>NC_052944.1:126915482-127223815 GCF_013358895.1 Oreochromis aureus | reverse complement strand
TTCCTTTTCTCTGTCTATATGCTAATATGGCAAGCAAATTCCAGCTGAGTGATATATGTGACAATGTTCGCTCCTCTGTTGGGCGGGGTAGAGGTGCAGCACATACTCATTTACTGTCACATGGGTCAGTTGGGAGGGATGAGGGAGCTTCACCTGTGTTGCCTGGGAGGGTTGGAGCCTTTGGGTCGGGTGTAGATCCAGATGAGTCTCCCGTGGGGCAATTTTTGTGGGGCGAAGCATGTCACTCCACTCCTAGTGATGGGAATGAATCATTAAACCAGTTTAGTGACATGATCTTTCAACTTGGTTCACAGATAGGTGAATCTATTGCGGCCAGACTTATGTCTAGTGGAGCTGTTGGTGATGTTGACCGAAATGATGCTCACTCACATAACCAGACTTCCCATTCGGGTGGCAATACGAATACGCCAAGTGAGAACACTCAATTCAGCGTTATTGTAAAATCCAACAGGGAGCCTGTCATTTTCAGGGGTGATGGTACAGACAAGTACACAGTGACTGAATGGGTTGAGCTGATGAAATCATACATCAGAAAGCAGAGTCTTGATGTGTCATTGCAGACAGAGGAGGTGATGGGGAGGCTAATGGGGAAGGCCAGGGATGTAGTTAAGATAGGCTTGAGAAGTGATCCTGCGCTTATTACTTCCTGCGCCCCTGATGTCATATTCAACATGCTGATAAGGTACTTCAGCAACACTTCCTCTTGCCTACCCCTGCAGGACTTCTACTCGACTCTGCCTTCTCACAGGGAGAATCCTGTTGATTACTGGATACGCCTCAACAAGGCTGCTGATATGGCTGAGGAAGGTTTGAAGCATCAGGGCAGACGAATGGAGGACATTGGTGGTGAGATCGCTAAAATGTTTGTGAAACACTGCCCAGATCCTGAGCTTGCATCTGTGTTTAAGTACAAGCAGATACATGAGTGGACGTGCAAGGAGATTCAGGAGAGGATAGATGAGTATCGGCGCGAGAGGGTGTCTTCTGTGAGAGTGCGTGTGGTTGGGGCCCATGCAGCAGCGCTAATTCGTGATGACACGCGTGTTGAGCTCTTGAATAACGATGACAGGAAGTCTTCTGGTGTTGACTCACTTCCTACCTCACCCCCGTCTCCTGGGGTAGGACCCTCTGTCTCACCCTCTCCTCTCTTGTCCCAGAAGCAGCAGACGTTTCTCGCTCCAAGCTGTCCCACAGTTCCTCCTCTATTGTCACAGGATGGGGAACGGAATCCGACGACCTCATCTCAGAATAGATGTCAGACTATTCCCCTGCATTACCAGAAGCAGTCTGCTCTCCCTGCTCCTGAGCAGCAGTTCCCCCACAGTCAGCAGCCCAGCGATAATGCTGTGCTTGGCGAGATGATGTCAATGCTCAGGGAGCTGTTGAATAAAGTGAAGGCTGGGGATGGACATTCCCCCTCACGGCAGGGTGGCAGACGAGTACAGAACCGGGCCCCTTTGTTCAATGGCAGGAGCTGTCAGGTCTGTAATATGGAGGACCACACTACACAGTCTCATTGCCGCTTCGCCCGACTCTGTTTCACATGCTTTCAGCCCGGTCACACACGTCGCTCGTGTGCCAATGGGGCCTCTACGGGTAACAATGCCCAGGGAAACTAGACGACCTGTGCTTTGAGGGAGGCTGTACAGGTCATGCGGAACACTCCCACACACATGATGCAGCAGAGCTGTATGAGAATGTAAAGGACTTAGACAAGTCTGAGAGAGTTATTTTTCAGGACACACAGAGAATCAGCAGCAGTGACAGCCTGTTCTACACTCCTGTTACAATCGGAGGCAAGGCATCCCTTGGTGCTATGTTGGATAGTGGTTCAATGGCCTGTTCCTTGAGTGAAGTAGCACTGCAGAGGCTTGCTGCTGCTGGTGCTATTGATTTGAGCAATCAGGGGGCACCCACTGTTGTTTTTGTTGGCTGTGGTGGTGTACGAGTGAAGCCTAAATCAGTGGTCGAGCTCGACATGGAAGTGTATGGGTGTCATATCTTGGTTCCAACCTTTGTTGTTGAGAATCAACGAGATGACTTAATTGTTGGCTCGAATGTCATCAGACATTTAATCCGTCAGTTCAAGAAAGATGCAAGCTACTGGGAGGCAGTTTCGACTTCGGGTTCAGGTCATCAGGAACTTGAACAGTTCCTCTCTCTGCTTGCTGGCCTGGAACGCTGGTCTGGTACTGAGGTACCAGACAAAGTGGGCACAGTCAGGTGCAACAGGGCTGTCACCCTGCCAGGTAACAGTGAGTTTCTTGTATGGGGGAAACTTCCTAAAGATGTTAAGATATCTCCCGGCTCTACTGTGGTTACTGAGCCAACCACCTCTTGCTCTGCACCCAGGGACATCATGGTCGCTAGAGTGCTGACTCCTCTCTGGGGAGACAGGTGGGTCCCACTCAAGCTCCTCAACATCACAGACAACCCTGTTATTCTGCGGAGGAATGCCAAGCTTGCTGATGTCTACACCTGCCTTGCATTGGAGGATACGGAGGTTCCAGAGCTCAATCAACAGTCTACTCGTGCAGAGCCCACTGGGACATCTGTCCCCACAGTGGATGTTGGTACTGTACAGGAGAGGCTGGACTGTGTTGGTCTGGGTGACCTGGACCTGAAATCCTGTGATGTGTCATCGGACTGGCAAGAAAAGTTGGCTGACCTTGTGGTCAGTTATCAAGATGTCTTTTCTCGCCATCATCTGGACTGTGGTGAGGCTAAGGGCTTTGTACATAGGATTCGACTGACAGATGACAGGCCATTTCGTCTCCCCTACAGGCGTGTGCCTCCTGCCGAATACCACAAGCTCCGCCAGGTTCTTAACGAGATGGAGGAGAGAGACATAATCAGGAAGTCTACTAGCGAGTTTGCCTCACCTCTTGTCCTTGTGTGGAAGAGAAATAGTGACTTGCGAGTGTGCACCGATTTTCGGTGGCTCAACAGGCAAACGCTAAAGGACGCTCATCCCCTGCCACATCAAGCTGATTGCTTGGCAGCCCTTGGTGGCAATGCGTTTTTTAGCACAATGGACTTAACTTCTGGCTTCTATAACATGCCGCTACATGAGGAGGATCGCAAATACTCTGCATTCACAACACCCATGGGTTTGTATGAGTATAACCGCCTCCCTCAGGGTTTGTGCAACAGCCCAGCCAGCTTCATGAGAATGATGACCTGCATTTTTGGCGATCAAAATTTCCTCAGCCTGCTGTGCTACCTTGATGATCTGTTGGTCTTTGCACCATCTGAGGAGTTGGCTTTGGAGAGGTTGGAAATGGTTTTCAGCCGACTTTGCCAACACAACCTGAAATTGGCCCCAAAGAAGTGCTGGCTTCTCAGGAGGTCGGTGAAATTCCTCGGGCACATCATTAATGAGTCTGGTGTGTCCACAGACCCTGCTAAGGTCGAGGCTGTCAGCAATATGACCATTGCGGACCTAATGGAGCCTGATGGGATCACCCCGTCACAGTCCCGTGTCAGATCATTTCTGGGGATGGTAAACTATTACCAGCATTTTGTGCCCAACTATTCTGCCTTGGCAAGGCCTCTCTTTGACCTTCTGTCTGGCCAGAAGCAGAAGCGCAAGGGGCGGGCACGTGTGGGCCGTGCTATGCAATCTCGGAAGCTGACACCTACTGACTGGACACATGATCATCAACAGTCATTTGAGGATCTGAAGGCTGCTTTGGTGTCCTCAGTGGTTTTGGCCCATCCTGACTTTGCTCGCCCTTTTGTCTTGTCCACCGACGCCTCCTTGGATGGGCTGGGAGCAGTTCTTTCACAAGTTCAGGAAGGTGATTTTGTGGCTAGACCAGTTGCATTTGCCAGTAAATCCCTTTCCCGTGCCCAGCGGAAGTACCCTGCTCATCGCCTTGAATTCCTTGCGTTGAAATGGTCTGTGTGTGGCAAGTTTAGCCACCGGCTCAAGGGACATGCCTTCACGGTGTGGACTGATAATAATCCGCTTACACACATTATGACTAAACCTCGTCTGGACGCCTGTGAGCAGCAGTGGGTGGCGAAGCTGGCATCTTATGAGTTTGATATCAAATATGTCCCTGGTTCTAAGAACATTGTCGCAGATGCACTAAGCCGTCGACCGTTTGTAAAGTTGGCTGTTGGAGAGAGGTTGCTTTGCTGCCCTTATAGCGACCTAGTTGGAGAAGCTCTTCCCATCTCTGTTGGCTCAGTACAGGAGGCATTTCGACAGTACATCCTGGCGATGTACAACCAGTCAGATCTCGTTTTGGGCGCATTGTCAAACCAGTCAATCGGTTGCTCCATGTAATGTCCACTCAAGAGGTCGTCAATGATGCAAGTCAGATAATTGGCAAAGTCTCTAAGTCAATACGTCAGGCTTTTCAGTAAGGTTTTTCTTCTACATTGTGGTTTCCAGTTTGGTGTATTTGTTCCATTCTGGTTTGCCATTGCACCACTGTGTTTGAACTTCGGTCCCGATGCGGGGACATTTCTTTTTCTGTGGGGCATGGTTTGTGTGGGGTGTAGACGGCATCCCGCATCCAGGAGCTGGTAGTGAGTTGGCGCCGCTCACTCTGCTTCATCCTTTTGGGGATACTTCTTGAGTTGGTGTGTCTATATAACCATGTCGGGTCTGTTTTCTTTTGGGTCTCTCTTTTGTTTTGTTGATTTTGGTGGATGCTGTGGGTTGTGCATCTATAATTTTGAGCGAAATTCTGCGGGGGTGGATGTAACAGAGTTAGAAAATAGCTTAATGAATTTCCTCAAAATTGATGTGCTTTGTGAATAGTTGGAGCCACCTGGTGGACAAACACCGCAACTGCAACTGTTAAGGTTCCAAATTGCTGCACAGCACATGCCTCAGCAAAGGAAAATACTCCCAAGCTGGTGGTAGGTGCCTGTGAGCGATACTGTTGTCAATTGTGTATGTGTATTAATGAAAACATTCTTATAGTGGTAATTGTCAACATGTATTTTGATTGTAAGTAGTACTTACATGTATCCTGAAAGTTACAGGCATTTTGATGCATGGGTAGTAACTTTATTCACGAGTAGCATTTTTAGTTAGCATGCTAAGCTAAGCTAATACTCGTTAGCTAGTCGGGTGCTTTTTGACTTGCACTCAGCTCTAATATTTCTCTGCACTGTAATCCCAAAAGTTATTTGCATTCAAATGGTTTAGCTATAATCACTGATGGTAATTAATTTTCTTTGTAAAACTAAAATCATATAACTGTGTCAGACAGAACTCATTGGTGGAAGCTTTTTGCACTTAACCTATATTGTTTTGCATGTGATGCACTAAAATGAATACATTTAACATGGTCCTTTCTATTTTAAGTTTATTCTAATAAATAGTTTAAGTTCAATTTTTTATAAGAGAATAAGTTTTAAACTCAACACTCAAATAATAAAAGTAAATTTGATGTTTACTGATTATGTTTAGTTGAAAGCACTTTCACTATTTTTAAGTTTTTGTTGCCCCTCCCATATTTTTCCCGGCACTGGAACCGAAGAGACGTCTGGACTTGTTTGTCAGAAAAATTAAGACAAGTTGTTTTTGGTGGTTTTGCCTGGGATTGGACATGTTTGTTTCAGTCTACAGTCGATAGGGAGTACTTTTCCTCAAACCTCCACACAAACTGGTGAGTTAAATCTTTGTATTTCAACTTTAAGCAAAAATAGTTGCATGTTACATTACGCAAATGTGCACGCTAATTCAATCTACAGTGAACCCTCGTTTACCGCGGGGTTACATCCCAAAACAACCCGCATAAGTGAAATCCACAAAGTAGTGAAAAGTATTTATTATAAATGTTTTAAGGCTGTAACCCTCACAGCCTTAACCCCTGCTCATCGCGTAATGGTTCTAGCATCTTCCTCGTCCATCCAAACCGCTGCGGTTCCATTGTGTGATGTGAGCACATCCAAACCGTGTTCAGGGTTAGCCGGGTCCGGACTCCGGCCCGGTCAGAGGAGGAGGACCAGAGCACGGCCGGCACCTCCAGCCGTTCACACGGACAAATAAACCTGTCATTATTCTCTGCACAGCCGCTCTTGGCGCTCAGCCCCTCGCTGAGGCTCGAGGGGCTGAACACCGCTCCTCTGCACCTGTACGGCCTCTCGTAAAGTTTACTTTATTAACATGTGCGCCGCTGCAGCAGCGCCATACAGAGCTGAGCAGCGTCTCGTCCTCGGCCCTCGCTGCTCCGTGCGGCTACATTGTACTGAACTCTGCAAAGCGGGACTCGTGTTTCAGAAAAACTCGTGTTTTTTCCTCTCTGGACTTAACACTTTACTGAGGTTTGGATGTGACAAATAGCACTTCATTTGACAAACTGAAAGCATTCTGTGCCGTACAGGAGTCACGGTCCTCAGCCAATCAGAACGCAGAACACGTCGTGCTTCATAAACTGTAAAATAATGCATTCAAAATTGCACAAAAAAAATCCGTGAAACAGCGAGTCGTGAAAGGTGAACCGCGAAATAGCGAAGGACCACTGTATACCTAAATAAACCAGGTTTCTGGAACCAGGAATATTTGCCATAAAGGTAAGTTTACACAGAAAAGGTTGCTGTTGTGGTGGGTGGGGGATACAGTTGCTCAAAGTAATATGAATGAATTTAAAATGTTCTAAAAACTTGTAGAAACCAATATTGTATGTTTATTTTTTTCTATGTTTTTATCCTCAGGAAAGAAACAACATAAACCAGGAAAAAAGGTTGGAACCAGGAATACCTACCATAAAGGTGAATGATAGTACACAGAAAGAAACTTCACTTGACATTATTTAAAAAGTAGGGGTTTCCACAGGCAATGCAAGTTAATTATAGAGCATACAGTAATCCCTACACAATATGAATCAAAGTGCTGTATGTATTAACAGATTGATAATGATGAGGATTTACTGGTCATGAATTTAGAATGCAGAGACTTCTAAATCCAATACAGTTTGTTTGGCCTAAATTGCAATCAATATTTTATTAAACCTTTGGACACTCAGACACCTTCAACTTATAAAATAAACAGCCACCACTTGTCGTTACAGAAAAACCAAATGTACACTTGCTGTCTTATAAATACAGCTTTTTAATCAGTAATCATTTTTGTACGTTTGCAGATTTTAAAGATTATGCAAACATGATGTGGAAATGCAAGTATTGCAATTTCATCTGTGAGAAGAGAGGACAGCTCTTGAAACATTTAAGGCTAAAACATGGGACATACACAAGAACTGAGCCTTTTCCTTGCTTACATCAAGAATGTTTATGTACGTTCAAGTCTTTGAATGCACTTAAAATACATCTATCCAGATTTCACTCTAAAATCACAGATCAGCAACCAACAAACCCTAATGTAAATTTCTGCTGCATGTCATGTGACTTCATTGTATCTTGCTCTGAAAGAGAATATTTGGGTCATCTACGAAGTACACATTTAAAAGTAAATCACAATGTTCAATGCCCATTTAAATACTGTGACTTTCAAACTAGTGTGTATGCCACATTCAACTCGCACGAAAGTAAAATGCACAAAGAGCAATCTTGGAAGGATTTCAAGCCTGAAATAATTGTACGTGATGAAGTGGCAAATGAAAGTGAAAATGAAGAAGAGCAAATGCAAACATCTGAACCCGAAGACCTAGAAACCTTGTCAGAAGCCTCTGATGATGATGTAGATGATTTAAGAAAACAACTTGAGCACAATGTAGCATCTCTGTTATTGAAAATGCAAACTATTTTGCATATCCCAGAAAGTGCTACCCAAGAAGTGATTGAGTACCTTTGCCAAATACATGACATGTCACAGCCACTTTATTTCAGTAATGTCAAGTCTGTGCTGATAAAATTTTATCCAAATGTGGATGATTCACTTGTAAAAGAAATTGTTGGTGCTGTTTCTGAGAGCAATGTTATGACATCATTGTGTGGAAAACATGGAAAGATGAGCACCCAGAAAAGACGAGCTGCCTATGTACGAAATGAGTTTCCCTTGGTAATGCCAGTAGAATATCGTGTAGCAAAAGGCACAAAAACAGTTGTGTACGTGCCCATACAAAGTATGTTGACAAAACTGTTAAACAAAAGTGAAATTTTGGATAAAGCAATGGCAGAGAACCTGCATGCCTCAAATGAATTTACTTCATATGCTGATGGGGAGCATTTCAAAGAAAATACACTACTTTCAGGGGATGAGTTCACCATTGCGCTTATCCTGTACCTAGATGACTTCGAGGTAGCAAATCCACTGGGAACCTCGAAACTAAAACATAAAATGTGCGCCGTGTACTGGACTATTGCTAATCTACCTGCAAAGTATAGATCTACACTCAACTGCATTCAGCTTGGTCTCCTTTGCAACACCACCACTATTAAACAGTGTGGATATCGGAAAGTGCTTGAGCCTCTAATTAATGATTTGGCCACATTAGAAAAGCACGGTGTTTTTGTGGAAAAGTTAGGTGCAAGTATCAAAGGAACAGTATCGTTTGTTGTTGCCAACAACCTTGCAGCCCATTCTCTTGCAGGCTTTCAAGAAAGCTTTACAGTTCAGAAATTTTGCAGATTCTGTATGGCATCCAAAAGTGACATCCAACAAAATGATGCATGCTCTGGTGTCTTTCAGATCAGAGACCAAATAAATCACGACAGGCATGTTCAAGATGTGTTAAAAGACCCACAGTTTTGTCAGAACACTGGTGTAAAAGGTGTATGCCCTCTCAGGGCTCTAGACTAACTTTTTGACATGGGCGCACCGGTACGCCTAACTTAAAAAATTTAGGCGTACCGGCACAAAAGTTAGGCGTACCGGCACAAAAGTTAGGCGCACTCAAATTTTTCAACCGCTTCGCTTAACACCACAGTTTTACATGTGCACCTTCTTTGGGGGGGGGAAGTCCATACAGACAATATTCATTTCTAAATTATTAACTAACAATGTTGTGCTTAAAGTGCTTTGTCAATATTGTAGAAAATGTTAAACTTAATCATCATTTTGGCCTCCTCTGACGACCTGTTTGCTGTTGCATGCTGCTGAAAGGCAGTGGAGAGAGGGGACACTTGGGCAGTGCATTTATTGCAGCATGAAGTGTGTTTTCTGGATACACTGCTGCTTTTTCAGCATTCAAAGATTGATGGCACTGTGTCAGAGCTGGCTATGAATTTCAGACGGATCAGGCCTTAACTTGACACAAAAGTTATCAATAGTTCTTTTCATCTTTTCTTATTACCCACAGCTACATCCACTTCTGTCAGGCCTAGGCTGCTCACTAGGGCTGGGTATCATCACTGATTTCTATAATCCATTCAATTCTGGTTCTCAAAGTCCTGATTCCATTCAGTTTAGCCTCAGACAGTCAGAAATATTATAATTCTGATCATTTATCAGTACTGACACTTGTGAGACTTCATCAGAATTGTGAACATCACAGCAGATGCCTTTGTGTAAAAGTAACTGAGAATAAAACATAGAAAAACATGAAGGAGATTTTCCTGGTCTGGCTTTTTATAGCAGATAACCTTAAAAATATTCTGCAATATTCTGCAATTTTGCATAATTTTAAGAAGTTTAAATTTCTTCAGTATTGAACAGCAGAAATTAGGCTTTCTTGTCGGACGTCATTTACATGAAAAAAGAAAAAGACAGCGCTGTAAACAACGGTAGACTGGTGGGTAATAAGCGAATGAATAATCCAGAAAACAGAGATTTGAGACGGGAAACTGTTCTTGAAGTACACACAGAGAGCTGTGTAGGAAGTGTAATTTTTATCGTGGTGGAAGCAAAACAGCAAAAGTCAGAGGGAATTCATGACGACATTGATCAAATGTGAAGAGCAGTTTGCTGCTTCTTTTTGGCTCGGCGAATTTTCGTTGGAGAGACAAAACCTGCAGCTCAGAATCAGCGCAAAAGAGCGTAAACACAGCGCGGACCCGACGCATCAGAATCGCTAAGCTCCGACAGCGTGTCCGTCTGCGGGCCGTCCGGTGAGAAAGCCGAGAAAGACAAAGCCGATTCTGATGCGTTGGGTCGCTCTGTGTTTACGTCTTTGTGTGGAATCCGTTAATGAATTGATATCGCCTTATTAAAGCTACTCACCTCCCTCTTCTACCTGCACTTTCCACTGGACCACGGCCAATCAGAGAGGTCCCGCCCCTGACTATCTCTGATTGGTTTAGTCCACGATAGGGGCATAATGTCTGTCTGTTGTTGACCACATGGAGAGTTGCAGAGATTTTTTTTTTGTTACCCAAACAGGTGCGACCAAATGTTTTTTTTTAGTCGCACCACGGAAAAATTTGGTCGCATTTGCGACCAAATTGGTCGCACTCTAGAGCCCTGCCTCTTACAGAGAAACTGGAACATTTCCATGTCGTCAAGGGTTATCCTCCTGACATTTTACATGATGTTTTGGAAGGGATTGTCCCAGTAGAATTATCTCTGTGCCTGTCAGAACTGATTAGCCAGAAGTTTTTCTCTCTTGATGAAGTAAATCAGGCTATTAAAACATTTGACTATACTTTTTCGGACAAGACTGATCAGCCACAAACAATCAGTAAAGGATTTTCAGCCAAAGGGACCATCGGTGGTAATGGCCATGAAAACTGGTCTTTAATCAGACTATTACCGTTTCTCATAGGCCACCGTGTTCCAAAAGGAGTCAGAGCGTGGGACATTCTCATGCTACTCAAGGACATTGTGGAGCTAGTGGTAATGCCTAAACACACGGAGGAAACGCTGTGTTTTCTTGACAGCAAACTGCAGGAACACAGAGAACTGCTGCAAGCAACATTCCCTAGCTTTAGATTGCGGCCAAAGCACCATTACGTAGAACACTACCCTCAGCTGATAAGAAAATTTGGTCCATTAACTGATGTTTGGACTATACGCTTTGAGGGGAAACATAAATTTTTCAAAAGAGCTATAAGGGAAGCACAGAACTTCAAAAATGTGGCATTGACGCTTGCAATGAAACATCAGAAAGCAATTAGTTATTATTTGGACTGCAATTCATTTTTCAGGCCACCAGTTGAGCTGACAAAAGTTTCTAAGGTTTTGGTCTCATCTTACTCCATTGATGTTCAGAGAGCTCTCCCTCAAAGTATATCTGCTCCTGGATCAGTACTTGTTGCATCATCAGTCTGCATCGATGGAATCAAATATAATGTAGATATGATCCTCTGCATTGGTTCCTGTTCAGGTCTGCCTGCTTTTGGTCAGATCACACATATCATTGCTTCAAACACTGAAATCATGTTTGTCTGCAGAAAAATGACCGCATGGTATGAGGAGCACATTCGGTCCTACGAGTTATGTCACTCCTTGGGTTCATTTTGTGTGACAAAGTGGTCTGATTTGACTGACGTTTTCCCGCTATGTACTTACAAAATACAAGGGAAGCTTATGGTTACTCTCAAGCGATTTGTACTTTGTTAAAACAAATCAAACAAGAATACTCAAAAATCGTAGTGGATAAATACACAAAATCTGAAAAAATGATATAGCTGAACATGAAGTGATTTAGATGGCTGATGTTATAATATTCATCCAAACTGGCTACCCAGTTGTGGTTAGTCAGTCACTAAAGCCAAATTCATACATACGTCCTCTTCTTACATTGTCCAGAGGAGGGCGAATGTTTGAATTTTGCTTTTTATTTGGCACTGGAGAAGAAAATTAATTAATCATATAGCCTTGGCCATCTAAATCAGGACATGTCCAGCTTTATTTATTTACTGGAGTCAGATAAATTTGCTAGAACATGCTGTTTTGTCCCCTAGATGGCAGAAACGAAGATGACCATGAGAGTTATTGTGAATGAAGGGGACATTCGAAAACTAACGGTAAATCCACGTCCTAATACAGTCGATGATTTAATCAACGGGATCAAGACAACCATTCAAGCAAATTACGAGTTTACTTTGCAATATGATGAGCCTGAATTTGACAATGCTCCTGTTAATCTGAGAGATATGTCCGAAGTTCCAGAGAAGCCAACAATTCGTATCATCCCAATCATAACGCTTACACCAGTGCCAGTATTGGACAGCTTTAGTGAGACAAGCAGCCAGGCAGATACAGAGATCTTGTCTGTCTCATCATCATCGGTGGAGGTGCGCAAAGAGTGGCCTGACCCGTTCATCATTCCAAAGTTTTCCGTTAGTGTAGAATACCAACTTCGCCAAGGAAATCTTACATACCTCCGTGATGCAACCTACCTCAAAATCTCAAAAGACCTGAAGCATTGCATCCTTGACAGGCTGGCCGAGGCTATTTATAGTTATAAAGCCTACCCAGAAGACGAGGACATTGATGATGTAGCAAAGGCCTTAGTAGCGGAACATCCATGCCTCAAAGAACGAGGCTCATCATCTGGCTATCAAGGTTGGAAGAACAGCCTTAAATTTAAAATGGGCAACTACAGAAATGATATGCGCAAGCTGGGACACCCAGATGTAACTGTAAATGCAGGCAAACGTGGAAAATGCAATTCTGATGGTGAACCTCCACACAAAAACATAAAGAAACCACGAAAAGGAGAAGTAAACTTCCTCCCAGACTTCCCAGAGGGAATGGATAGCGCTAGTCTTGAAACTGCCCGAGAAGCCATGGTTGATGAAATGAAGAAAAAATCTCCGGATGTTTCAATCATAAAACATGCTATGAACACCACTTTTGCCTTAAGAAGAGCAGAAGTAGTGAAGGATAAGCCTGACATCACCCAGATGGTTCAGCGGTGGCCAGCGCTTTTTACTGAAAGCCAGGTTTGTGATTTTATTTTATGTTTTTCATGTAGTTGTATTTTTGAAAATAATAACTGGGCTTGTTTTATAGGTCAACTTGGAATTCAACAGAATTACTGGAAAAAGTCTCATAGGAGTATTCTTTTCTGCTCTGGATGGTCTGTATGCTGGCTTAGAAGAGGTCTTCACGAGAAAGACAGGACGTGTGGGCCAAGAACTGGCAGACCTTCGGAAGCAAAAGCAGGTGAGTTGGCATCATATTTTATTCTTTTAATTGTACAGCATGTCTCATCTCATGAGTTAAAGTGGTAAATGTGTCTGTTTTAACATGTTGCAGAGCATGGAGCCCACTGTCAACAGATGTTACGCCTTGAGGGGACTTCCAATTATTCTTGGGGACAATGCCTCCAAGTTCTTTACGAGTCAAAAAGTAAGTATATAGGAATATTGTAATTTTACCTTTTCTTTTGATATACTGGTTTATTAGTTTACCATATTCCAAAAACATACACAAATGGGTCTAGATTTATTTATTTTATTATTTTTATTGTTGATTTACACAGGTATGTCTCTTGAGACTCTGAGTCGCATTTGCAAGAGAGACCTTTTAACAGTTTTACAAATTCTGTAAAACATACAATGTAGACAGAGTCCTTCACATGGTTTTTAAAATGTTGATGGGTCATAAAGCTGTCCACAGACTATAGATATTATTGTTCCCAAAATGAAATAATTTTTCATGTACACAGCGCATAAATAATAAAGAAACAGACAAAACAACAACAATCATACTGTAGACAGAGTACATTGGGATCTGCTGTTAAGAAATGTGATTGCTGAAGGCATCAGGCTTTTTGAAAATGAGCCTTCCTTCATTTTAGTACCATGTACAGTACCTCTATACTGAGTGTAGAGGGTTGAGCAGGGAGACCACCTCATATAGTAGTGATTTGGACATGGAGGGATAGAAATTGCAACTTAAATTACTTTAAGATCAGCTTTGAAGTGTTTGCTTTGCTTTTGGCCCAAAATTACACATACAGTAAGGAATAGGTCACACAATATTTTAATCCAGAATGTTTGGACACAGTTTACATTTTATGCAAAATTTAGTTGTTTTTTTGTCTGAAATTAAATGTATGCATTTATCATTTCTAAAAATGTTGAAACATTAGATTAAGCAGAAGAATAGAGCTAAATTTGGATATTCCACAAATTGGGCAAAATCATTGTGCAAAACAAAGTAAAAAATAGTGCTGAAAATGTCATCAAAACATGCAGTTAAATGTGATAAAATATTACACAGGCTAGTCCATTTGGTAAATGTAAAATTGTAAAGGTACCCACAGATAACAAAACATTTTGTTTCTGCACTCTGATAAAAGCCACCTTGGCTGAAACGCATTGGGTAATTTTTTTAATTGAAGGCCATGTTAAAATAAAGGCTTGTAACTTTTTCATAACAGACAGAGTGCCTTGGTTTCTGTTGTTGTTGTCTGTGGGTACCTTTACAATCTTTTTTATATTTACCCTACAGACTAGCTTGTGTAATAGTTTCTGAATCTACAAAGAACCCCATTCCAAAGAAAACCTGTTCTACATTTCTGCACATGTTGTACATTAGTACCCACGCAGCGCTTCTCCCAAATTGTTCTATGTGTTGGAGTTAAATGTGCTTTGGTCCATACTTTTTGTATTTTTTATGAATTTGTGGATAAAAGATCAAGAAATTACAACTTAATGCCAACTTTAAAAACTGTAAAACTTTTAAGTTTCATTTAAGCCCTTCAATTTGTCACAATTCCTTTAATGACTCAGAAAACTGAAAAAAAAAAAGGACTGGGTGGGACTGGGGACAAAGGTCTAAATGGCTTTGCAGTGCAACCGAAAAAGCTGTTGCTGGTCAGCCTATGGGGTGAGACATGTTCTACAGAGAGCGAAATGAGAATGTACAACTGGAGTGGACCTGAGTAGAAGAGTGAACCAGTGGACGGTGTTAGATGAAGCTCATCATCTTTATGAAAGAAAAATTACAAAAATATGCACAACAGGTTAATCCTCCTTCCAGGTCGCAACCTGCTGTACAGGCTCCTGCAGCCAATCTACAAAAACCCATTCTCTTGACGGGTTGCTGCCTTATCAACATTGAAGAATGGGTCAAATGCAGAGGACAAACTTCATTATACAGTTGTATAATGACAATAAGCCTTACAGATTCCCCAAATTTTCCTGTTTTTTTTTTTTTTTGAACAATTAACTTGTACTTAAATAATAAAGAGCATTTATAGAAATACAATACTTTGACCTTTTATACTTGTGTTACTCTCCACCAACAGGTTAACTCACAGTTTTTCCCCCTCTGTAGAATGCTGCTGATGGTGACCTTGAAATCCCAATAGGAATCATCTTCAATGGTGAAAACGGAAGTCCAGAGCAAGAACTGAACCCCTCCCAGCTGGGGATCCTTCTAGAGGGCAATGTGGTAATGGAGTCCATCTGCAGTCTTCCTTTGGCAATGTGTCTCCTGTTTGGACTGACTTATGCACTCCACTTGGAGTACCCAAAGTGCATGAAGAATACATTCCTGTTTATCCAGCAGATTATGCTGAATCTGGGACGAAACGATCCTCCTCCAAAACTCCAAAGGCTAAAAATGAGCTTTCAATGTGTGCATAGATACATTGAATGTTCACTCTTCATTGAGCAGCTTTTTCTCAAGTTCAGGAAGTCATTATTGTGTTTGTAATTGTCTTTTTTGTTTTTAGTGGATGGCAAAACCAGGGCTTAAAGGAGTAGTTCACTGATTTTACATACTGAGATATGTTCTTACCTTAGCTTTGAAGAGTTGATGCATACCTGTCTTGTCTTTGTGCGAGAGAAAGGCTCTCCCATATATTCAACTACCTCCACTTTTTTTGCTCTTTTAGAAGCTACCGAGCTCCTCCACGTTTTCCCTATTTATGTAAAATTACATGAAAAGTTACACTATCTAAGTTTAGTTTCACTAAATTTAACGTATAGATTTTTAAGCCGATAAAAGGGCACTATATTACAAGCGCGCAGTAACCCTAGTGCACTCTGGAGCATAGACTGAGTTACTGGGGGATGAAGAAGTGCTCCTACAGTGTTATTACACCTTGTAATATAGTACCCCTTCTTATCGGCTTAGAAAATCCACACGTTAAATTTAGTTAAACTAAACTTGTCACTTTTCATGTAATTTTACATAAATAGGGAAAACGTGGGGAGCTCGGTAGCTTCTAAAAGGAGCAAAAAGTGGAGGTATTTGGAATATATGGGAGGCTTTGCTCCATTTGCATGACTGAGGGCACGCACAAAGACAAGACTGGTACACATCAACTCGTCAAAGCTAAGGTAAGAACATATCTTATTATGTAAAATCAGTGAACTATTCCTTTAATTTCATTGTCTCGCTGGGGCCATTCCTTATTCCATAGTTTTTATTTTTCCAAGTTAAAATATTTGTGAAAATAAGTTTTACTGTTACAACTTGTTACCCAGAGTGTCGCACCAAAGTTCTTTACTTGTGATACACAGTTTTATCTTTTAAAAGGATTGTTTTAAAGAAAATGTTTTATTGGAAGTCCAATTGTGCAAACAAAAACTTACTGTTCAAAAAAAAAACTACCTCAGAGACCACAAATAAATTCTTGTCAAAAAGTGGCTAGGAACAACTGAAATATTGTGTTTGTTTCTGAAAGAAATGTCTACTTAGAAGCGCCATGTGTAAAAATTGGAATACTGTTCAAAGGAAAACAAAAGTCTTGTTTTGTTATAAATAAAGTAAAAAAAACAAAAAACACTTTAGTGGTCTTTGGTTTTGAGTGTGTTTGCCTTGACATATTAAGTTTTAGTAATAATAATACATTTAATTAAAAGACGCTTTTAATTAAACACTACATAAAAAAGTGAGTTTTGTAATATTAGCACCACTTAAACAATTTAGTTTTTTCTATTAGTATTAAGTTAACTGTACTTAAAACAAATTATTTTTGAAATATTGAATACTTAAACACTTTAGGTAGCGATGACTCAATATAGTAAATTGTGACAATTTTACTTTTAAGTTTACTTGACTAAATCAGTTAATTTTTTGTTTTGGGTTGATTACTCAAATCATTTGAAGGGAATCGGTTTCCTCAAATGATTTAAGTGTATTGAACTTATTTACAGTGTGTGTGATTGTAATTGTTCTAATTCCTTTTAACAGAGCTGAATGTTGCAGTTGCTTTGCACACTGTTAATGACGACTGTGTGCTGTTTTCTCTTTACCAGGTAGGCGCTGTTAAGTATAAGTTTTAATTGATGCTGCTGTATAGGAAAAAAAAGGTTGAACAATGATGATTGTTTTATAATAGAAAAGCTGTTTTATATGTTATTGTTGTTGTTGGTTAGGAGAAAGGAGAAAAATAAATAAATAATACTGCTACTATACGATCACAGGTTTGGTTTCAGCTAGAACTTTTAAAAGAAAGACTTTGTTGATGTTGTGTTGTATAAATATATCCTAGTCATTTGTTAAGTGTTATGTTTGAAAAGAAAAAAAAGGAAAATACTCCCAAGCTGGTGAACTGAATGTTGCAGTTGCTTTGCACACTGTTAATGATGATTGTGTGCTGTTTTCTCTGTACCAGTTGCCAGAATAAAGAGGGAGCCCAGAGTAAGGACAAGTCCAGCATTGCAGTGCCGTCCTTTCTACATGGGCATATCACACCACTTGCACGATAGACTCACAGAACAGCAACAGCTACAGGGGCATTGAGTCATAGGCCTCTTAATCAATCCAGGCTGTGCACAGGTTGCCCAGTCTGGTCTTGCAGCCTCGGCTGACTGTTCTGTCTACCAGTAGCTGGTGTTTTGCGCCTCGTATTCTTGCCAATCCCTTTCTGTGCCCCGCTCATGTATTGACCCATGTGCCTGTTCATCTTAGCTGATATGATGCCTGACAGGAGCTTCCATGTAGTACTGAGGCAGGTTATTGGTCGGTAGTTGGATGGGACCGGTCCCTTCTTGGGGTCCTTGGGGATCAGGACCGTCCGACCTTCGGTTAGCCATTCCGGGTGTCTCTCGTTAACTAGCAGCTGGTTCATTTGTGCTGCCAGATGCTCGTGGAGTGCAGTAAACTTCTTCAGCCAGTAGGCGTGAACCATGTCGGGCCCTGGTGCTGTCCAACTCTTCATACTGGAGACCATTTCTTGGATGTCTGCCACTGTGATGGTTACTGGACCCTGTTCAGGGAGGTCGCTATGGTCTGCCCTCAGATCCACTAGCCACTGAGCATTGCCATTATGGGTTGCGTCCTTCTCCCATATGCTCTTCCAGTATTGCTCCGTCTCCAGCCTTGGTGGTGCTGCATAAAAACAACAACTTGTCCATCTGTGTCCTGTATATAATAAAAGTCCTGATATTAAAATCTGTCAAGTAGTCAGCTTTATTTTTTACAATTATTTTTGATGTTTGAAGTCTGTAAAAGCCCTCACTACAAGCTTTAGACACTTTACTCAGACAGACATGAACATTTTCTGGACGTAGAATACAATGCGCTGAAAAAAAGGGAAAAAAAGTGCATAATTGCACAGACTACACTGCCCTAGTCTTTAGGGCTATGTCTGTAACACTGCTCATATTGTCTTCATATAAAAATATTTTTTTAATAACAATTTAAAAAAAATATTTCTTACAGCCCTAATGTGCAGCTGTCAGTTTACAAAGCACAGAGCGTTCAAACACATATATTCATTCACTTCTTCATAGATCTTTATCATGCATTCGTGTGATCATGTGTGTGACTGATGAAGGCGGCATTCAATTGATCCATTTTGTGTGGAAGAAGAGAGAAATAACAAACCAAAGGCCTCCTTTTACATGAGCATGGACAGAGACCGAAGCTGAGTGAAGTTTCTCCCACATTGTGACAGCTGTCGACTCTGACTGCAGTTTTGGGTTTCATCAAGCCAGATAACACAAAGAAAGCCTGCTTATAATAAACCAGCTTCATTTTTTAGCCCTCTGTACAATTATATTAAAATTCATATACTGAAAAATGTTTCCACTGCTGACTTCAGGGAGCATCAATTAATCATGTAAAGTAGAATTTATGTACCTGAGCTGTGAGATATAAGGCAGACACTGCAGCAAACTCCTCACTTCACTCTCTTCCTGTGAGCAGACTTTCAGCTTCACTTGTTTCTTCTCTGGTTGGAGTTTCAGCACTTCCAGGAGGATGGAGGTCTTTCTCTCTGAGAGGTCTATGGACCAGACTGCAGGAGCTGACTGGAAAACTGACTGTAATGATGGAAGGACACTCAGACCTGTTTTAGTCTCACAGTCCTTCACATGGGAGTACAGATCCAACAGGAAGTCACACCATTTCTGTTTAAGAGGACTGTTTTTGTATGTGCACACTGATGCTAACAGCTTCAGGAATTTCTCTCCTGTCTGCTGTTCTCTCTCTGCTGCTGCACAGAACAGACTCCTGAAGATTCTGATTTCTTCTGAAGACTCTGGTAACTCAGGTCTGATCCTGAAATCATAAAAGTGAAGATTAATACACATTAATTGTGTAGTTTGAACAAAATAAAGTTTTACTCTATGTTTTAAGTCCAATGTATTAGACAGGGCGAAACAACATATGAGCACAGTCCCCAAATAGTTCCAGTGAGTTTCTCTGGTATTCTGTAAAAGCTGTGCTGTTTTCCAAACACAGCTGAAGTCATTCCAACATGCCGAAATCACCCCGAGCCATTCAATCGAGAGGTAGGGTGCAAATTAAAAGATGATATTCAGAACAGGCAGATTTAATTATAATCAGTAAAGCATATAAATACTGTCAATGGAAAATTGTACTTAGCAGTCAGTATAAGCTTTTAATGATATAAGTTTGCATATGATAGAATACTGTATGTTGACCTTTTGATGACTTAGACTGTTGTCCACTACAAGACTGTTTTATAAATTCTTTCTCACAGCGATAATAGCTGAACAAGCAGGAAGAGGAGAGCTGGACACTCTTATCTGACGCTCCCTAAAAAGAAGAGAGGCCGCGTCTTTCTGTATCCCACAACACACATGCATACACCTAAACCACTCTTATCTTCACTCCCTACGCACTAACTTTCCTCTTTCTATGAATAGACGTATTCACTGTTGTATTGCTTTGTATATAAATAAAGACCAGAGCAAGAACAGAGCGCGATTAAAAATTGATTAAAAATTAGTTGCCACTAATTAATTGCACAAATAATCCGGTAATCAACTGCAGCACAGTAGAAAAAGGAATCATTTTTGAGCCATTTTGAGCCAAGGACACAGACAACAGGTAATACCGAACCAAATTTAAAACCTCAACCTTTTTCATTTTTACCTAAACCGTG
Organism: Oreochromis aureus; assembly: GCF_013358895.1. Lineage (NCBI taxonomy): Eukaryota > Metazoa > Chordata > Actinopteri > Cichliformes > Cichlidae > Oreochromis > Oreochromis aureus. The sequence goes on along the minus strand of NC_052944.1, from coordinate 127,203,674 downwards.
TGCACAAAACTCTGGAGGGATCTAAATGCTAACATAGAACCCAGTCAGGACATATATAGAAAAAAACGAGCAAACAGCAGTTTTGTTTTGTTTTTATAGGAGATCGTTTTCAGGCTTCAAGTAGCACCATTATACCAACATTTCACATTCTAGACATTGTTTTAGGTGTATTTAAGTTGACCAAAAATTTGACTGAAAATTCACATGCAAGCTTTTTTCAAGGCTGTAGTATTTGCCTGCAAACAATACCTTTCAGCTAGCTAAAACAGAATATCATGCTATCACCGAGCAACATGGCTAATGCCTTTCACACAGCTTTGTCTCAACTCCAAAGAGCCACAGAAGTAAAAGCTAATAATAATAAGTGAAACAATCTTTGAAAAAATGACTTACCAAGCATGGAAAACAACTCAGAAATATGTAGAGCAAAATGTTCTTAAACGGCTTCACTTAAGCTTGGATCAGAATCTGTGGTGCTGGGGGCGGAGTCTGTGAATTTACTCTATTAGTGTCATAGCCCCTCTAGGAGTTTGGAGTTAAGAGCTCAAGAGTTAATGTTTCCATTGTAACACCTCCAGATTTGACATAGAAACACTCATTTTTAACACTCGGTTTTAACTACTATAATTTTACACCTCAGAGTTACATTAAAGGAATGTGACTCTACTAAGAGTAAAATTAACTCTACTTTTGCAAGAAGACTACTAACACCGATACATTTAACACTTTTGAATTTGCTGTGTATAACCTCATATTTCATTCTTTATCTGAAACAAGCCATTTTAGCTTCCCCTTCCAGGTCACCCTTGCTAAACTGGATTCATTTATTTGGCTAGGTTCAGGAAAAAGGCTGGAGGGCCAAACTTGATTTTTGTGAGCCCTACCTTCTTGTTAAAAAGTTGTAAAGACAAATAGTTAGTCTTCTAGGACACATACTTTCTGGCTCATGATTGGACATAAAATCTTCTCTGATTCATTTCTACATTTTAGAGCCTGATTCTGGAATATAACAGTGGACAGCACAAACATCCACAGCCACAAAAATTACAGCAGCACATGTCTTCTTTCTCAGGAGACTGAAAAGGAGACTGAAAAGACTGAAAAGATTCAGCATGAGCCCCCGCATCCTCAGGACCTTCTATCGCTGTGCCATTGAGAGCATCCTCACTGGATGCATCACCACCTGGTATGGCAACAGCACCGCTTACAACCTCAAAGCTCTCCAGAGAGTAGTGCGGTGTGCTGAACGGATAATTGGAGGTGAGCTTCCCTCCCTCCAGGACATCTACAGGAAGCGGTGCCTGAGGAAAGCGGGGAGGATCATCAAGGACTCCAGTCACCCCAGCCATAAACTGTTCAGACTACTTCCATCAGGAAGGAGGTTCTGCAGCATCCGGTCCCGAACCAGCAGACTGAGAGACAGCTTTTTCCACCAGGCCATCAGACTGCTGAACACGTCATAGACACCTCACCCTCACTACTGGAACCTCAACATTATGCACTCCACACTGTATATAAATGCCACTTGTTTTGCACAATATCCAACTACCAACCTCTGTATATTATATATTTATTTTGTTGTTTTACTCTATTTAATTTGTAAAATATGTATACACACACACACACACACACATATATACACACACGTAGACATACATATTTAATATACACATTCAGTAATATGCATACACTCTTATATTGTACATATATTTATTCATATAATTCTCAGATTTAGCCATTCTTATGTTATTGTACTTTGCACACCTCTGTTGCTTGTGAAGCTCGCACACAAGAATTTCACTCGCATGTACTGTACCAGTGTACCTGCACATGTGATGTGACAATAAAAGTGATTTGATTTGATTTGGCATGTTTATGCTCATTATCTGATTAATGTGAGTAACTTCAGCTTTACAACACTAACCATATAAATCAGTGTGAAAAGCCTTTGATGCCACTAAATACAGAGGGTAAATTAGTGAGTAAAATGTAATTCTGAGGGCAACTCTGGTTCTGGCAGCCTTACAGTAAGTTGTTGTGTAAGTGGTTTTTGACAAGAAACAAAAACTTTTGTAGCAATTTCTGTCATAAAGCCCAAGTTTTTACTCCACACTGGATGCAACATGAGAAGATGACTTAGTTACAGTCTGCTGAATATCTGTATATTAATTATAAACAGGAACTCCTGGCCTTGGAGACATGCTCTTTCTGTGAACACCTGAGGCCAGTAAACCTGACATAGGAGCCTGAAGGATCAGACCCATCTTCTTAATTTGTTATAATGGATACTGGAGGTGCTTGGTGTTTCCAGCTGAATTATTCTGGATAGAGTGCACCAGATCAGGTTGAAGAGAGGTAATAATGCCCCACCAAAGAACATTCATTACAAAAATTTATTTTGATTTTTTTGGTGACATATATTCTATAAACATGTATGCCTGTACACACTGGATATCTACACTTTGTTTTATATAAAGGGATTAGCATACTAAGTATTAAACTCATATAATCAAAGTGTAGAAGACCCATATAATTAGGTCAAGTATCACCCACATTTATATCACAAGTCATGCGCCACGAGTGGAGTTGAGTCTTTATATCTTAAAGCCAGTGGCATCAGTACCTGTTGATGCACATTGTTTGCTCTGGAACCTAATAATTATAAGTGTAACTTTTCACAGCTTTATAGTCTGTTGTTGCAGGTTATGAGATAAAGTTGTTTTTCTAATAATGAAAAATTACTAGAATTTTTGGTGTGTAGTCACAATGCAGAACAGAACCATAGAAGCTGTCTGTTGCAGAAGATGCAGACGTTCTTGTTATGTGCACAAGAAATATGGAATGCAGACTGACCTCCCAGTGCCATCACCACAACATAATCACAAAGTGTTAGCAAATTACACAGTAAAAATGCCAGTGAATTTTCAGCATTAGAAAATCAACACTACTCAGTGCTAATGTTTTCTACCAGTGAAGAATATTGTTGACACTGTTCAGTATTAATTTACACTCAGAAAAGTGGACACATAATGACACTTTCCTATTGTCAATTTAACACTGGTGATTTTGCTGTGTACACATGGTAGTAAAACAGTTCTAAGAGTGGTAAAAGTGTCGAGAGGGTTAATTGCGTTTCTGTACTTCTGGACCAACAGTTATTAAGTGTAAACTTTTGAACTCGCTTTGGTTCTAAAACTGTCAAAAGGTTTCATCTGATGGATGATCAGGAGGAGGAGGGGTGGTGGATTCCCATAAAAAGAGGGTCAGATATGCCCCCACCATTTTTGTTTTTGTTTTGTTTTTTGTCTGTGTCCTTGTGTGTCTCTGCTGTTTGTACTTAAAGGCTCTACACGCCAGGGTTTGCTTTCCTTGCTCCGTTATGTGTTGTCTTGCTGTTCTGTGGATTGTATTGTTTTGCTGCTCATTTGAATCTGTTTAATAAACTCTGTTTCAAGACCTCTACTGTTTTCCAGATGATCTTTTTGACTGATTTGATTTTAATTGGTTTAAAAAGCTGGATCTCCACATCACTTGTTGAATATGGTTATCATGTTTCGCCCGACACTCAACCTAGTTTTCCCTGACTGGGTGGAGAAAGACATTTTCTAAGAAACAGTCAATGAGACTTTTCTTCAATCTGACAACAGGAAACCACAAACCACATTTGGAATATGATTCAGTTTGTTAGTAGCTGCAGAACCTGGGCAAACAATAAAGAATAATTAAAAATTGGAAAAAGTGAACTCACACATGGTGTGGCTGTAGTTTAGGAGTATCGAGAGGAGAAATATTTTACTGCTATTATTTGCTGTTATTTTTATAATCATCATTATCATTTCAGTATTAATAGTGATGTTGCATACAGATGCATTCAGATGTTCAAATATATGGTTATAGTCTTTATTACAGGTTGTTATAACCACTTCAAACTGTGGAGTTGAATCTATAATTTAAAGGTTTTTGAATGTTTTTATATTCTTATACTGAAGTCTTCAGTGGGTGAGAAGCTGACTGCAGACTGACAGGAAACACGTCTGCAAGGCATGCTTTTGCAGAAGTGAAACCGAAAGCAGAGTGAGTGCAAGTTAAGAGCAGGGTGTTTATTATGCATTTATTGCGGATTAAGCCTTAAGTAGTTGTATTAGATTGAAACATTTGTTTTATACATTTTACATGTAAGTCAAGATCATTACACACAGGATTGGCCTCAGCCTGGTTGCTTAAGTTGAGGTCAACTAAGGTTCAGAGAGCAGATGCACACTCTGTGCACGCACAGACAGACGAGACATACACACACACTTAGTTAGAGGGATCACTGATAGGGGAAAGTTCAAATTGTTTTGCTTGGGGTTGCTTTTAGACTATATTAGGAGGAGCAAACATATTGGCAGATCTGAGAAGGAAAAAACCTGTGTTATGAAAATGATTTTAATCTTTTATACATGATTGCATTTGAGCTTATTAAAGAGCTGTGGCTCCTGGTCAAGTGAAGGTCAGAAACTCTTGGCGGGCGTTATGATCAGCCAATACACGGTGAGGATGATGGGAGCTGTGAAAGGAATTGCAACACACATGCTTACATGACAGATGTATCTAGTTATTTTTATTATCCTTTATTCCTTACATCCTTTTTGAGTTAAGTTTGAAGTTCTGAGTTTTAAGATTGAAACAGTCTCATAATGTTTTGAATAGTACCGTTTTAGGGTGACATTTAGTCTAGAAATCACACATATAGTTTCAGCTGTGTACGTGCGCAGGCCTTGTGTCTGGAGATGACGGGAGGTGTGAGGTGAGCCAGGGTGCAGGAGAGGTCATGACACAGACATAGCCTACACACTCACGCACACACGTACACACCATAGTAGATTGACTTGAGTAGGTGAAAAGTTAAGATGTATTTTTGCTGCAAGTGCCAGTCGTGCCGGCATATTGTCAGATGCTTACAGGAAGTACACTAGATGTCCCAGAGATGAGCGACAGCGGGGATGGAGACAGAAAGCATCTGCCTTCGACGCGAAGATGATGTTCTATGTTAAAAGTCATTGTGGTTTTGGAGTGACGTATGCTTTGTTTGAGTCTGCCTGGTAACAGGAAGAATGCCAACCCTATAAAACCTTGTCTAATGATTGTAAGTTCAGTTCGACGCTGAAATCTGCACAGCGGTCGGACTCACACATGTGTTCATTAAAATGCCGTCTAATTGCACCAGGCTGGATCTGTGCTTATTTTTAGATCCCTCTCTCAATATTTTTGAACCTTAACATTTGGGGGCTCGTTCCGGTGAGAGAGAGGGAATTTTGGTGTAGATGGAGAGATCCAGGGTCCGTGGTGATTGGACGGGCAGATACGAGTCAGTGGTCTGAAGTGAGAGACAAGCCGGCTTAAACAAAGGTAAGGCACATACCTGTTGAATTTTCCAAAATGTGCTAGATTGGACATGTCAAATTAAAGTCTACTCACTGAAAATTACTGGTGAATGTCTGTTTTGAGTTTGGTGAAATTTTTATGAGGTTTACCGGTTGAAGTAATGATATGAATGATGATGATGATGATAAGTTATAAGTAAAAGTACTGGGTTCAAGTCCCAAAGAAAAGGAAAAGAGTTAAAGTGAGTTCAAGTCTCACGTAGAAAGTAGGGAAATTGGTCATTTCTGTGGGTTCAAGTCCCATTGGTTATGCAACCCTTAAGAAGTTTCTCGGAGGTGACGCTCCCTGCTGGATAGAGAAATTTATCCTTCACCTAGCGATGACTAGGGATAGTTTCGGGCAACATCCGAGGAGAACTGGGGAATCTCCAAAACTGTTGAGGGTTGTCCTTAATCTTAATCCTGGTTGGGATGTAGATTGTTGGTTCAAATTATTCTAAATTTTTCTAGAACGACAGCGGCGTCTGTTAAGAAGCGCATTTTCTCGGAGGTAACGCTCCCTCCTGGATAAAGACGTTTATCCTTGACCTAGCGGCGACTAATGGGATAGTAAGGTACGACAAACCGGGGAGGACTGGGGAATCTCCAAAATTGCTAGGGGTTCAAGTCCCCTATTCTTGCGCTTTTTTGGCTACTGGTAAATTAAGTTAGGACTTAGAAATTTGGACAAACCAGTTCGAGTCTGGTCTGGTGAATTGGTCGCAAAAAACCTGGGGTTTGCCCGTTCGAGTCGGTTATGGTAAATTTATCAAAATTATATAGGGTTTAAGAGGCCTAAGAAATCTGTGCAGTTGTAAATATAAGACGTCTGTGTAAATATAAGATATGAGATCTATGAGTAAGATCAGTCTCTGTGTAAGCAATGCACAGCCGGATGTGCACTGATGGTGTGTAAATGTAAATGAGCAGCGGTGACGCGCAGAGAGGGTGGTTTCAGTTTCGAGAGTATTGAGCTTTATAACTATTGTTTGAAAATATTGCTAAATGCCTGTAATTAAGAGGCTGGTTTTGCTTATTACGAGAGTATAAATACAGTAATTAATAATACATTAGTGTGGATGTATAGTAATTGACTGAATTTTGATAGATGTATATATCTTGAGCCATAAATGCTGGTGTGTTTTATTTTTTCAGTTATGTGTATGTGGTGAGAAGCTGTGAGGATGATGAGAGGTTTCAGTTTTTCTTTTTCTTTTTTCTTTTCGACTTGCTCTTTCTGATCATGGAAGGCATGTCCAAAATACTCGTATGAAAGTGTATTTTGTGTGATTTTAACTGTGTGAATGCTGTCAGTATTTGATGTGAGTGACTCTGTGTGATTTGTCTGAGTGTGTGAGAAGGGGGAAGTTTGAGAGAGAAAAGGCAGTGTGTGTGAGACGATTCATGTCTGAAAGAGGATAGAACATTTAAAAGTGTGTATGAAATAATGGTATGAAATAGATTTCGTTTGTGATGAAAAGTAGGATGTTTTAGAGTTTGAAAGTGCTCTTAATTCAAGAAATGCATGAGTGATGGTATGAGAGGTTGAGTTTCTTTTCTCTCAGTTCAAAAACACATAAGTATATACACTTGGTTAATTGTTTGGATGGTTGAAAGAGCTCTGTTCAAATGTGTGTGAGTGAAATGAAGATGTATTGTTTTTAGATCAAGATTTAGTAGAATTACTGATTGTTTGTAGACTGTGAAATTCAAAGGGAGACAGAGTCTGCACAAACAGGAAATAGTGAACAGGAACTTTGCATGCCCATATATGGGAACTGAGTGTGTAAAGAAAGAACACAGAGAGACAGATGAGTTACCTCTAGGCACATAAAGCAAATGAAGCCTTTAAGAAAAGAAATGAATATAATACTAATTGTATGCTTTAGTGTGCCAATACAGGTGGACTTCTCTCAACATTGGAACCTTGAGTGCAGCGGCAGAACAATAGATTAACAGAATTGGGAGAATAAGCCAGTCTTTGGCTCGAAATTGTGCAGTTTGATCTCTCACTTTGTCCTTGACCCTGAGAAGAAGTTCAAAGGACAAGTCAATCTCCTGATGAAGACCGACAGAACATCGTGGACTCGAATACAGCAGGCAAACGACAGTGCCACTGATCCATTAACACTGATGACGACTGACGACCAGCAGCAGCATGTAAGAGTCATGCAACATGTACTGTGAAAATACAGGCTGGACAGTTGAACAGTGGGATAAAGAATTGTGGAAGAGCACTGGACATTGAGTGTCATATTTGCCATGCTTGAAGTAATTTTGGAAGAGAAGACTGGAGAAGAAAAAGAGAAGAAACAGACTGTGTTTGCTGGAGCTTTGAAGCCCGAACAGGACATTGTGCAGAGAGGACCAGTGAGAGATGAAGCTGGACGAGTTGACTGCGAGAATATAGGATATAATTGGATTGAAAATTGAACCCTGAACTCATGAATTGTTTAGGGATGTCCACCACAGCATAACAAAGAGGTAAACATTAGAAAAGGTAAGAATAATGAAAGAAAATAATTGTCATTACCTTAATGAGCAGAAAACACACATGCACAAATTGTTACATGTGAAATTATTTTTGAAATGAATCAGAAGTGAGATAGTTTGAATTTAAAGCTCAGTGAAAAGAGGCGTAAGTTAAATATGAATATATAGGATGCAATGAAGAAACAGCTTACACGTAGTGTACATTAACATGAATACATAGAAATGCAACGAAGAACTCAACGAATTAATGCAACGAAGAAAGCAGCTTACACTCAATTAACATGAAAATGCAACGAGTAAAATGCTTACATTCATATTCATGATATAAACATGACATAATTGGTATTTGTGACAGGAGAGAGAGAAAAGTGGGTCGTTTGACCACTCGTGATAATAATGAAAATGTCTTAGTTTGTTATTTTTAGGAGCAAAGCAGACCCGGACTAACTCTCCAGATCCAGCAGTTGGAAGAAAATTGTAGGTTAACATCAATGGATATGTTAAGGCAAGTTTCTGGTTGAATTGTTCACAGGATGATGTGTCCAGGAACCGGAAAAGTAAGCCCTAACACCTGGCTGAAGACCAGGAGGGCGGTTATTCTAGGTGGGAAATTAAAGTTGGGGTTACTAATTCGGGAAAGAGAAAACTGACTGCTTAACTGGAGAATTGGGAAGGAGTTTGAAAGACTGCGAAGCCATAGATGCAAAATACCACACACAAACAGAAAATGCATTAACCTTACACAAACAAGCTCATGAGGATTAATGAACAGATATTGAAAACCTGGCTAAGAACACAAGCATATGCAATGAAGATCAGCTTGCTGCTTGTATGAGTGAGAGAATGGTGTGAATGTTTAATATAATAGATGGAAAAAACAAAAGAAAAATGACTAAAGTAGTTAAAAGAGTGACTTAGGAGTGCTCTCGTACTGAGTGATTAAAGCAAGTGATTAGTATAGAAAGAAAATGAAAATAATTCAATAATGTGATAAGGTTTAAACATGTATTTCTCTTGTCAAGTTGGCTGTTGAGCGGTGAGTCACTATGCAAATTTAGCTGGAGCAAAGACACTTCCTGTGTGTGTGTCTCGGAGGCTTTCAGTTCAAGAGAGAGCGGTGGCTGTTGGCGAAATATATAAGGGTAAAGTATCAGGATACTTGATTACGGTGGTCAGGTCTGTTCAGAGGGGCAGATTTGGACAGGAAATTTATAATTTAAGGATGATACGTTGTTGAAATTGGTTTTTATCTTGTGCTGAATGAAAACATGGCAGAGTGAGGAAGGGAGACATTGTGCAAACGGTCTTTGATCTTTTGACGAGGTTTTCGGTGTGTTGAACGCGTGAAATTTAAGATTGTTTAAGATTTTTTGGGGCTGTTGTTTTTCATTTTAATAGAGGGAGTTTTGATAAACATGGACATGTCTAAAAGGGCCCATAGTTTTTGTAACAGTGCACTTAGGGAAAAAAACCTATCAGGTGATTTTGTTTTGTACTTTGATGAGCTAATAATCAGCTCTCTTTTTTCATTTTTGTTCTAAGCAGGCCTGGAAGAGAGTGAACTGACGGCGCTGACAAAATTACCAAGTACGAAAATCAGGTGGGCTTTACGGATTATAATTGATTACAATCAGAGACTGATTGGCGGCGAAGTCTCTGTCTAAAAAAAGGATTGCAGCGAGTCAATCCAGTCAAAAGTATAGAGAACTATTTTCCTAAAAAGGAAAGCGAGATAAAATAAATGATTGAGCTCATTTTGCTGATGTGGAGCATTTCATTAGGCTGCAGTATCAGCAAAAATATCATGTGTGGATGTGTGAGTGAATGTGAGTGACTGGACGAAGGTGGGGATGAATAAATGTGGACAAATTTACCATGGGAGGAAAATAAAGGGGATGCTTTGTTTTGCTTTTGCCATGAGCAGGACGAGTGGGAGACTTAAATCTGGGGATGCTGATTTTGGGATGTTGATGTTTACTTTGAGGTAATTATTTACTGGGGTTGGATTATGTTATTACATTATAAAATGCTAAATGCTAAAAGGGAAACATTTTTTGATATAACTCAAGTTACCATTAACTGAGGTAACACATGATTAATAACTGTTCTGTTTAAGTTTATTTTTTGTTATGACATAGACGGGATCAAAAAGGGAGAGTTGAGTATGAAAGGTGAACTACAGGTTTTGTTTCCAGGAAATTCCAAGGATCCAGAGTTCGATGGAGCAACGAGTTTGAGAAGATTTGACATAATTAAATTGATCTTATTCCTTAAACACAGGTTTTCAGGGCTGGAGCAAAACACCGGAGAGGAGAATTGCTGAGCTGTTCTGAGGAATGATATGACGAACCTTTTTTCCCTTGTTAATTTGTTAAGCTTGGGTGAAGCATGTTGAGTTTTTGCCACATGAGATGTGTCAAAAAGAGAGGATTTAAGATTTAATTTGTTTAATTTGAAATGGGTTTTAGTATGATTATATAACGATTGGGTTTTTTTGATAGTTTAGAGAGGGTAAAATTCTTTAAATTCTTTAAAGAGAGGAGTAAAATGGACTGAAGTCGGTTTAGAAGATAAATTGCTGGTGTTAATAAGAAGTGTATACCAAACTTAAAGGGGAACTGTGGGAATAATAATAATGGGGAAGACTTTATGAGTAGAAAATGTGTGATTTCTTTTGATGTTTAGGATAAGTTGTTATAATGTAGGCTTTAGAAACAGATAGTAAATAGCTTTATTTCTAGGGTAGAGGAGAGCTTTTGATGAGGATGTTAGAAGTGTTACTGACCCAAATGAATAGTATTGAAGATTACATACACAGGAATGATTTCATACACATTGCATTTTGTGCTCATTAAAGAAATGTTGCTCAAGTCAATAACTGAAGGTCAGAAGCTTTGTTTGGCGTTATGTCCAAGCAATTTATTGTGCAAGATGACCTGAGCATTGGAGGATTGCACACGCTTACAGACATATAGAGTTCATCCACACATGACAGTATTGATTCCAGGCCAAACGCCTCAAAAGTGCATTTAGCTTCTAACTGAATAGGAGTTTGCTTGTGACTAAACTGTGTGACATGTAAAATATTGGGATAACACATGTGTGCGATTCTTACCCTGAATCTCAATAAACACGTGTGTGTAGTAAGATCAAATCTTTTTTTACTTCCCCTCAACCATGCCCCGGCATGCATTGCCCGTGCGCAGCACGTAATCACGCATTCCAACAATAAACACATACTGCCCATACAACAAATGTACTAGAGACAATCATGAATACACCACATCTCCCTTTTTAAAGAAAACCAGAATAGTGCTTTTCTCAGTACAGAACTTTTGACTAGACTACCTTTCGATTCTGTTTTTTTTTTTCTTCTCTTTTCCAAAGCCATACAAGAACATCTGGCAAACAATCTGCATTACATTTTTAACTTTCAGTTTTTGACAACTCTTATTAGATTTATTTTACTGTGTTATTTTACTCTACAAGACCATTATACACAGTTATATAACAACAACTCCGTTTTCCCTCTCTTACAGATCTAACTTTTTAGGTTTAACAATTGCCCTCCCTGACTTGGTTCTGACAACATCAGTGTTAACAGGTGTAGCAGGGATCACACTGGGTGTTTGAGGCTTCTGCAACACAGGCACATTAGTAGGTTCCTGCACTGGAGCACTTAAAGGAATCAAATGTACGCGATTACGCCTCACAGTCCCTTGTGGTAACTCCACTGTGTATGATCGGGGTGTAGAGTGATTTTGGATAACAGTGCCTGTAGTTTTGACATCAGTCACCCAAACTTGCTCTCCTGGGGACAAACTGCATAAAGGTTTTGCGCGGTGGCGCCTGTTGAAGTTTGCCATGTCCATCATCCGCTTCTCCCTTTCCTTGTGAGCGAGCCATGCGCTGTCCGGCAGTGTAGGCTCCAGCTGCGATGGAAGCATCGGCAGTGTGGTTCGCAGACGTCTGCCCATTAAGAGCTCTGCGGGGCTGTATCCGGACTGCAGTGGTGTAGCTCTATAGGCCAGAAGAGCTAGATAAGGATCAGCTGCTTTTTTCAGAAGGTTTTTTACAGTCTGCACAGCACGTTCTGCTTCTCCATTACTTTGCGGAAACTTGGGGCTGCTTGTGATGTGTTTAAAGCCGTAAGCTGCCGCGAAGTCTGCAAAGGATTGACCTGAATACTGCGGCCCATTATCAGACATGAGGACCTCTGGGACACCATGTCGGGCAAAGAAAGATTTCAGGTGAGTAATGACATCGTTAGATTTTGTTCTGTTTAACAAAGCAATCTCGACAAATCTGGAGTGGTAGTCAACAGCGAGAAGGTAAGTTTTCCCTCCCAGCTCGAAAAGATCTGTGCCCACTCTCTGCCATGGGCGGGCCGGGTATTCTGTTGGCATGAGTGGCTCACTGTTATTGTGTCTTTCTTGAATACACGTTTTGCATTTGAGCACCATCTCTGAGATTTGTTGACTCAGCCCGGGCCACCACACTGTTTGGCGTGCACGAGCTTTACATTTTACTACACCTTGGTGTCCTTCGTGTAGTTTTTCCAGCACCTCGTTTCTCATTGCTGAAGGAATGACAAGCCGTGTGTCTTTTAGCAAAAGGCCGTCTTCAACAGAGAGCGTGGCTCGGTCAGACCAGTAGTTTCTCAGTAAAGGCTCTTGTTTTGCATGTTCTGGCCAGCCTTGCGTGCACATGTCCATGACGCGCACACACACACTGTCGCTTTTCAGTTGTTCCTTCAGTGTTTGCATATATGATGGACTGACAGGCATGTTTGCTACAATACTGTCCACATATATGTCTGTGCTTTCCATTAACTCTTTGTCTAACATGTTCATGGGTTTTTTCAGAGGTGAGCGGGACAAAGTATCTGCTGTCCAGAGCGATTTCCCTGGGGCGTACTGCACAGTGTACGAGTAACGCATCAGTCTCATTCTGAATCGCTGGATCCTGGGTGGCAAGAGATCCAGAGCTTGTCCTCCCAGTAAGGAAACGAGAGGTTTGTGGTCCGTTTCGAGACAAAAATGTGTCCCAATCAGGAAATCACGAAAACGCTCACACGCCCATGTAGACGCCAGTGCCTCTTTTTCCACTTGTGCGTAATGTTGTTCTGTAGGAGAAAGGGACCTCGATGCATACGCTACTGGTCGCCATCCTTCTTCCCACAGCTGCAAAAGAACACCTCCGAGACCATAGGATGAAGCATCTGCGGATACTTTAATGTCTCTGTTGGGGTCATACATTGCAAGCACTTGGGGTGAGGTCAGGGCATCTCGTAATGTTTTGAAGGCTCTCACTTGGTCAGTTCCCCAGTACCATGCGTTCTTTTTGGAAAGAAGATCTCGCAGGGCTTTGTCTTTTTCAGCTAAATGGGGGATGAACTTGCCCACTTGATTCACCATGCCAAGGAAACTGCGCAACTCTGACACATTAGTTGGCTCTGTCATTTCTGTAATTGCCTCCGTTTTCTTCGGGTCAGGACTGATTCCTGTGTCCGCTATGATGTGACCCAAGAAAGCAACCTTGGTCTGGGAGAGCTCACATTTGTCAACATTCAGCGTTATGCCTGCTTTTTCCAATCTTTGCAGTGTAGCATGGAGACGGGAATCATGCTCCTGATGGTTGCGTCCCCACACCAACACATCATCAATGTGACACACCACTCCTTCAAGACCCTCGATGACCTCCGCCATCATGCGCTGAAAGTGTTCGGGCGCTGAATTGATCCCAAACGGTAGGCGATTAAAATGGAACCGCCCAAAGGGTGTGATGAAGGTGGTGAGTTTGGCAGACTCATCGGACAGAGGAATCTGCCAGAAGCCCATGTTGGCATCCAATTTGCTAAATACTTTGGCTCCTGCGAGCATTCCGAGACTCTGCTCAACCGATGGCAGTACATATTTTTCCCTGCACACGTACTCGTTTAGTCCAGTAAAGTCCACACAAAGTCTCAGCCTAGGGCTGTTCTTCTTTGGAACAACAACCATGCCGGCACACCAATCCGTTGGTTCCTCAACTCGGGTAATGACGCCAAGCTCCTCCATTCGTTGGAGTTCCTCCTTTACTCTTCCCATTAGAGGCAGAGGAAGCCTTGAGCGAGTACGGCACAGCGTTCGATTTGAGTTTAATGTGATAGGCCCGCTGCACTTTCCCTAGACCGTTGCAAAGCTTAGGGTAAGTAGACTTCAGAGTGTCCATTGAAACCGCGTCAACTCGCACCAGCAGGCCAAGAGCTGTAGTGGCGGGCAGGCCTAGCAGTGGAGTGCTCAGGTTTCTTACAACATAGACCTTCTCTGTTGTCTGCTTTTCGCCGTAGTTGAGCTGTAGCTTTGTAAAACCTGCAACGTCCAGCTTTGTTTTTCCAGGGCCTAACAAAGGTTTTTCCGGCTGCTGGAGCACTGGTCTGTGTTCATTAGCAAAAATCTTTGATAAATCCGAGTCAGCTATTACAGTCACATCTGCTCCAGTATCCAGTTTGAAAGTGAGTTTTGCATCCTTCACTTGAATGATGGCTGTCCACACCTGGCCGTCACTGGAAACTGAGCCTAGGAAGAAACCTTGCTCCACTTCCTCCTCAATACTTTGCACTGTCTTGCTTTGTCTGCAGACACGCTGGTAGTGACCTTTTTTTCCGCATAAATGACATTTAGCATCATTTGCTGGGCACTCAGGTTTCGGATGTGGAGAGCCTCCGCACTTATAGCATTTACTACCTTGTCTCTTGCTATATTGCCGTTGTGTTTTGACAGTTTTATTTTTGAACATGTTGAACTTTGTTTTGTCATGCTTTTGTATCACTCTGTCCACTGTTTCCGCATTTACATGCATTACATTAGTTTCACTTCTCAAAGCTGACTGCTGCTTTTTGATTTCTTCTGACTGCCTGGCCATATTTATAGCTTTATCCAAGTCCAAGTCTTTTTCCATCTGCATGCGCTCAGACAGCCTGGTGTCGGCCAAGCCCACTACAATTCTGTCTCTTATCAGCTCATCGTGGAGCGGTCCGTAGTTACAGTGCTCAGCTGATGCATGCAAGGCAGTCACAAATGCATCGACAGTCTCGTTCGGCTCTTGTTTGCGCATATTAAAACGTGCGCGCTCATAAACAACATTTTTTCTGACAATGAAAAAGTTGTGGAAGCCATCTCTCACTTTAGCATAGTCCCGCTGGTCTACATCACTTAGCTTTAGTCCTCTCAGGACGTCATCCGCTTCGTCTCCCATACAATATATGAGCGTGTTCACTTGATTTTCCTCCGAGCTCGCAGACAGATTACTTGCGTGACGGAATCTCTCGAAGCGACGGACCCATCTTGTCCATTCGTGTGGTTTGGAAAAATCAAAGGGCTCCGGTGGTTGGATGCTAAACGTAGCGCTGGGAGTGCTAGCCGCGGTGCTAACTCCTGCCCTCGGACGATCGTCTGCGTCGTCATTCGGCATTTCGTTTCCACCTTCCCCTTCTCCTCACACTCGGCAGATGTATGGAGTTTTACA
The DNA here is from genome assembly GCF_013358895.1 of Oreochromis aureus. Taxonomy (NCBI): domain Eukaryota; kingdom Metazoa; phylum Chordata; class Actinopteri; order Cichliformes; family Cichlidae; genus Oreochromis; species Oreochromis aureus. Next base: position 127,188,267 of record NC_052944.1, on the reverse strand, counting down.
AGTCACACAGCACTTCTGACACCATGTGCGATTCTTACCCTGAATGTCAATAAACACGCGGGGCCACTGTGTGTAGTAAGATCAAATCTTTTTTTACTTCCCCTCAACCATGCCCCGGCATGCATTGCCCGTGCGCAGCACGTAATCACGCATTCCAACAATAAACACATACTGCCCATACAACAAATGTACTAGAGACAATCATGAATACACCACAACATGCAGCTCTAAATTAGTCCTCTTATATAAAATGCAGTTACAGAATAACAAATGCTTGTTGAAGTGACTAAAGTGAAGTGACTGAAGTTTTTGCTTAAGACAGAAGCAAAGGGAGAAAGCTTATATATTTTTGGTTAAGTCCCACATAATAATAAAGTATAAATTAGAGTGTTAAAGTATAAATTAGAATGAACCATTACAATAAGAGCAGCAAAATGAAATAAAATGATATACACAGAAGTTGTTCCTAGGGAGCTTTTAGCTATGATGAAAGTTTTTCTGGAGTAATTGATTAGATGACTTTAATGTATGATGATTTAATTAAAGTGGTTGTTTTTTCTTTGATCCTTTAGTAGAATAAGTAGAATAAGTAGAATAGAATAAGCAGTTATAGTGATTTTCTATACATTTTCTTGTGATAGGTGACTGTAGATGAGAGGTAGGCACTTGCAGCAGCAGCGACAGTTTTGTGAACAGGATGTTGATGATCAGATAAGGAGCAACAGGAAGCCTGCAGAGACGTGCAAGCAGTGCTTTAAGAGTTTTACAAAGGCTGAGTAGTGTTACGAATACGAAGACGAAATTAGGTTTATGTTTTGAGTAATATTAGGTTGAATCAGGTTTGAATAAAGAGAGCACTTGAGGAACAGAGTAAGTTAGAGCATAGTAGGGAGAAGGTTTTTATCCATTACAGTTAAGGTGAATCTAGTCTTAGACTAGGATCTACTCCGTGAATTATTAGTTTCGGTCATGCTTTTATTTGTTTTGGTGACCTCTGGATGTTATCCAGAGGTCAAGAGAGGAAGTGTGGAGAAGGAAGTATTGTGTTTTGTCATTTTGATTTATTATTTTGTTATTATTGGGATTACTGTCATTACTGTTGCATCATAAACATATAGCAAGCATATGTATACAAGAGGTATTGATATTGCATTCAAATGTTTAAACATATGGCCACCCAATTAAGTCTTTATTACAAGTCCAGTTAGAACCACTTCGAACTGTTGAGTTGAATCTATAATTTTAAATGCTTTTCTAATGCTTCGATAATCTTAAAGGTTTCTGTGTAGACTGCAGGGACAGGAAGTTACAGGCTTTTGAAGTTGCAGGTTTTGCAGAAGTGAAACCGAAAGCAGAGTGAGTGCAAGCCAAAGAGTAGGGTGTTTATTATGCATTTATCTTTGATTTAAGCTTTTAGTAGAGGCTTTGGATCAAAACATTTATTCAGTAGATTACATATATAGTTCCAGTTAGGTTATTATATGTAAGGATGAGCCTCTGTCTGGTGAAAGGTCAGAAGTGTAACGGGTGAGATGTGAGAGCATTTAAGGGCGAGACACACATACAGACACATATAGTGAGAGGTCACGACACGTACGCAGTACACAGCATGCACGCGCCCCCGCACGTGCACACACACACAGATAGACTCATTTAGGTAAGAGTTTATAACTGCAAAGTCGAGGCGTACGTGGTAGTCTGTTACAGAGCGTGGGCCTGATGTTCCAGGAAGATAAGCCTGGGCAGGATGGAGACAGGAAGCACCTGGCGTCGACCCGAAGAAGATGTTTGTTTTAGACTAGGTTAAAAGTCATTGTGGTTTTGAGTGACGTATGCTTTGTTTGAGTCTGCCTGGTAACAGGAAGACTGCCAATCCTATAAGACCTTTGGTTGATGATTGTAAGTTTAGTTCGACGCTGAAATCTGCACAGCGGTCGGACTCACACATGTGTCATTAAAATGCCGTCTACTTGCACACGCCTGGATCTGTGTTATTTTTAGATCCCTCTCTCAATATTTTTGAACCTTGACACTAGCTAGCAAGATTATAAACCTGGTGCTAAACTAAGAGAAGCCACAAAATCAGTTTGAATGAGGGTAAACATTTACTCACCAAGTCAGTGTATCAGGTAAAGATCCACAGCAATGACAACAATAATATCTTGAGCTGACGCTTCTCCAGGTTTGCTCAACATATTCCATAAAAAATGCACCATGAACATGCGGACTGATCCGCGAGGGAGGAGGACGGTAGTCACGTGGCATTTTCAAACCACATCTTTCATCCTTCCGCACTGAGAAGCAAAACTTCAGCTTACTTAGTTTTTCTAAGTTAAGACAACTCAAATTAATGGAGTTTATCAGCGTTTTTGCATAAAAAGTACTGGTAACTTATTTAAATTGAGTTCTAATAACAAATTGATAAAAATTGAGTTCAGCCTATTTAATATTTTTAATTAAACACAATATTACATTTTACAGTGTAATAACTAATAATGATTAATATAATAACTATAATATTGGCCATATTATATTTACATTACCAAAGTGATATGACTTTAGTCTCATGAAAAACATTAGCTAATTGTTATTTACTAACTAATCTTAAAATGACTGTTCAGTACATGAAATGCCCAACAATCATGATTTCACAGTCCCGTGGTCTCAGCCTCAGATACTTATCAAATCAAAGCATATGTAGAAAAAAACAAACAAATGAACAAAATATGTTCTCCTTCATTTCTGTCAAACAATGCTGTATGACACGTTTCCAGCGGTTAGTATCATGGTTGCTAGGCAACCTGAGCAGCCCGACGAAGGCTAGACCGTCCCATTTCACAAGCCTCTCACATCCGCACTTCTCGTACTTCCTAGTACGCGAACTGTGCGTACTCCAGAGCGTGAGGTTGCTGGATTGGGACACAGCCTATGTATTCTGTGTGGCTCTCCCCGGTCTCGTCATGTGTAATTAGCCTCAGCCGTGTCTCCCAGCTGTTCACCTTCTGTTGTGTTTCTGTTTTGACTTATGGAGATGAAATGTAAACTCCTCAGCTTTATTTCTGGCATGAGTCCATATTTGGCACCTACTTCCTGAAATCAGAAATCAGAAAGGGTTTTATTGCCAAATGTTGGTTTACAACAGGAAATTTAGGAAATTGCTGCGGTACTTAGTGCAAAACATACTGTCAGACAACGCTTAAATAAACATAAAAATAAAGATTAAAAGTGCTTAACAGATAGATATATACATGAATGCAGGGGGTGATCAGTGCAAAAATAGAAAGATGCAGTGAACACAGTGTATATGGTTATTGTTCATGAGTCCAACAGCAGAGGGGAAGAAACTGTTCTTATGGCGAGAGGTTCTGGTGCGAATGGACCGGAGCCTCCTGCCTGAGGGGAGCAGGTCAAACAGACTGTGTCCAGGGTGAGAAGGGTCAGCTGTGATCCAAGCTGCACGCCCCAGTGTCCTGGAGGTGAACAGGTCCTGCAGAGATGGGAGTCTGCAGCCAATCACCTTCTCAGCAGAGCGCACAACACGCTGCAGTCTCTGCTTGTCCCTGATAGTGGCTCCAGCGTACCACACGGTGATGGAGGAGGTGAGGATGGACTCGATGATTGCAGTGTAGAATTGCATCATCGTCCATGTTGGCAGGTTGAATTTCTTCAGCTGCCTCAGGAAGTACATCCTCTGCTGGGCTTTCTTAATGACGGAGGTGATGGTGGGCTCCCACTTGAGGTCCTGGGTGATGGTGGTACCCATGAAGTGGAATGAGTCCACAGTGGAGATGAGGGTGTCATTCAGGATGATGGGGGGGGAGTGGGGCTGTGTGCTTCCTGAAGTCCACAATAATCTCCACTGTCTTCTGGGCATTTAGCACCAAGTTGTTGTGGCTGCACCAGGACACCAGACGTTCAACCTCCCTCCTGTAGAAAGACTCATACCCCTCCTAGATGAGTCCGATAACGGTGGTGTCATCTGCAAACTTGATTAGCTTGACAGACTGGTGGGTGGAGGTGCAGCAGTTAGTGTCCAGGGAGAAGAGCAGAGGAGAAAGAACAGCCCTGAGGGGAGCCGGTGCTGATGGTTCGGGAGTCCGAGACATTCTTTCCCAGCCTCACATGCTGCTTCCTGTCCGTCAGGAAGTCAGTGATCCACCGGCAGATGGGATCAGGCACATTCATCTGGGAAAGCTTGCCCCTGTAGCTAAGCACTAATGTTCTAATCGAAGTAGCCGAAAATCTTCTGCAGTGTCTTCAACTACATCATGGACCAGGTTAAAGATAGATGCTGAAAGGGCTGCTCTGGTAGCATGTGTGGAGTCTTTATAGCTAAAGTTGGAGACTGATAGCGTAGAAGCCGTTCTTGAAGCATCCAATAATAATAAAAACCTTCATCATATGAAGCTGAACTTTACACATCATGGATGTTTCTTCTGTTTAGCACTTACAGCCATCTCCGGTCACTTTTTTCAAAGTTCCCTGCTGTTCCCCACTTGTCCTCTAGGTGGCCTCAGTGTGTTTCCCATTGCTCCGAGTCAACTGATGTCCTCGTCCAGCAGGGCGGCTGTTCCCCAATCTTTCATGGCTTCCTCTGATGTTTATAAAGTGTCCATATAAAGCAGACAAAGCAGTGATTTGCAGTCACTTGTGTCCATATTGAAGGTAAAATCCTACAGAGACGACAGATCAAAATCAGTGCCAGTGAGACATTTGAAACAAGCAGGGAAACTGCAAAAGATGCTGAAGTGTCACAAACAGCTCACAGCCAATGAGCTCTGCTCTTTGTAGCCTCCTTCAGGCGGCCATCAGCGATTGGACGAATGCTTTCAGCTCTGCTCTCAGTGCTAACGTTATTTCTGGATGTGTGTTTAAAGTCAGCTGTCTCTGTCACCAGTGAGCTGTAGGCTGCAGCAGAGTGTAAATTGATAATATTCACGAGTGTCTGAAAGAAACTGAGGACATTTATAGATCCTAAGGCCCATTCAGAGTCTCCTCAACATGAAATCCAGCTTCATGTTTATCTTTCATCAAAGCACGAAGTGTTAAAGAAGTGTGAGGAAGAAGCTGCTCGCTGAGACAGATCCACGTCCATCATTTCATTTAAGACGCTCAGCTAACAGATGTCATGCTGGAAAGTCCGCTGGTTCTTAAATGTGTCGTTGTGTGAATGTTTTTGTGCACGGCCTGGATTCTCAGTTTGTGTCATTGGTGGATTTTCTCACACTGGCTAACAAATGTAGTATTTTGAATCTATTGATGGGCACAATGTCACACATGAACCACAATGGATCCCCTCACAGCTCACAGGTTAGTGTTGGTGTTTTGTGTATTTGAGAATTACACAGATGTGAGCTTTGGTGACCTGTTGCTTCATTCATGCAGCAAGAAAGAGAAAGTTTTGCTCTGTATGGGAACATTTTGACCCTATTCCAACAAGCTAAGAACACTGTCAGTAATTTCATTAGTCCTGTTTTATATTTGTAATTTAATGTACTGTGATTTTCAAAATATTTATTCTAAGGTGATGTATTTGTTGTCTACCAATATCACCTCCTCTATGTTCAGGTATTCTCATGTTGTGCATGAAAATGATGATAAGAATGTACGTGGACCCAGTCAAGGTAGGTATTTCCAAATATGTCACTATAGTTACACATTTTACCATTTTTCACTATGTTTGTTAATTAAACAATAATACAAATGACCAGCTTCTGTCTGCTGTATCAGCTTCCCTGATACCACACACTCTAAGTGTCATGGTCCTGTGTCAGTGACCCAGTGTTTTCTGTTTTGTATTATTAATCCTTGATTTCATGATGTGTCATTGCTTGTCTCTTGGTTTTGATTTTTGTCTCAAGTATTCCTAGCTCCTTAGTTCTTTAGTATTTTCTGAGTTCTAGTTCTTAGGTTTTGGTTCCGTGTTCCCTCTGTTCAGTGTCAAGTCTGTTTTATTTTGATATTCCTTCTCTGTGTTCAGCTTCTGTCCCCTGTCTCGCCTGCCTAATTAGTTCCAGCTGTGTTTCCCTCCAGTCTTCCATTCCCTGATTACTCCATCGTGTATTTTAGTTCTGTCATCCCCTGCTTGTTGTCACATTGTACCCTCAATATGCTTTGTGTTTGTCTTGTGCTCCCGTTAGTGTCCTAGCGTCTCAGTTCCAGTGTTTCAGTCCTCGTTTCTATGATCAGGGTTTTCGTTTGTGTTTTTGTGAGTTTAATTTACAGTGGATTTCCCAGCAATAAAGCTGCACTTTAAGTTAATCAGTCAGTCTCTGAGTCCTGCATTTGGGCCCAATCCTGCCTGCCAAACAGCCGATCCTTGACACTCAGTTACTGTGAAGTAGGAAACACACATTTAAATGATCGCTGTGCCAAAATCTACACCCTGTCACCACATTTGAATGAAGTTCATTGTTCATGTTTCAAATAAACCAAACAGTGTGGGTGTGTCAGAGCTGAGCTGGGATCAGTGTGTGCACATTGGCAGTTACAGCAAAGTTTCATGTGAAAAAGTGAACTTTAATACTAACCAGTCCAACCAGTTTTAAGGCGATACTGAATATAAAAAAAAAACAAAAAAACAGACAAAGATCTGTTATTACGTAGTCTATACAATAATCAGCATCTCTGAAAATGTTGAACTAATTTTATTTGTCTTCATTTAAGGAACATTTTTCTTCTTTCTACAATCCTTGGATAAATTACTTGTTGTGCTTGAAGGACTTCTAATTACGAATTATAGCTTAAAGAATTACTATTTTAACATAGTTGTCTAAAATTCAAATTGGTGAAGATGAAATATGAATGGCAAACTGTAGTCAGTAGTAGACATGAAAATTCAACAAGAGAGCCAAAATTTATCATACAGAAGTCAGTCACACTGGAACATTTCTCTTTCCTGTGTGTTTAATGTTTCTGTGTTCCAGTGTGACTGTGAGAGTGGAATTTACAGAAGAAATGGGTAAAGGAGACAAGAGGGAAGCTTTATGTAACACTGATGAAGCGCTAATGAATTAATACAGGCTAGGTATTGAGTGAAATATTAGGTTATTATTAATCAGAAGAATTTGGAATGCTACTGGAGCTGATGGGCAGTAATTAATAAATACACACAACACAAAATGCTTTTGCAGGTACCATGTATTTAACCGAAACCAAAGAAAAATAACAAGAAAAGAAAAGGAAAACCTTAAATAATCACTCCTGCTGCAGCTATTCAATAACCCCAAAACCCCCCAAAAATAAGTCAAAAACCCACATTAACATCTGTTGTTCAGGGACTTGTTAAATGGAACTGGCTGCTCCTGTTGAGCCCCTCCCACCTGTCCTGCTTCAGGTTGAGTCCCGCCTCCTTCCAGGAAGCAGCTCATCTGTGTGTCCATGTTTAGTGTCCAGGTGTGCAGTGGAGCTTGTTGTTGTGTTTAAAGAAACTGTAAGTTTGCTTTGTTTCCTCCTTTAACAGTAAATTTTTAGGAAATTTACTGTGTGTTCAGCTCATGTTTGATTTCTTCACACAACAAACTGTGTGTGTTTGTATTAAAGTCAGTGTGTAATGTTTTCCTGGCTAACATCAGCTATGTGTTCACAGTTCGAGTTAACAGACTCACAGCTTGAATAGGTAAATAGATACTGTATATGATTGTATATGAACACAATCCAGAAATAGCCTTCAGGTATGTGTGATCGAAGTCCAGTCCAGGTGTTCCAGGTTAACTATTTTTTCAATGTTAACTAGATAGATTTGTTCAAATATTCCACTCTCCATGTTCCAGATGTTGCATCCACAGATTCGTCAATTTCTGTGATTAAATCGCACGATTGACAAGTTAAAGAACTTGCAGAATGGTCACAGTTTAGCACAGACAGCTGCTACTCAATACAACAAAACATTGTTCCATTATATTGTACAAAATAAGTATACGTGCTTCATCTTTATTCCGCTGATTCAGCTGGCCCACTGGATGCTGACTCCCACAGTTCATAATAACCATCAACTCTCTGAGACTATTGTTATGGGCGTGTTTCCTGGCACTCACATGCATGCTGCTGTTATTTGCACGATTCCTCAGGGCAAAATTAGTCTTCTGAAGCTATAGTTCACAAATCTTTGTTTTAGAGTTTTTCCGTACTAATAGAAAATAAAGTTGTAGCTGTAATAAATAATTATTTTATTTTTCCATCAACAGAAAGTGAAGCTGACTTTAATGCAGCTTTTAACAGATGAAGATACTTAGTTTCGTGGAGATCACTGAATTTAAATTTGGAGCTGAAATAAATCCTGTCTGCCTTTTAAAATAATAATGAGCTATATTTTGTTCCATCTGCTTGTTTTCTCCAAGGATGCTGCAGATCGAGAGACGTTGTCATAACCCGTGAATTAGTTACAACCTATAATCTATTGATTCACATACCATTATACAAATTTGAGATCCATGATTATTTTTACTCATTCTCTCTTCAACACATTCTTAATTAGATTGGACGATATTTACTAAATGAGAATGACCGATGGAATAATAGATCTGGGCCTGAGACTGCATGGATATTAAAGGAAACAGGAGGAAGGCAGATACAGAAGAGGTGTATGAGGTGTGGTTTCCTGAAACTCAGATACATTATCTGTAATTAAAACATGTTGATCAGATAAGCCACATTGAAGCCACTGGGTTAGATTTAGAGAGACGATCATGGTTTGGATTAAAATGCAACGGTAACCTGTATTTTCAAGGTTACAGCAGGTAAGCTTTGTTTTGTTGGTAGCCATGGTAACACCCTCTTATTAAAGATCATTAGTTATAAATACATGTTCACTGGCATAAAAAACAGTCACTTTGTGTCCATAAACACAAAACATTGTTTCACAAAATACTGTTAGACTTAAACTTGTCAGGTAACATCAGTCCATCTCATCTTTCTGTGGGTCAAAATACATCCTCCTCTCTCTGCTTTTTTATATCAGAGGTGGAGTCATTCAAGGTTTATTCTACCTTTATTCTAACTACCAATTACAGCAAGTTTGGACTTGTATAATTGCTGTTATGAGTAAGTTCACTGAGGTCTTCTAAGAACAGGATTCTGTAAATGTGACTCAGCTCTGTCACAACAATCAGTTGTGATCAATCAATCTTATACTGACCAGTACAACAAGGTTTCATGTCTTCACACGTCAGCATGTGAACTCTGACTTAGACTCAACATTTTTAGAGTCAGCACATGAAGGTGTACCCGACTGCTGCTTCATGCAGAAATGATTCTGTTCTCCTTTTTTTCTCTCTGTTTTTTATGTTTTATGTGCTTGCAAACTTCTAAACTTCCTTTTGTTTCTTTTTTTTGTTTTATACTTAATTTTATACTTTACTGAATTTCAATGTTGCAAGTTCTGTTTCATGTTGTTGAGCTTTGGTCACAGTTACAAACTCTTGTTCGATCTGGATTCACTCTGTGAACTCTTCTCTTTATGGAAGACTTCATGTGTCATGATTGTCTTCCTCCTGGAGAGTCTTCCTCACTTGGCTGATGTTGTGATGAAGGCTTTTTCTTTTGCATGAAAGAATCCTGGGGTCGTCCACACGTGTCTTATGTGGACGTCTGGTCTTTTCTTCTGTGAATGGACGAAACTGTTGATGTGTCCTCTCCTGATGTTCCTGCTCTCTCTCTCTGAAGGATCCGATTGGCTGTTTCATTCAGAGCTGCTTTCACAGGAGATCAGAGCATGACACAAACAGCTTTAACTGCACAACGACACACTTTAAATCATCTCCACACCTCTTTATGAGCTTCATTTATATAAACAAGTATCCTACATCTGTCTGTGAAACAGCTTTGATAGAAATGTCTGATTACCTTGAGTCTGTTGAAAAGGTGGGAAGAGAAAACAGCTGAAGTATTACTTTTGTTATATTAGTATATATTTTTATCTTATTGTGATATATACATTAAGCTCTGAGCTGTATTTAATTAAATTATTTAATGTTAATGTCAGCCTGAAGTTTTCTTTATGACTCCATTTGTGGATGTTAAAAGGAGGCTACAGGAGGTAATAAAAAGTTATTTAAGTAATACCTGAATCTGCTCAGAGACAGAAATAAAAACATGGTGAAATGAGACGAATTTACTGATGGTTTCTGACAAAGTTACACAGTCACACCTCTTCATGTTAAAATCTGCAGCTCTGTATTTCAGAGCATCCGACTCACAGCTGGATCAATAAGACAGAGTGTGTCCCATTTTTGGTGTGTGATCAGAGTCCAGGAATCAGATTAAACAAACTGAATGTGTCCTGAGGTCTGTGTCTGGCCGCTGTTCCAGAGTAACTGCTGTCAGATTAACTGTTCCTGAGTTAGCTTAGCTAGCAAAGCAGCTATCAGTTAGAGTATGAACTCTCTGTAAGCAGTCATCTTGGTCCTGGGCATTGTTACTGAAATAAAGCTGCTCTCTGCCATTTCTACAGCCATATTTGACCTGCTGCTTTGTAGGAATACAGTAATGGAGGGATTTGGAGGCTGAACTCGGCTCTGTGATACTTTTTCTAGTGAATTGATGAAAGCTGTGTCTCAGATGGATGTTAGTCCAACACATCAGACATGACCTCTGCAGATCTCAGTTGATGTGCACATGAATGATTTGTGTTTCCTCTGCAGGTGAAGGTAGAAAGTGTGTGTGGGCTGAATTGAGCAGCATGGATCAGTGTGAGGACAGAGAGGAGGGAGTCCCTCCCTCTAAAAGCACTCTGTGTGGGGAACATGAGAGCCAGACCAAAGCTCAGAGGTGAGATGACCATCTCTAACTGTCCATGACTCTTCTCCATGTCACAGCTCAGCACTCACATCACTGCTGCATCATTATTCACAGGAGCCAACCTGGACCTCCACCCAGCTGTGTGTCCTTAAAGAGTGACACGTCTAAAGTTCGCCCTTTTAATTTTAAAGTCCAGCCTCTATCTGCTGTAGAGAGGTGAGCTGTTAGTAGCATGAACTTTTTGATATCACTTTGGTGTCTGATTTAACTGCTTGATGTTGTTTCCTGGTCTCTAAACTGCATCTTTGTTGGAAAGCAAGCAGTTAGAGGCCATACATGAAGATATGCCATAAAGTTTGCAAAATGTCTTAACCCAACAATACAGAAAAATTCCCCTGAGACTCATTTGTTCACGCTCAAAACTCTAGTAAATGCATGCAAACTAAAATAATTCAGATGATCCACTATGACCACTTGGTGGATAGGGAAGTATCCAGTGCTCTTCTCTGAGCATTGGATACTTCTCTGGCTTCTCGTGTTCCTTCTTCCTGATGTTGCTGTCATTCAGTATCGCTACATCTATCACTACCACCGTCTTTTTCTGTTTGTCTACCACCATTATGTCCGGTTGTTTAGCCACCACCATTTTGTCCGTCTGCATCTGGAAGTCCCACAGGATCTTAGCTGAGTCATTCTCGACCACCCTAGGGGCATCTCCCATTTTGACCACAGGACTTTCAGGCCCAACAGATGTTTCTGTATACTATGCCGGCCACTTGGTTATGCCGTTCCCTGTATACTCTGCCCACTAGCATCTTGCAGCCTGCTGTTATGTGCTGGATTGTCTCAGGGGCATCTTTACACAGCCTGCACCTGGGGTCTTGCCTGGTGATAGACCCCAGCCTCTATGGATCTTGTGTTCAGAGCTTGTTCCTGTGCTGCCATGATTAAGGCTCTGTGCTGTCTTTCAGTCCAGCTTTGTCCAGCCACTGGTGAGACTTCTGGATGTCAGCCACTTCCTCTATCTGCCAATGGTACATACCTTGCAGGGGCCTATCCTTCCATGATGGTTCCTCCACTTGCTCCTCCTTCTTCTGCTGCCTAAGGTAATTACTGAGCATGCGATCGGTTGGGGCCATCTTCCTGATTTATTCATGGATGTTTGTTGTCTTATCTTGGATTGTGGTACTGACACTCACCAGTCCCTGGCCTCCTTCTTTTCACTTAGCATACAGCCTCAGGGTGGAATCCTACATGCATGGTAAGGAACTTCCTTGTCTTGATGTCAGTGGCTTCAATCTCCTCTTTTGGCCAGCTCATTATCCCAGCAGGGTACCTGATCATGGGCAGGGCGTAGGTGTTGATAGCCCGGATCTTGTTCTTGCCATTTAGCTGACTCCTCAGGACTTCCCTGACCTCTGCAGGTACTTAATGGTTGCAGCTTTCCTAGCGGCTTCTTCATGGTTCCCATTTGCTTGTGGGATCCCCAGGTACTTGTAACTATCCTCTATGTCTACAATGTTGCCTTCTGGTAGTTCGATCCCCTCAGTTCTGATTACCTTCCCTCTCTTTGTTATCATCCAACTACAATTGTCCAGTCGAATGACATTCTGATGTCATTGCTGTAAATCCTGGTGTTGTGGATCAGTGAATCAATGTCTTTTTCACTCTTGGCATACAGCTTGATGTCATCCATGTAGAGGAGGTGACTGACGATTGCTCCATTCTGTAGTCGATTGCTCCATTCTGTACTGCAAGACGCTCATGGAGTGCAGTCAGCTTCTTCAGCCAGTAGGCATGAACCATGTTGGGGCCTGATGCTGTCTAACTCTTCATCCTGTAGACACTTTCTTGGATATCTGCCACTGTGATGGTTACTGGACCCTGTTCAGGGAGGTTGCTGTGGTCTGCTCTTAGATCCACTAGCTACTGAGCATTGCCGTTATGGTTTGCACCCTTCTCCGATATGCTCTTCCAGTATTGCTCCATCTCCAGCCTTGGTGGTGCTGTTCTCACATTGTTCCCCTGCCACTGAGAGTACACTTTGGCTGGTTCTTTCAAAGTGCCAGGTCAGGAGATAACTGATGAAGCTTCACCCCACGAAGGCTGCAGGCCCAGATAAAGTATGTCCTAGGCTGCTAAAGGCTTGTGCTGCTGAACTAGGGGAGCCACAACAATGAATCTTTATCCTCAGTCTGCGACTGGGTAGAGTGCCCACCCTTTGGAAGACATCCTGCATCGTTCTGGAACACAAAAAGAACCGGCTCAATGAGCTGAATGACTTCTGACGGGTGGCACTGACGTCAAGTCTTATGAAGACTCTAGAGCGGCTCTTTCTCAACCTACTCCGACCACAGGTACAGCATGTACAGGACCCACTACAGTTCACCTACAAGGCAGATGTTGGTGTGAGGATGCTATTCTGTACCTCCTACACAGAGTTCACTCGCACCTGGATAATGGAAAAAGCACGGTCAGGATCCTGTTCTTAGACTTTTCTAATGCCTTTAATACAATCCGGCCCTGTGTGGTCCAGCAAAAACTGAAGACGTTGCAGGTGGACCCCTGTCTGGTTGCCTGGATCTCCAACTACCTCACTGACCGACCACAGTACGTCAGACTGAAGGACATCACGTCTAACACTGTCGTCAGCAGCACAGGAACACCACAGGGAACTGTGCTGTCCCCTCTTCTCTTCACCCTGTACACCTCTGACTTCTACCATAACCCCGAATCATGGATATTCAGAAGTTTGTGGATGACACAGCCATCATGGGGTGTATCTGGAATGATCAGGAAGAGGAGTGCAGGAGTCTGGTGAGGAACTTTGTTACAGGAGTCACACAAACCACCTGCACTTCAACACACTGAAGACCAAGGAACTGGTTGTGGACTTCGGGAGGTCCAGACCAGGTCCACTGCCAGTTCAGATAGAGGGAGAGGAGGTGGACTTGGTTACATGTACAAGTACCTTGGGCTGTGGGTGGATAACAAACTGGACTGGTCATACAACACGCGGCACCTGTACAAAAATGGCCAAAGCAGACTGTATTTCCTCAGGAGGCTGAGGTCTTTAAACATCTGCTGGAAGCTCCTGAGGATGTTTTACCAGTCGGTGGTTGCCGGTGTACTTTTCTATGCTGTGGTGTGCTGGGGGAGCAGCAGAGCAAAGAAGGACTCATCCAGGATGGAAAAACTAGTCAGGAAGGCTGGCTCTGTGGTCGGCATGAAGCTGGACACTCTGATGACAGTGACAGAGGAGAGGACAGTAAAAAAACTGCTGGGCATTATGGACAATGTTGGGCATCCTCTGCACACGGTTGTAAGCAATCAGAGGAGCCTATTCAGCGACAGGTTACTTCTCCCCAAGTATAGTACCAGCAGACTTAAAAACTCATTTGTCCCACACGCCACCAAACTGCTTAACTGCTCGCTTGAGGGGAGGGGGAGGGGAACCCCCCCCCTTTTTTTTTTTACTTTATATTCTAATTTCTTTGCTATGCAAATTTCTGTTGGTGTTCTGCTACTGATAACTGAATTTCCCGGAGGAAACTACCCGGGGGGATTAATAAAGGTTTATCTATCTATCTGTCAATCTCTCCATCTATGATCATTAGTTTAGGGAACCACTAAACTAACTGAACACAGTTTATTTAAAAAATAAGACAGTTTTTTTGTAATAAAATAATATATAATAATAATATATAATAATTAATATATTCTGGAGAGACACACACTTTAAAAAGAATTCTGTAGAAAAACAGAAAATGTCCTGGTAATTTTCTGCCAGTAATTTTTCCTTTTTTTTAATGGAATTTGACGGACTTTCCTGTAAATGGTAAAATGGAAAATTCTTACATTTACAGTATATTTTACTACTATTTACGGACATTTCCTTCAACTATAAAACGGAAAATTCAATTTTTATTCATGGTTTATTTTCTATATTATTAACGGATATTTTCCATTAATAGAAAAACTGAAAATTCTGTTTCTATTACTATTTGCAGTCACTTCTTTTAACTTTAACCCATTAAATGTACCTTTTTATATCTTTAACCATACATTTCTATACAATTACAACCTTATACACCATTTGCTTGTAAATTAAAGCTTCTTAAATTTATCTGTGCACAAGTAGTACACAAGAACATTGGTACATTTAATGTTGAATATTCTTTTATTGTCCTCAACTCAAAAACCATACTAAAATATAATGACAGCATAACTCAAAAATGTTAAAATTTGAGCATTTTAATTTTCCTTGAAATCAGTTTGTCCTCATGTAAATGTGTTCCTATACATTCATGCGGCTTCAAAGTGTTTTCTTCAAACAACACCTGCCAAAGAAAAACGGTAACAATATTTGCACATTTAACAATATCCAGAGTACCTTTAAGCTAGAATCACTGCTGTGGTTGTTTTGGCTCAGCCAAACAGTTAAGGTGTGGTTTACATCAATGTCTGTCCAATCATGATATACTATACTATACATGTGTAGTCAGTTATGGGCAAAAACTCATCTTTGATTACTGACTTACATTCACTTCATCAATGAATCAGCGTGAACATTTGTCCTAGATTAACACTGTAGGGTCTTTACCTTACAATTTAAAGAGACTTGAGACAAGATCTGTTGACTGTTAACTGGTGCTATATGAATAAAACTGAACAGATCTAAAGGTGTTCCTGAAATTTGGGTTTATTTGAACTGTCATGTAACAGCTGTGCGCGGGCAGGAAAAGGACCCAAACGCTGGACTCTCAGGCAGAACGTGAACTTAAACACTACTTTATTGCAGGCTTGGAAGTGATACGAACAACAGAACTAAACTAAATTAAACTAAGGCTCTGAATGCACTGGGGGAAACACAGCATGAGGGTACGATGCGACCATGACAAGAACAGGATGGATGGATGACCACAGCCCTCTCAGCACAGGGCTGAAAGGACTTTTCCCCATATAATAAATAAAACACAAAATATATTAAGACAGATTACTATACCAAACTTAAAGATAAAAGTGCATTTACCAGATTTGTTTTATCAGCCTTTGCTTTTCAAAGATAGGGAGGAGCAAAGCAAAATTAGAAGAGCTTGTTCTGATGAAGACTTTTGTAAACAGCAATTAAGTGAATAAGGATCTGTATTCACGAATTCTTGGCAGTGACAACACTTAAACGCCATAATTCAAAATCCTCAGTGCAACCTCTTTTCACCAATGTGCTCAAAACACTCTCAGCTGTTAATGTAGAGGAGAAAAGTTTGACATATTTCAGCACCATTAAATGTTAGAGAAGCCTCTGAAAAAGAGGTCACAGTTACTTCTATTAAACCCGGTTCTTTGATCCCCATGATAGAACAGAGAGAACCCGACTCTCAAGTGGTCAAAACATTTATAATTCTTTATTCAATCCTCTTCTGGAAGAGAGAGCCCTGCACAGCCCAAAGCCAGTTGCAGAATCTCTAACATTAGAAGCTAAAATTGTGTCTCATATAGTTGTTATTTTGGTACTTTACACGTCACACACAGCCTCGATACAAACAACTCCTTATATGTTACTAGTTCCTCTTTTTTCTGTTTGGTTTCCTGCTTTTTTATTTATATGCTTGTACAGCTCTACACTAACTTCCTGTTTTTCAGTCTGGCTGAGCACTTAGTTTGTGAGTCAAAAGTGGCCTTGCTTTACAAGCCTTTATTATTAAAATACATAAAACAATATAATCAGAAAATAGGCACTAAGAATATATGTTTATTACATAACACTTCCCAAGCAAAAACCTCTGCTTGTGCTCACAGATCCTAAATCACAACAAGTAAGACAATAACAGCAAAAGTGACGACAAAGTGACACCAGGGGCTAGCATGAAGTGACCATTGTGTGTGCACACTTTCTCTTTGTCCCAATCTTCATATACCAGTGTGACAAAGTTCTGAATACAGCTTCAGTTTGCATGTTAGTCCACCAACTTCCATCTGAGCTTTAAAGAAAACACACTTAGCTTTTCTTTGGCTTTTCATACTTGTTGGCTTCATACAGGAACTTCAGCAGTCGCATTTAACGTGTGGCTGTTTTGCTCCTCCATCACAGCCAGTGAGCCTGCTCATTTGTTCTGAGGAAAAAAAGAGGAACAAAAACAAATTTTCAGAAGTTTGTTTTTTGTTGCTGTTGTTTACATTTAAGCTAAAATAAAAGAAATAGAAATACAAAGTTTAGTATTGATAAAAGTGAGGTGGGAAATGACGTGAAAATAAATTGAATTTACCAGCAGGAAAGAACAGAGTTTTGGTCAGATCTGCTGTGGATTATCATTAATAATTTTCCTATAATACATGCAGAGTTGCATAGACATAACAGCTTTCAGTTGCAAGATAAGCAGTTTATAATTAAAGTAACATATTAACCTTCAAACACTAAATCAATCACAACATTGTGTTCAGGTGTTTTCTTCATCTCCTGAGACCACCTGCACTGGATCTTCATCCTTTTTCACTCAGTCTTTTCCTTTTGTTGGCCATTTCTCGGCACCGGAAAACCAAAGTGTGTGATCACAAGTGAAATAAGGTTTTTTTTTTTTCTATTTTCAAAATGAGTCAGCAAAATCTTCCTGAGTTGAGTAAGTGTAATGGCTGAACTTGCTTACTTTTCCCTCCTTTTGGGGTTCTTGCTTCCACAACGCACTGCAGTAGTTAAGAAATACAGAAAAATACCTGTACATGACTAATAAGGAAAATTCCTTCACATTTATACAGTACATTGTACTGTGTTTTTACAGATTTTCTTTTTCTTTTACAGCGCATGAATATAATATAAAGACAGTCCTCTGCAGCTCAGTCTATCTCTGAGGCAAACTGCAGGTTCAAAGTTCAACCATCATTTAAAAAAAAAAATCAACCAAACTTGCCCTTTCTTTTTCTCACAGCTGCTGATCTTTCCATCATCTTCCAAAGGCTAATAATTGATTTTATATAACTGCTGATCTTGGTCTTTATCCATAGAATCTGGGAAAGCTGTGTGTCCTTCGAAAGTGATGGGTCCATGGAGCCTCCACGGAACTTTAAAAAACAGTGGATTTTAAAGACAAAGTGAGTGAACATCAGTTTATTTTACAATTAGATTTGCTGCTGTAAAACAAATAATGGATGGTTTTTGTGATTTCTCACTTTTTGTCCTTTCTCTCTTATCATCTTCAAAGTCATTTGAGAACTTTCAATTGTCCATCTACAATATTTTAGTTCAGCCCAGCAAAAAAGCAGATAGGACTGTGATGATTAATGTTTAAACTCAGTTATCTTAAAATATATATTATAAAGAAACTGAATTTTCTTCTTTTTGGTCTTTGGTCTCTATCAGTAAAATAAAGCAAATGGATACTACTGAACCTGACCCCAGCTGTGGCTCTTTGAAGAGTGATCAGTCCATGGAGCACCCATTAGAAAAAGGAAATGCAACAGGCTTAAGACCAATGAAACAAAGAAGGTGAGTTCTCCTTAAATACCCATAAGACTGGAAGGAGTGTATTCTCATTGAGTGGTTTTTCTCAGGTTAAAGCAGGCCTTAGACTTTTAATAGTTTAAAAATATGAAAAATAATCAGAAGAGTGTTATTGGGATGAGTTACTTCATGTAACTAAGACATGAAATCTTATTTAGGAACTCCATTTTGCATAACATTAGTTATGCAAATATTAGTTACATGAACATTAGTTAGATGAACAATTTCCTTGTTAAATTTCCCAAACACTGCACAGAGTTTCATAAATCTGAGAGAGGACTTGAAAGACTTCATGGAAGCAGGTATTTGATTTTCCTTTACAGTTTGTGAGCACTACACAGGAGAAATACAGCACTCACATACATAATCATCAACCATTTCAGAAACATCAAGCAGAATATTTCCAATTTTCCATTCTCATATATAGAACGGAGCAGAAAATATTCTCTTAAGACATGTTCTCATTTTAAGAAATATTAAGAAAAACAGGTCTGACAGTGTTTCCACTCTGGGCTGAGGTTGATTTTATGTGTGTTCAGGTTTGAGTTTTTGTCCACGTCTGTCTGTGTGTTTAAGTGTGCCGTGAATGAGTGAGTTTGTTTTTAACCCTTTAAAGGAGAATTGGTGGCCGCAATTGAAGTGAGCATATCACCGTTTTGAAGTTTGCAAAGTTTTTGTGCTTCTAAAAACAAGATGGTGTTAGGGAACTCGAACAGGTGGACTCAATAGCAGAAGCATACGGAGACTATTTATTACACTGACAGGGATATTTACAAGGGAAGGGGCTACAGTAATTAGTGAATGTGCGAGGACAGGGAGTAAGCCAACACTGAGTCGGGGTGTATGGGAGGATTGGTGGCGTTCAGCAGCGATCTACGGAAAAGGGGAAAAGCTGGGTTAAGGAGGTGACACCAGATAATCGGGAGCAAACGTTTACGAATGGGGAGAGTTGGAGAGTTTCCTTGACACACTGTTAGTACAGGCACGGGTGGAGACCATCCAGAAGGATATGCATGGGTGAAGTATGTTCCCGTGGATGACCAGGCAACAATAATTTTCCAGACAGCAGGCAGGCAGGCGGGTAGCGGGGCCAGCTTAAGGTAAGGAAGAGACAGGTAAGTAGACAAAATCCAGACCATGAAGCAATGTAATATTCACCTCGAGAATCTTGTAAGTTGACACGTTACCACTCAAGGAAGTGAGTGGTAATGTGACAATACTCTGACGGCAGGCGCTCGTCAGACAGCTCCTTAAAAATGCTCCATCCCATGACATCTGATGCACCGCAGGTGTGCCGGGAATCCCGCAAAGCACCGCCCCACCTACCTGTGCTGAGAGAGGAAAACCACACGTACATACCCACCAGCTCCTAATAGATGGTATGAAGCTTCTTCAGTTCTAGGGTCAAACCATTTGACCCTAGAACTGAAGAAGCTTCTCGGAGGAGAGGTGAAACGTCTTCAAGCAACTGAAAGAAGTCCAGACGCTTTTCTTTCCAAGCTCCTTAAATTTCATTACCAAGGTGTTACATGAGAAATATCCAAGATGGGTAAAACCACTGAGATCTCTCAAGACCTTCATAACCTTATTTTCGCCAGACATACTCATGGCATTGCTTACAGAAAAATTTCTAAAATCCTGAAGGTTCCGTTGACCACTGTTGGAGTCATAATCCTGAAGTGGAAAGAACATTATTTCACCATAAACTGGCCACAACCAGGTGCTCTTCACAAGAATTCAGACAGAGGAGTGACAAGAATTATCAAAAGAGTTGTTATCAAAGAGCCAAGGAGCACTTGTAGAGAGCTACAGAAAGACCCAGAATCAGCAGGTACAATTATTTCAAAGAAATCACTAAGTAATGCACTCCACTGCTCTGGCCTGTGTGTATGCTCACCATGCGTCTAAAGTTTCCTGAACAACATTTAGACAAGCCTGTGAAATACTGTGAGAATATAGTCTGGTCAGATCAGACAAAATTTAACTCTTTGGATGCAATAATATGCACCATATTTGGAGGTCAAAAGGCACTGCAGATCAACCCAAAGACACCATACCAACAGTGAGGTTTGGAGGGGGAACATCGTGGTGTGGGGCTGTTTTTCATCATACGGCACTAGCAAGCTTCATATAATTGAAGGACAGATGAATGGATAAATGTACTGAGGCATTTATGATAAAAACCAAGATGATGATGAAATAAGTGTGATGATGATAATAAAAGTTTTAGCAAGATAATGATCTCAAACACACAGCTCTCAAGGAAACTCTCAGCTGGTTTCAGAGAAAGAAAATAAAGCTGAAACCCAGCCAATAATCTCAGTTGAATTCAGCTGAAAATCTGTGGAGAACTAAATGGTAAATGGCCTGTATTTGTATAGCACTTTACTTAGTCCCTAAGGACCCCAAATCGCTTTACACATCCAGTCATCCACCCATTCATGCACACATTCACACACTGGCGATGGCAAGCTACATTGTAGCCACAGCCACCCTGGGGCGCACTGACAGAGGCGAGGCTGCCGGACACTGGCGCCACCGGGCGCTCTATTTATAGAAGGGACCCACAGAATCTTCAGGATTTGAAGACTGTTTGTTTGGAAGAATGGGCTAAAATCACACCAAAGCAATGCATCCAACTTGTTTCTCCATGCCAGAGGCTTCTTGAAGCAATCATTACCAACAAAGAAATTTCATGTCAATAGCACCTTTCGAAATATATTTACTTAGAAAAATTGGTTACAGGTTCAATGTTTATTTTACCCACTAAACATCTTGAATAATCAGGTCGCATCTTATCTTAAACACCTCATAGTTTTGTATAACAATAGAACACTTCACTCTCAGACTGCAGGCTTCCTTGTTGTATTTAAAAGTAGAATGGAAAGGAGAGCCTTCAGTTTTCAAGCCTCTCTTCTATGGAACCAGCTTCTAGTTTGGATTAAGGAGACAGACACTCTCTCTACTTTTAAGATTAGCCTTAAAACTTTCCTTTTCTAAAAAGCATATAGTTAGGGCTGGATCAGGTGACACCTAATCCTCCCGTAGTTATGCTGCAATAGGTCTAGGCTGGTGGTGCATTTAGCATTGAGTGTTTCTTCTTTTGTCACCTTCTTCTGCAGTCACACAGGCAAATGGCTCAATACATGAGCGGGGCACAGAAAGGAATTGGCAGGAATACCAGAGAAGCGAAACACCAGCTACTGGTAGACAGAGCAGTTGCCCAAGACTGCAAGAGACTCAGAAACCTTAAAAAAATATCACTTGAACTGAAAGGCTTGCAAACACAGAGATGATAAGCTTTGTCACAGGAAAGATAGTCTTTAAGTTTACCAGCTCAAACTTTGAAATTCCACATGTCACAGGTGTGTAGTGTTGAGGACAAGATTAGGACCCAAATGCAGGACTCATGAAACCTGGAGTTAACTCATAATTACAGCTTTAATGCTGGTGGATCAAAGTAAAACAAAACCCAAAACATAGACTGAACTATCAATTGACATGGCAGAAAAACACAGGGATACATGCCATACAAGGAGACACACTACCATATAGGGAGGACACAATAAAGGAATAGAGAAGACTGAGACCATATATACACACCGGTTACTTAGGGAAATAGGAAAAACCAGAGAACACTACTGCAACAAATCTGGATTAATGAGACAGGGAGTAAAACTTAATACGAAGGAGATGAGATGCAAAAACATCACAATAAAACAAGAACTAACACACCCCGAGACCCCGAATAAGACATGCCGCTTTGACATAGAGACAGAAGATAAACAAACATGGAGATAAACAGGAAGGCAAAAATGGGAATATAAAGGGGGATTAACAAGCCTAGTAATTAACCCTTGTGCAGCCTGGACCAAAAAAAAAAAACAAAAGGGGGGGGGGGTCACGCAGACCCCAGCAGCGCGGATCCAGATCTCGTCGCGAAACAGGGCTGCGGCTCGGGGTGGGGGCGGATGGGGGTCAGGCGGACCCCCGGCTATAGTGGGTCTCGTCACAGCGTCGGACAAAGGTACCTAATCGGCTGTAACCCTCCATCGATCGGGTAAGTTACATTGGCAAACCTTGGGGTCTGGAGGGACCCCCAAGTGCCACGGCAACAACTCTCAACTTCACATCATCATCATCATCATCATCGTCTCCTTCTCGAGAGTGTAAACCGGCCTCAGTGAGGACCTCGGGTGCTCCGTGCTCCGTGGGTACTCTGTGACCCCTTAGTGATCATGATGGGGTATTTCACCACCCCAACCGACATTCGTAAGTTACGTTGGCAAATACTGGCGTCTGGAGGGACCCCGAACCACCGGAGCAAACAACTCTCAACTTCACATCATCATCATCATCATCGTCATCATCATCTCCTTCCTCTACCTCCTCGGTCCTTCTAACCTGCGCTTGCAAACGCTCAGCTTTACAGAGGGCAGTCTTCACGTAAACCGGCCTAAGTGAGGACCTCGGACTCTCCCTGCCTCCTAGTCATCCTTCCTCCTTCTGCTCCGTTCTCCTGCTCCTCGTAGGCAAGCGCTTAGCTGGGAGGGCCCCGGGTTACGCGTAAACAGGCCTAAGTGGGGACCTCGGGCGCTCTGTGTTCCTTGGGTACTCTGTGACCCCATAGTAATCACGATGGGGTATTTTGCAACCCCAATGTACATTTGCAAGTTACGATGGCAAACACTGGGGTCTGGAGGGACCCCGAACGGCCGGAGGAAACAACTCTCAACTTCACACCATCATCATCATCATCGTCTCCTTCTTGGCAGTGTTCGTGTAAACCAGCCAAAGTGAGGACCTCGGACTCTCCCTGACTCCTAGTCCTCCTACCTCCTTCTGCTCCATTCTCCTGCTCCTCGCAGGCGAGCGCTTAGCTGAATGTTCCCCAGATTACGCGTAAACCGGCCTAAGTGAGCACCACGGGTCCTCTGTGTTCCGTGGGTATTCTGTGACCCCTTAGGAATAGCGATGGGGTATTTCGCCACCCCAATCCACATTCGTAAGTTCCGATGGCAAACACTGGGGTCTGGAGGGACCCCGAACCAACTCTCAACTTCACATAATCATCATCAACATCATCATCATCGTCTCCTTCTCCTTGGTCCTTCTGCCCTGCCCTTGCGAACGCTCAACTTTACAGAGGGTAGAGTTCACGTAAACCGGCCAAAGTGAGGACCTCAGACTCTCCCTGCCTCCTAGTCCTCCTACCTCCTTCTGTTCCGTTCTCCTGCTCCTCGAAGGCGAGCACTTTGCCGGATGGGCCCCGAGTTACGCGTAAACAGGTCGAAGTGGGTACCTCGGGCGCTCTGTGTTCCGTGGGTACTCTGTGACCCCTTAGTGATCATGATGGGGTATTTCGCCACCCCAATCGACATTCGTAAGTCACGATGACAAACACTGGGGTCTGGAGGGACCCCGAACCGCCGGAGGAAACAACTCTCAACTTCACATCATAATCATCATCATCATCATCGTCGTCTCCTTCTCAGCACTGTTCATGTAAACCGGCCTAAGTGAGGACCTCGGACTCTCCCTGCCTCCTAGTCCTCCTTCCTCCTTCTGCTCCGTTCTCCTGCTCTTCGAAGGCGAGGACCTTGCCGGATGGGCCTCGGGTTACACGTAAACCAGCCTAAGCGAGGACTTCGGACTCTCTCTGCCTCCCTGTCCTCTTTCCTCCTTCTCCTCTGCTCTCCTGCGCCTCGCTGTCGGACGCTTAGCTTTGCAGAGGCCAGTGTTCGCGTAAACCGGCTTCCGTGAGGACCTCGGACTATCTCTGCCTCCTAGTCCTCCTACCTCCTTCTGCTCGGTTCTCCTGCTCCTCGCAGGTGAGCGCTTAGGCAGATGGGCCCCGAGTTACGCGTAAACAGGCCTAAGTGGGGACCTCGGGCGCTCTGTGTTCCGTGGGTACGCTGTGACCCCTTAGTAATGGCGATGGGGTATTTCGCAACCCCAATGCACATTTGCAAGTTACGATTACAAACACTGGGGTCTGGAGGGACCCCGAAACATCGGAGGAAACATCTCTCAACTTCAGATCATCATCATCATCATCATCTCCTTCTTGGCAGTGTTCGCGTAAACCGGCCTAAGTGAGGACCTGGGACTCTCCCTGCCTCCTAGTCCTCCTTCCTCCTTCCTCTCGATTCTCCTGCGCCTCGCTGTCAGACGCTTAGCTTTGCAGAGGGCAGTGTTCGCGTAAAACAGCCTAAGTGAGGATCTCGGACGCCTCCTGCATCCCAGTCCTCCTACCTCCTGCTCCTCGGTTCTCCTGCTCCTCGCAGGGTAGGGCTTAGCCGGATGGGCCCCGAGTTAGGTATTTCGCAACCCCAATGCACGTTCGTAAGTTACGATGGGAAACACTGGGGTCTGGAGGGACCCCGAAACGTCGGAGGAAACAACTCTCAACTTCACATAATCATCATCGTCGTCTCCTTCTCGGCAGTGTTCGCGTAAACGGACCTAGGTGAGGACCGGGGGTGCTCTCTACTCTGTGATTACTAAGGGGTCAAAGTGTTCCCACGATGGGGTATTTCACAACCCCAATGCACATTCGTAAGTTACGATGGCAAACCTTTGGGTCTGGCGGACCCCCAAGCACCATGGCAACATCTCTCAACTTCACATCATCATCATCATCATCATCGTCTCCTTCTCGAGAGTGTTCGTGTAAACCAGCCTAAGTGAGGACCTCGGACTCTCCCTGCCTCCCCGTCCTCCTTCCTCCTTCTGCTCCGTTCTCCTGCTCCTCGCAGACGAGCGCTTAGCCGAATGGGCCCCGGGTTACGCGTAAACCAGCGTAAGTGAGGACCTCGGACTCTCTCTGCCTCAGCATCCTCCTTTTTCCTTCTCCTCGGTTCTCCTGCGCCTCGCTGTCGGACGCTTAGCTTTGCACAGGGCAGTGTTCGCGTAAACCGGCCTCCATGAGGACCTCGGACTCCCCCTGCATCCTTGTTCTCCTACCTCCTTCTGCTCTGTTCTCCTGCTCCTGCGAGCACTTAGCTGGATGGGCCCTGGGTTGCAGCGTAACCGCCTAAGCGGGGACCTCGGACTCCCCCTGCATCCTTGTCCTCCTATCTCCTTCTGCTCTCTTCTCCTGCTCCTCGAAGGTGAGCACTGAGCTGGATGGGCACCGGGTTATGCGTAAACCGGCCTAATCGGGGACCTCAAACTCTCCCTGACTACTTGTCCTCCTACATCCTTCTGCTCCATTCTCCTGCTCCTCGCAGGCGAGCGCTTAGCTGAATGGGCCCCGGATTACGTGTAAACTGGCCTAAGTGAGGACCACAGGTCCTCTGTGTTCCGTGGGTAGTCTGTGACTCCTTAGGAATTGCGATGGGGTATTTTGCCACCCCAATCCACATTCGTAAGTCATGATGACAAACACTGGGGTGTGGAGGGACCCCGAACAAACTCTCAACTTCACATCATCATCATCATCATCATCATCGTCTCCATCTCCTTGATGCTTCTGCCCTGCACTTGCGAACGCTCAACTTTACAGAGAGCAGTGTTCGCGTAAACCGGCCAAAGTAAGGACCTCAGACTCTCTCTGCCTCCCTGTCCTCTTTCCTCCTTCTCCTCTGTTCTCCTGCACCTTGCTGTCGGAGGCTTAGCTTTGCAGAGGGCAGTGTTCGCGTAAACCGGCTTCCGTGAGGACATCGGACTCTCCCTGCCTCCTAGTCCTCCTTCCTCCTTCTGCTCCGTTCTCCTGCTGCTCGAAGGCGAGCACCTTGCCGGATCGGCCCAGGGTTACGCATAAACCGGCCTAAGTGAGGACCTTTACTGTCTCTGACTCCCTGTAGTCTTTCCTCCTTCTCCTCTGTTCACCTGCGCCTCGCTGTCGGACGCTTAGCTTTGCAGAGGGCAGTGTTCGCGTAAACTGGCCTCCATGAGGACCTCAGACTCCCCCTGCATCCTTGTCCTCCTACCTCCTTCTGCTCTGTTCTCCTGCTCCTGCGAGCACTTAGCTGGATGGGCCCCGGGTTACGTGTAAACCGGCCTAAGCGGGGAACTCAAACTCTCCCTGCCTTCTAGTCCTCCTACATCCTTCTGTTCCGTTCTCCTGCTCCTCGCAGGCAAGCGCTTAGGCAGATGGGCCCCGGGTTACGCGTAAACCGGCCTTCGCGAGGACTGGGGGTGCTCTCTACTCTGTGGGTACACTGTGACCCCTAATAATTGCGATGGGGTATTTCTCAACCCCAATGCACATTCGTAAGTTACGATGGCAAACACTGGGCGATCTGGAGGGACCCCGAAACGTCGAAGGAAACAACTCTCAACTTCACATCATCATCATCATCATCATCATCATCGTCTCCCTCTCGGCAGTGTTCACGTAAACGGGCCTAAGTGAGGTCCGGGGGGTGCTGTCTACTTCGCGATTACTAAGGGGTCAAAGTGTACCCACGATAGGGTATTTCGCATCCCCAATGCACATTCGTAAGTTACAATGGCAAACACTTGGGTCTGGAGGGACGCCGAACCGCTGGAGGAAACAACTCTCAACTTCACATCATCATCATCATCATCGTCTCCTTTTCGGCAGTGTTCGCCTAAACAAGCCTCAGTGAGGACCACAACTCTCCCTGCCTCAGCGTCCTCCTTCCTTTTCTGCTCCGTTCTCCTGCTCCTCGCAGGCGAGCGCTTAGCCGGATGGGCCCCAGAATACGTGAAAACAGGCCTCCGTGAGGACCACGGACTCCCCCTGTCTTCTAGTCCTCCTACCTCCTTCTGTTCCTTTCTCCTGCTCCTCGCAGGCTACCGCTTAGCTGGGTGGGCCCCGGGTTACGCGTAAACCATTCTAAGTGAGGACCTTGGACTCTCTCTGATGCCCTGTCCTCTTTCCTCCTTCTGCTCCGTTCACTTGCGCCTCGCAGGTGAGCACTTAGCCGGATGGGCCCCGAGTTACGCGTAAACTGGCCTTCGCGACGACTGGGGGTGCTCTCTACTCTGCGATTACTAAGGGGTCAAAGTGTACCCACGATAGGGTATTTCGCATCCCCAATGCACATTCGTAAGTTACGATTGCAAACAATGGGGTATGGAGGGACGCCAAACCGCCGGAGGAAACAACTCTCAACTTCACATCATCATCATCATCGTCGTCTCCTTCTCAGCAGTGTTCGCGTAAACCGGCCTAAGTGAGGACGTCGGACTCTCCCTGCCTCCTTCCTCCTTCTGCTCTGTTCTCCTGCTCCTCACAGGTGAGCACTTGGCCTTATGGGCCTCGGGTTACGCGTAAACCGGCCTTCGCGAGGACCGGGGGTGCTCTCTACTCCACGATTACTATGGGGTCAAAGTGTACCCACAATGGGGTATTTCGCAACCCCAATGCACATTTGTAAGTTACAATGGCAAACACTGGGGTCTGGAGGGACCCTCAAGCACCACAGCAACAACTGTCAACTTCACATCATCATCATCATCATCATCATCATCATCGTCGTCTCCTTCTCGAGAGTGTTTGCATCAACCAGCCAAAGTGAGGAACTCGGACTCTCCCTGAGTCCCCGTCCTCCTTCTCCTCGGTTCTCCTGTGCCTCGCTGTCGGACGCTTAGCTTTGCAGAGGGCAGTGTTCGCGTAAACTTGCCTCCATGAGGACCTCGGACACCTCCTACATCCCAGTCCTCCTACCTCCTGCTCCTCGGTTCTCCTGCTCCTCGCAGGGGACGGCTTAGCCGGATGGGCCCCGGGTTACGCGTAAACCGGCCTAAGTGAGGACCTCGGACTCTCACAGCCTCCTAGTTCTCCTTGCTCCTTCTGCTCCGTTCTCCTGCTCCTCGCAGGCGAGCGCTTAGCCGAACGGACCCCGGGTTACGCGTAAACCGGCCTTCATGAGGACCAGGGTTGCTCTCTGCTCCGTGGGTACACTGTGAAGCGAGATCGATCAACTGTAGACCAGACAACAAACGACGGAGGCCCAGAAAAGTGCAATCAAACGATGAGTTTATTGACAACGGAGAACAACCGTCAGCATATGGCTTATTTGCTCTAACAAAAATACACTGAGTTCTGGTTTTATAGCATAGAGGATCACACCCCCACATACACGTCAATACAGGTCAAAAATACATTATGTCCAGTCATTGTTTACAGACAAGGGTACATCTTGTACATCTCTAATAACTATAAACAGACATATAACTTCTCTTTTTGATAACACCTTCCTTTTAAGGTAATAACTTCAAGCTTCAGGGCCTCTAAGGGCTAATAATGGACCCTCGTCCTCAATCACTAAGTAGACTGAATTGGCGCAGGTCTCAAATAAGAAGCAGAAGACACTTGGGCCTTCGCTCAGGCCTGCTACTAGATTTATGTGTATTGTAAGCATGCATGCAATTAACCTGCTATGTTCTCATCTTCCCTCAACATGTATCACCTGGACACTCTCACCAGTGAAGCTTAAAACCCTCTTGGATAGAACATCAACTCTAAACAAGCACAGATATGCATTGTGTATAAAATAAACTCAACCTGTGAATAAAATGAATGTGATGACAAACATATTCAATGCAATATGAACCCTGTAAACAATATTACTGTTAAAATAATACTCTAAAACATGTTATTAATACATTTATCTTAAGGCAGATTATATGGCAGCAATAAAAGAATCTCTAAATCCCAACATTCCCTCTTTTGACATTCCATCAAGGAATGTCACCACACTTCATGTTGTATCACTCCTGCCCCCACTCTATGGGTTCTAAGTTCATCTGGTAGATGCCCTCAACCCAGCCAGGGTTAGGAACCCTCGCCATTACTTTTACCAACAATCCTCTCACACAAGGAATGATACAACAACTAGCGATGACCAGTATTCCCAAAAGTACAGTCAAAGAAAACATCACTGACATAGCCACACCTTTCCATTGTCCAAACACAGATGTCATCCAAGACGCCAGCAGATTTTCGATACCTGAGTGTTCATGCATAGTTTTAGATAAAGTTTTCAAGCCCTCCAGAGCTCGGGTTACTGAGCCATCTGGGGCAGTATTATTAGGGATAAAAGTGCAGCACATGTCTCCGAATATGGCGCACACGCCTCCCTTCTCATGTTAAGGGCCATTCGATTTCCCATCAGCAAACTCGAACCCAATTGTTCTGCGAACCCCATCATGGCATCCCTGGTTAGGTTAGAGAGTCTCAGCAGATTGCAATGAACATAGTTAATGCGATCAACATTCTTATTAGGTGTCACCCAAAGAAATATACTTTCAAATTCTACCACTATCGGATTTACCAGCTTGTACTCATCTGGAACTCTCCTGGGCACTCCAATAGAGTCTATCCAGGTCGGAGAGTTTAACCTAGGGTCATATGCATGTGTACCCTGGGTCCCTCTTTTGGCCAAAATATGTCTCTTACCTCTGGTGGCTAAGGTACGTGTGTTGTGTTGTGGAATAGCCTTTAATACATGTTGTTCTCTAGCATTTTGAGCCACCCAATCAAGCCAGAGGTTACTGTCCTTGAAACCGTGGCACGCTCAATCAAATCCTTAGGCTTCAGTCTAGAGTAATCTGTCGTCAGAAGTAATCTCTTTTTGGCTCCTGTTCCTTTTGAGCTACTGTTCTCGAAGTTACCATCTGATCAGTCAGAATGGTGATTAAGCTTTCTCATGCGGCGGCTTAGACTTTGCATCAACTAAATTTGCCCTAAGCATATCATGGGGTCATTGCAGACCCGTACATCATACGCTCTCCAGCTACTACTAGCTCCTGTACACTTAATGACGTCACACAAATCAAATGTGAATGAGCTGGTAGACCCTTTAACATAATTCAACTCTATGCCATTATTCATGCTGAGACACTCATCACCTTTACCTGACACCTCGCGCTTTTGTGTTTTTTACCGATCCCGTTTTAGCAACTACAGTCTCAGGAAGTGCTGGGCTGGACTGGCCTCCGTGTTCAGACAAGTAGTCCGGAGTGCCCTACAAAATATAGACAATAAACAACACAGCCATAGTTAATATCATTGCATACAATAAACATGTAGTTGTAAGGAACATTCTAATCAGTTTTCTCATTACGTGTCTCTGATTCGTGTGTTTGCATCATGTTATATAAACTTTGTATCCTGGAATGAAACTCCCTGCTTTTGTGGAGTCCTCAACTTGTCACCGCTCCTTTCTGCTGGCGTGGCGACCTTCTGCGCTGCTCTTCTCTCTCTCTCTTGACCTCCCAGGTAGACTACTGGTTGGCCCGTTGCACAGGTGAGAGGATTTATTTTGCCTCTGCTCGTTACCACCTGTGTTGGGTGTAGAGGGTTTTCCTCTACCAAACTCTCATGTGCTGGCGCACACTGCGACCAATGATACCAGGTATCGCCTTTCCTTTCAGTTGAACTGCTGTAGTTGTTCTGGCAACGACCTCATAAGGACCAGTCCAGCGTGGCTCCTTCCACTGCTGGAGTTCCTCGTGGGCTCAAATTCAGTTCCTTGTTTGCAGACTATAGCATAGCCTGCTTTCGATCCTTCTTCATCACGATGACAGCAGCCATCTATGAACCAATCCTCAGCTCCAGGGATAGGTTCTGCTTTTAAATCTTCCTGACTTTCCTTCAACTTCTGCTTTCTTAGTACAATCATGAGGTTCTCCTGATCCCATTAAATCTGCCATATTGATTCCTTCATGTGTAAATGTCAGATTTGGAGCATCTAAAACTTTACTCAGTCCCTGTTGTGCTAATGATGTCATAGGGAACGCCTGCGAGTTCACCTATGCCACCACACTATGTGTAATCAGAACTTTTGGTGGGTGTTCTCTCACTACATGTGCTGTTTTCTATATTATTTTGGCAACCCCTGCTGCATGCTGTGCGCATGTAGGGTGCCTTGCTTCTGTTGGACTCCACCTTATGCTGACATACATAAGTACCTGTCTTTCTTTATTCAATCGTCTTCCGGGGGTGAGGGACCTCTGCACAGCTCAGACGCCAGTTGCAAGAGCTCTCTAACATTAGAATCATCAGCTGTGACTTATATGGTGTTATTTCGGTACTTTACACGTCACACAGTCTCGAACATTGCTTATATGGAAAATTCCTCTTTTCTGTGTCTTCATTTATTAATATGCCTTGTGCACTAAAACTTCCTGTTTTTTCAGTCCGGCTGAGCACTTGTTTGTGAGTCAAAGGTGGCCTTGCTCTACAAGCCTTCATTATTAAAGTACATAAAACAAGATAATGAGCAGATAAACATTAAAAATATTTCTTTTATTCCTAACACCAGCCCCTTTTTTCATTTCTCACTTGAGAAATGAACTAATTCTAATTTATCACATTTAAGTTTACTTCAATACAATTCAATTGAATTTTATTTATATAGCGCCAAATCACAACAAAAGTTGCCTCCAGGCGCTTCATAGATACAGAGAAAAACCCAACAATCTTGTGACCCCTATGAGCAAGCACTTTGGCAACAGTGGGAAGGAAAAACTCCTTTAACAGGAAGAAACCTCCGGCAGAACCACGCTCAGGTACGGGCAGCCATCTGCTGCGACCGCTTGGCGTGAGTTAACAGAGGCTTTGAAGAGAGAGACTAATATTTAATAATCCACATTTCACTGTTTTATTCTTCGGTTCAGATGTGGATTCTGTATTGTTCTTGCTTTGTTACTATTGATGTTTAAGTTGTTTTATTGCTAGATTTGGTTTGTTGCTGTCTGTTTGGGAGCTGACATAGTCTCTATGGATAAGGGTCTTTGGCAGGGTAGCATCAGGAGAGAAGCTCCAGAGAGGCATGTTCCCTGTTAAAGCTAAAATATAACAAAAGAAATTATGCTAAACAAACAAAACCTTTCAATTCCCCAACCCTTTCTGTCTCCTCAACGGGTTGTATGTTTTCAATGTTTAAAAATAAATCAAACAAATAACTTAAGCTGTGTGATAGCACCTTGCGTTTACGCCAGGCTTTGAGCTGCCCTAAATCTACTTGCTACACCCCCTTTTCACCTAGTTTAATTTTTTCAATCCTAATTTAAACTATTCCTGACTTCCCTCAGTGTACACTGTAAAGTGTAAAAGATACAATTAGCTTTCTCCTGGTAAAAGGTCCTACATTATTTTCTCAACCTTTGGAAACATCCTCTATCGAGTTAACCCATTTCATTTTTCAAACTTAGACCTGATTTCTTTGCCCCCTTTAACGGGTAGCGCATATCCGGTCTGAACACTGTGTTTGGGCAATTTACGAATTGTTACAGGATTTCTATGTTATGTAAAGTTCCTCTCATCCCTTTTATGCTTCCATTATAACCTATGTCTAACAAGCTTTTGATCTTCTTTGTAA
This sequence comes from Oreochromis aureus, assembly GCF_013358895.1. Lineage (NCBI taxonomy): Eukaryota > Metazoa > Chordata > Actinopteri > Cichliformes > Cichlidae > Oreochromis > Oreochromis aureus. Next base: position 127,155,735 of record NC_052944.1, on the reverse strand, counting down.
TATAAACAACTAGGTGTCTTTGTGCTCTGTTTTTCTCCTTTCTCTGGTTGGTTCCGTTCGGTCTGGGGCTTCCAGGATTCTCGCCCCCCCTATGGTCTCCTGTAAAGGATAGAAAACAAAAAGCCTCTCTCTGCTACACCTCACTAATCTACTGTGTTCATCTAAGGTTCCTTTAATCATTCAAAGTTGTTTCACCATATCATGTTCTGGGCTCTGTCCTTTATATTAACTTTACTTAATCTCCATGCCCTTCATGTGTGTGAGCAACACTTTTAGTTTTATTAAACACGCCCAGGGTAAAATATAAACCATCACCATCTGAGCATAGAAACAGATCAAAAAGCACCACAAAACAATTTCTATATCTAAATTATCAAAAACCCCAAACGTCATAAAACAATCCTAAAACCCCTTTCAAATTAAACCTTAAATCCTGTAACTCCCCTTTTGACACACATCTTATGTGTTACAAACTCAAAATCCTTCACTCGAGCTTAGGAGATTAAAAGAAAAAGGTTAGTCATATCATATTAGATATTCATGCTCCGGCTCTTCAAACCTGTGTTTAAGGAATGAAATCAAATTAATCATTATGTCCAATCTTTTCTTGGCTCCATCCACAGCCTGCATCCTTGGAACGTCCTAGAAACAAAAACCTGTGTGTTAACCAGAACTTCACATTTCATACTCAGTTTCCCCACTTATGATCCAACCTGCGTTATAAGAAAGGAAACTTAAAACAGAACAGTTATCAGTCATGTGTCTAACCTTAGTCCAGTCTTTATCTCAGTGTCCAGTCGGTCCAACCTATGGTCTGCCTCGTCCGTCCAGTCACCATCCATTTACACACATTCACTCACATGCATTAACATCAGGTCTTGCTGATAGTGCGGACTCCCTCGCAAATAATCAGAGTCTTCACTCTCAGCAACATGCGCTCATTCATTTTCTTTTTACTTGTTTCTAGGAAAATAGTTCTTTATACTTTTGGACTGGATTGGCTCGCGGCAATCCTTTTAGACAGAGACTTAGCCTTCTCCTCCGCCCATTGTAATCTGGAAATTTTACCAGCGCTGTTATTCACTCTTTTGCAGGCCTGCTTAGAACAGAAATGAGAAAAAGAGAGCTGATTATTAGCTCATCAAAACACAAAACAAAATCACCTGACAGGTTTTTTCTGAGTGCACTGTTACAAAAATGATAGACCCCTTCGACATGTGCATGTTTGATAAAACTCCCTCTATTAAAATAAGAAAACAACACAAATCTAACCGATAGAAGTAACCCATCACTACAACAACAACCTCAACAATCTTAAACACAGAACATTTTGCCACAAGTTCTTCAGGGTCCTGACACTCTCAGGTCAACTAACATCACCTCACCTGCTCAATACACAGAAAATCTCGTTAAACACCACACAACTTGCACACCATCAACACTAAATTCTAAACTTTCTCTTCTAAAAACTACTACACACTAAGCGAGTTGGACAAGATGATAAACAGACTCCTATGCTAAACCTGCTATCTGATCTTCATGAGCTCTTTTGTATTCTAAGGTTAACGCATTTTCTATTTGTGTGTGTGATTGTGTATATGTTTCTTTTCGTGGTTTTTCAGACTCCTCACAAAGTTCCACTTAAACAGTCAGTTTTTCTCTTTCCCAAATTTGATCTCCTCCTTAAATAACAACATTCCTTGTCCTCAGCCAGAAGTTAGAGCTTGATTTTCAGGTTCAGGGAACAATTCACCCTGAAAGACAGTGAGTGTCTCCCTCTTTGGCTCATCACTCGTCATTGTTAATGACATTTCCCCTCTGCCCCAGCGGCTTTACCCTTCAAGTCCGTCTCCTCCAGTGAGTCCAAGCCCACTTAGGGACCTAGGTTCAAGCAATCGTGACTGCGCCTTGCCTTAGGTTGTCCCAGGGTTTCGAGGTGGGATCTTACCCGTCATGGGCTGTCCAGCCTTCCATGCTTCGCCTGATACGGGGGCCAAGTGGGCACGGGTGCTATGAGGGGAGGGGACACACTGACTCTGGAAATCAAAGGAGTGTAAGCTGCTTTCTTCATTTCATCAGTATATTAAGCTATCTTACTTCTGATTATTCCCAACATTTCACCTGTAACAATTTGTGTACGTGTGTTTTCTATTCATTAATGTAATTGTTAGTTCATGTATTTATTTTCTCAGTCTTTCTTTTTCTAAAACATGTAATTAATATATTTTATTACTTTTTCTTAAGACATTCAGTCTCTAATTGCTCTGTTTTCATGCTGCAACGTCTCTCCCCAGCTATAATCAGACTTCCTGTTTGGCCTTTACACACTCTCTCAGGCCTCCTCTATTCACGCACTCTCCTATGAGTTATTATTACTTATTTATTATTTTGTACAAATCACACAGAATCATTCAAATCGAATACTCACAACATTCACACACTTAGAAGCACTCAAAATACGCTTTCCTAAGAGTATTTTATCAAACATGCTTGCTTAGAATCAGAAAGAGCAAATAGACAACACTCAGTGCGTCTGTCCTCTTAAAAAGAAGAGAAATGAACACATATGGGACAATTCTCTCCATCTTAGACGAAATGTGACCTTTAATGTCCGTTTCTAAGTCATGTTCTTCTCTACACACGACTCTTGGCCTCCAGGGCATAAAACTTTAAGCATAATCTTTTACTTTACCAGAACTAGTTTCTTACCAGAACCCTCATACTAAGACTAAGACTGCTATATGTGCAGTTCTTTCTTTGACAAAGTTGTATTTTGTATTTTCTTACTCAGCTGTATATAGTATTGGTATTCTATTTTATTCTATTGTATATATTATTTTATTCTACTTTATTTTATTGCATTCCAGTGTTTTCTAATTTCTGCTGCATAACTTTGCACTTTTGCTTTAACAAAACAAATTTCCCAGCTGTGGGACTAATAAAAGTCATCTTTATCTTTGACTAGCCCTAACCTAAATCCTGTCTCATCCACTGCTGAAATTCTAGTTCAATGAACACGTGTTGCAGTTTAAAATTAAAAGAGGAAGTAACTCACACCCAAGTACTGTGTGTGTGTGTGTTAATGTCTGTGTCCCTTTAAATGAAAAAAGGTGAACACATGTGGTGAGTTTTCCTCAATTTACACAAAATATGACATTAAATATCCTTTTCTAATTCCTGTTCTTCTTTACACACCCTGAATGACCTCCAGGTCATAACCTTTGGACTTATAACTCTGATATAACTCCACACAGCGCACCAAGCACAGAGAAAATTCAACCTCAGTGCTTCAGAATTCTCCTCAAAATTCAGAAACTGTTTCTGTCATTTATCTCCCCAAAAACTTCATCATATGGACCTCGCCGGGTCCAGTAATCTTCAGCACATGTACATCACTGCAGCCAGTGCTAATTTGAAAACAGTTTCTTGTCTTAGTTTACCCAGCACGCACTTATCAGATGGACTGCAGCCGATCCATATCAACATAATTGTGAGTCCACATGTACAACTTATTCTTCACTTGTGGCACAACACCTCTAATAATATCATCGGAATTACTTCAACATGGTAAATATTGATTTTCCTTTTAAAATCAACTTACCATTAAAACTCAAGATCACAGCTGACTCGATTCTCTGAAATCCTGAGTCAGTTAAACACCTTGTTCAACTCACGGTGTCTTTTTCTCGGACTCCCTCGTCTGAGCTCACTCTTTTTACCCCGGCATCTCCCCCAAATTGTTACGAGATCTTCATAGACCCAAAAGTAAGCATATTATTTCCCTAATCAAAAGTGAAGCCGTTCCTCACACAGTAATTCTTCATCCAACAGCCTTTGTGTTTTGAAACTAAAAAGAGGAAGGAACAGGGCCCAATTTAAACTGCGCATGTTGTCACTGAACAACACACACACACAGACACAGACCCAGGGCAATTCTTCCTGGATCATTTATCAACGTTCGAACAAACACAGTCCGCATTGATTATTTTCTGGACCTCAGCAGATCCACCAAAATTCATGTAAATATATCAACCATTAACCGATTTATTTCTTTTCCTCAGACCACGCCGGATCTGTTAATATCAACAACGCTGCACACTCAAAATTGTGCAGCTGATTCTTCCCTTCAGACCGCGCCGGATCTGTTACTTCAGCACAATAAACACTGATTTTCCTTCAAAATCAGTTTACCAAGAGCCACGAAACCATTTCTGACTCGATTTTCTGAACTTCTGTGTCACTTAAACATCCTGACAGCACCAGGTGTTTTCTGTCGGACTTCCTCGTCCGAAATTAATCCTTTTACTTAAAAATAAGCGTCTCCCAAAATGATCCTCTTGATCATTAGCTATTCACCGAGCCCACAACTCTCGGCAACACCACCTGACATATGCCCACACCGGAGCTCCTCTTTGAAGTCTCAAAGAAGTACAGGATTCTCCAATCCCGTGAGTTTGACACTTATTAAACCATAAGCTGACCAATAACTCTTATATTCTTCTTTATTCTTAAACATGCATTGGTCTCTTTTTCTTCTTTTTTTACCATGAAATACCATATAACCTTTTAACTCAGTACTGTCTGTTTCTCAAAGTTTCATTATTCTTGCTTCAAAGCTTCTCATTACTTCCAAGTTACTCATTCATTACTTCGACGTTTTACTTTATTCTCGAGAATTCAGTTTTACCCCTACTGCGCCAATTTAATAGTTAAGATCATCTACTCAGCGAACAGATAATTTAGAATTCACCCAATTTGCACAAATTTGCTTATTGAACAGGTTTGTGCGTACCTTTTAATTTTTAGACCGGTCTCCTGTTCGCCTCATATCAGATCCAACCTTCGCCACATTAGTACTCTCTGATCTAATCTAGAAACTTCACGGTCTGCCGTACACAGAATCTCTTTTCCTTTTCTTTAACAAGAGATACTCAAAAATTCTGCAAATTCTCTCCACTCAGGAGGAGGCTCACAGCTTTATTTCTTACTCTGTTTCTGGTTGGATTAAAATAACTCTTATATTAGAATCACCCTGTCCAGTGATACTGTATTTCAAAATCACCAAAGGCAGGCTCACAAAACAGGAAAATGCTTCAGCAGCCTTAATGGGATCCCGTGGGCCTCTCACTGTCTATTTCAAGCACCTATAATGAAACAACGGCACAATGAGCATGCCCTTTATCTACCCCTCATTTAATCAATGTATCTATTCTTTGTTAAAATTAAAGGGAAGTCACCCAAATTTTAACTGCGCACTTTTCCCCAGCAAAAGAACGGAAAAAGAGACTTTTACAGCCTCTCTCTCACACACAGCCTGCAGCCGGCTGGCACTTAAATCATTTCAGACAGTTTCTTACGTCACGGTTTCCAGCTGTATGAGTGGGTCCCTACAACCCGGATATACACACCGCTGCTCGTCTTTAAGAGACGTCAACAGGTCTGCAAATTCTCCAGGAATATCAACAAAAACACAGCTTTTCTTGGCCCACGGCGGGTCCACAAATTTTTCACTGACCACAGCGGGTCCACAAATCTTCACTGACCACGGCGGGTCCACAAATGCATAGGTAATACTTTTTAATCGTCTCTCATGGCTCACAGTATTTATTCTCAGAGTTACTTCAACACAACAGACCTTAGTTTCACTTTACTGCTCGGCTGGCTTTACTGCAAAACCTCAAGCTCACGGCTGACCTGAGTTTCTCTTAAATCATATATCAACTTCCTCGGACTCTTGCGTCCGGTATTTTACTCCTTTTCTCACAATTAAGTGTCTCCCTAACAATGATCCTCTCGATCACCAGGGCTATATCTGAGGCCACAAAATCTCAGTGGGGCCCTTCCCCCAGTTTAATACCCAGGAAACGCGTCTTTCCGGGGTGGAGTCCTCCGGCTCCGTGACTTTTAGACACTTATAATCTCTTTATTCCTCAATCACAGCTCAATCTCTCTTCTCTCTATTTTCTTAACACAACGTCTCAAATTACTTTTAGCTCAGTACTGCTTTTTCCGAGCGACCGTGAACACAACACTATTCTTAAGTTTCACTTTCGTTGCAACAAAGGTTTTCGTTTCAAACAAAACTCAAAACAGAGATCAACGGATGACCACTTGACTACATATTCTAGAATTATAATCCACTACAGCACAATTTCAGTTTAAGAGGTTTGTGCCTTACCTTTTTGCGGGCCCAATAGTCAAGCCATCACCGTGACGTCTGCCGTTCGATCACCTGATCTGGCCTCGACCTCCGCCGACAACAAACACCTGTACCTCTTACTGCTGATCTTTAGTTGCCCTGCAACCTCCACCAAATGAAGCGAGATCATTCAACTGCAGACCAGACAACAAACGACGGAGGCCCAGAAAAGTGCAATCAAACGATGAGTTTATTGACAACGGAGAACAACCATCAGCATATGGCCTGTTTTGCTCTGACAAAAATACACTGAGTTCTGGTTTTATAGCATAGAGGATCACACCCCCACATACACGTCAATACAGGTCAAAAATACATTATAGCCAGTCATTGTTTACAGACAAGGGTACATCTTGTACATCTCTAATAACTATGAACAGACATATAACTTCTCTTTTTGATAACACCTTCCTTTTAAGGTAATAACTTCAAGCTTCAGGGCCTCTAAGGGCTAATAATGGACCCTCGTCCTCAATCACTAAGTAGACAGAATTGCAGCAGGTCTCAAAGAAAAGCAGAAGACACTTGGGCCTTCGCTCAGGCCTGCTACTAGATTTATGTGTATTGTAAGCATGCATGCAATTAACCTGCTATGTTCTCATCTTCCCTCAACATGTATCACCTGGACACTCTCACCAGTGAAGCTTAAAACCCTCTTGGATAGAACATCAACTCTAAACAAGCACAGTTATGCATTGTGTATAGAATGAACTCAACCTGTGAATAGAATGAATGTGATGACAAACATATTCAATGCAATATGAACCCTGTAAACAATATTACTGATAAAATAATACTGTAGAACATGTTATTAATGCATTTATCATAAGGCAGAGTATATGGCAGCAATAAAAGAATCTCTAAATCCCAACAAGGCCTATGCAGAACAGCAGTGGGGACAGAGCATCTCCTTGGTAGATCCCGCACTTGATGGTGACTTGTGCTATGGGCTTGGAGTTGGCCTCTAGTGTTGTGTGCCACATTCCCATTGAGTTCCTGATGAAGGCTCTTAGGGTCCTGTTGATCTTATACAATTCTTGGCATTCCAGTATCCAGCTGTGAGTCATAGGCCTTCTTGTAATCAATCCAGGCAGTGCACAGGTTGGTCAGCCTGGTCTTGCAGTCTCGGCTGACTGTTCTGTCTACCAGTAGCTGGTGTTTTGCGCCTCTGGTATTCTTGCCAATCCCTTTCTGTGTCCCGCTCATGTATTGACCCATGTGCCTGTTCATCTTAGCCGATATGATGCCTGACAGGAGCTTCCATGTAGTACTGAGGCAGGTTATTGGTCGGTAGTTGGATGGGACCGGTCCCTTCTTGGGGTCCTTGGGGATCAGGACCGTCCAACCTTCGGTTAGCCATTCCGGGTGTCTCTCGTTAACTAGCAGCTGGTTCACTTGTGCTGCCAGACGCTCGTGGAGTGCAGTCAGCTTCTTCAGCCAGTAGGCGTGAACCATGTCGGGCCCTGGTGCTGTCCAACTCTTCATACCTTTCTTGGATGTCTGCCACTGTGATGGTTACTGGACCCTGTTCAGGGAGGTCGCTATGGTCTGCCCTCAGATCCACTAGCCACTGAGCATTGCCGTTATGGGTTGCGTCCTTCTCCCATATGCTCTTCCAGTATTGCTCCATCTCCAGCCTTGGTGGTGCTGTTCTGTTATTGTTCCCTTGCCACTGAGAGTACACCCTTGCTGGTTCTGTGGAGAACAGCTGGTTTATTCTCCTGCCTTCTATCTCTCTGGTGTACCTCCTCAAGCGGCTGGCCAAGGCTGTGAGTCTTTGCTTGGCAGTTTCCAAGGCCTCAGGTATGGACAGCTTGCTGTATTTCTTATGCACCTTCTTTGTCGCGCCTTTCTGCAACTCCGTTAGTTAGCTAACCTCCCTCCGTGCTACTTTGATCTTGCCCTCTAGCCTTCTTCTCCATGGAGGGTACTGCCCCTTGTGGCTGTTCAACTTGTAGCCAAGCATCTCACTGATCACTGATCCGTAGTGTAGATCAGCTTGTTAGTGTCGGTAATCGTGGTTGTAGGTATTGTCCGTAGTGCTGCATTAACATCATCTAGCAGACCTTCTGAGGGTACTTCACGTAATCTTGGTAACCGGCTAGGGGGGGGTCCAGGTTTCAAGCTTGGCCATGATCCTATCTTTCAGGTCAGTTCCTCTCGCACTCAACGATCCTTCTCCTATCGCACTTGGGGCTATGTACCCAATCTCGGGTGGGGGTGATGATATCTCCCCCCTGACCTGGCATCCTGACTCCTCCTTGCCGTAGCATTTATGTTGTACCTCGTCAATCTCTAGCTGTGAGAGCAGTCCCTTCTTTCGAATGTTGGAACACTGAGCTACTAGTTGTTTCGCCGTCATTGTGGATGTTGGGTATCGAAGAATCCATAGGTCCCTCATCCTATTCATGTAACCCCTTCCGCCAGGGTTACTTGCGTAGTAGCATTCCAACAACGCCCTGTTTTCGTCTCTTGCCCACCGATGCCTTCTTGTTCCAGTAGCCCACTTGTCGTCAGGGTGCCCTGGTTCCTCAACACCTGACGCGGACCTTGTTGATCCGGGCGACGTCCGAGCCGGCATGCTCATGTCTGCGGTAGGCTCACTTTAGCATAGGGGGTCTAGCCTTAGGACCCTTACTGGATACAGACGCCCCAGGCAGGAATCGAACTTGCGATCTTCTGCTCCAAAGGCGTGTAGTCTAACCACTACGCTATCCAGCTGCTAAATATAAAAAAAAAAAAAACACCCAGCGCGCCCCTGCGGGCGGTTTATCCTTCAAGCTCGGGTCCTCTACCAGAGGCCTGGGAGCTTGAGGGTCCTGCGCAGTATCTTAGCTGTTCCCAGGACTGCGCTCTTCTGGACAGAGATCTCCGATGTTGTTCCGGGATCTGCTGGAGCCACTCGCCTAGCTTGGGAGTCACCGCACCTAGTGCTCCGATTACCACGGGACCACCGTCACCTTCACCCTCCACATCCTCTCGAGCTCTTCTCTGAGCCCTTGGTATTTCTCCAGCTTCTCGTGTTCCTTCTTCCTGATATTGCTGTCATTCGAACTGCTACATCGATCACTACAGCCGTCTTCTTCTGTTTGTCTACCACCACTATGTCCGGTTGGTTAGCCACCACCATTTTGTCCGTCTGCATCTGGAAGTCCCACAGGATCTTAGCTCGGTCATTCTCCACCACCCTTGGGGCGTCTCCCATTTTGACCTCGGGACTTCCAGGTTATACTCGGCACAGATGTTCCTGTACACTATGCCGCCACTTGGTTATGGCGCTCCATGTATGCCTTGCCTGCTAGCATTTTGCACCCTGCTGTTATGTGCTGGATTGTCTCTGGGGCATCTTTACACAGCCTGCACCTGGGGTCTTGCCTGGTGTGATAGACCCCAGCCTCTATGGATCTTGTACTCAGAGCTTGTTCTTGTGCTGCCATGATTAGTGCCTCTGTGCTGTCTTTCAGTCCAGCTTTGTCCAGCCACTGGTAGGATTTCTGTATATCAGCCACCTCCTCTATCTGCCGGTGGTACATACCGTGCAGGGGCCTGTCCGTCCATGATGGTTCCTCGCCTTCCTCCTCTTTCTTGGGTTTCTGCTGCCTGAGGTATTCACTGAGCACGCTGTCAGTTGGGGCCATCTTCGTGATGTATTCGTGGATGTTTCTTGTCTCATCCTGGACTGTGGTGCTGACACTCACCAGTCCCCGGCCCCTTCCTTCCGCTTAGCGTACAACCTCAGGGTGCTAGACTTGGGGTGAAACCCTCCATGCATGGTAAGGAGCTTTCTTGTCTTGATGTCAGTGGCTTCTATCTCTTCCTTTGGCCAGCCTATTACCCCAGCAGGGTACCTGATCACGGGCAGGGCGTGGGTGTTGATGGCCCGGATCTTGTTCTTACCGTTCAGCTGACTCCTCAGGACTTGCCTGACCCTCTGCAGGTACTTGGTGGTTGCAGCTTTCCTAGCGGCCTCTTCATCGTTCCCATTCGCCTGTGGGATCCCCAGGTACTTGTAACTGTCCTCTATGTCTGCAATGTTGCCTTCTGGTAGTTCAATCCCCAGTTCTGACTACCTTCCCTCTCTTTGTTACCATCCGACTACACTTCTCCAGCCCGAATGACATTCCAATGTCATTGCTGTATAGCCTGGTAGTGTGTATCAGTGAATCGATGTCTCGTTCACTCTTGGCATACAGCTTGATGTCATCCATGTACAGGAGGTGGCTGACAACCGCTCCGTTCCGTAGTCGGTATCCGTAGCCAGTCTTGTTAATGATCTCACTGAGGGGTTCAGGCCTATGCAGAACAGCAGTGGGGACAGAGCATCTCCTTGGTAGATCCCGCACTTGATGGTGACTTGTGCTATGGGCTTGGGTTGGCCTCTAGTGTTGTGTGCCACATTCCCATTGAGTTCCTGATGAAGGCTCTTAGGGTCCTGTTGATCTTGTACAATTCTAGGCATTCCAGTATCCAGCTGTGGGGCATTGAGTCATAGGCCTTCTTGTAATCAATCCAGGCTGTGCACAGGTTGGTCAGTCTGGTCTTGCAGTCTCGGCTGACTGTTCTGTCTACCAGTAGCTGGTGTTTTGCGCCTCTGGTATTCTTGCCAATCCCTTTCTGTGCCCCGCTCATGTATTGACCCATGTGCCTGTTCATCTTAGCCGATATGATGCCTGACAGGAGCTTCCATGTAGTACTGAGGCAGGTTATTGGTCGGTAGTTGGATGGGACCGGTCCCTTCTTGGGGTCCTTGGGGATCAGGACCGTCCGACCTTCGGTTAGCCATTCCGGTGTCTCTCGTTAACTAGCAGCTGGTTCATTTGTGCTGCCAGACGCTCGTGGAGTGCAGTCAGCTTCTTCAGCCAGTAGGCGTGAACCATGTCGGGCCCTGGTGCTGTCCAACTCTTCATACTGGAGACCCTTTCTTGGATGTCTGCCACTGTGATGGTTACTGGACCCTGTTCAGGAGGTCGCTATGGTCTGCCCTCAGATCCACTAGCCACTGAGCATTGCCGTTATGGGTTGCGTCCTTCTCCCATATGCTCTTCCAGTATTGCTCCGTCTCCAGCCTTGGTGGTGCTGTTCTGTTATTGTTCCTTGCCACTGAGAGTACACCTTTGCTGGTTCTGTGGAGAACAGCTGGTTTATTCTCCTGCCTTCTATCTCTCTGGTGTACCTCCTCAAGCGGCTGGCCAAGGCTGTGAGTCTTTGCTTGGCAGTTTCAAGGCCTCAGGTATGGACAGCTTGCTGTATTTCTATATATATATATATATATATATATATATATATATATATATATATATATATATTTCTGTGTTTATTTCTATAGGAACTCCCAGTGGACGTTGTCAGCGTAAACTTAAATCTGCACTGAAGAAGAAGTTCCAGTGTGTGTTTGAGGGCATCGCTAAAGCAGGAAACCCAACCCTTCTGAATCAGATCTACACAGAGCTCTACATCACAGAGGAGGGACTGCAGAGGTCAATGATGAACATGAGGTCAGACAGATTGAAACAGCATCCAGGAAACCAGACAGACCAGAAACAACCATCAGACAAGAAGACATCTTTAAAGCCTCACCTGGAAGAGATGAACCAATCAGAACAGTGCTGACAAAGGGAGTGGCTGGCATTGGGAAAACAGTCTTAACACAGAAATACACCCTGGACTGGGCTGAAGACAAAGCCAACCAGGACATCCAGTTCATATTTCCATTCCCTTTCAGAGAGCTGAATGTGCTGAAAGAGGAAAAGTTCAGCTTGGTGGAACTTGTTCATCACTTCTTCACTGAAACCAAAGAAGCAGGAATCTGCAGCTTTGAAGACTTCCAGGTTGTGTTCATCTTTGATGGTCTGGATGAGTGTCGACTTCCTCTGGACTTCCACAAAACTACAATCCTAACTGACCCTAGAAAGTCCACCTCAGTGGATGTGCTGCTGATAAACCTCATCAGGGGGAAACTGCTTCCCTCTGCTCACCTCTGGATAACCACACGACCTGCAGCAGCCAGTCAGATCCCTCCTTACTGTGTTGCCAGGGTGACAGAGGTCAGAGGGTTCACTGACCCACAGAAGGAGGAGTACTTCAGGAAGAGATTCAGAGATGAGGAGCAGGCCAGCAGGATCATCTCCCACATCAAGACATCACGAAGCCTCCACATCATGTGCCACATCCCAGTCTTCTGCTGGATCACTGCTACAGTTCTGGAGGATGTGCTGGAAACCAGAGAGGGAGGACAGCTGCCCAAGACCCTGACTGAGATGTACATCCACTTCCTGGTGGTTCAGGCCAAAGTGAAGAAGGTCAAGTATGATGGAGGAGCTGAGACAGATCCACACTGGAGTCCAGAGAGCAGGAAGATGATGGAGTCTCTGGGAAAACTGGCTTTTGATCAGCTGCAGAAAGGAAACCTGATCTTCTATGAATCAGACCTGACAGAGTGTGGCATCGATATCAGAGCAGCCTCAGTGTACTCAGGAGTGTTCACACAGATCTTTAAAGAGGAGAGAGGACTGTACCAGGACAAGGTGTTCTGCTTCATCCATCTGAGTGTTCAGGAGTTTCTGGCTGCTCTTCATGTCCATCTGACCTTCATCAGCTCTGGACTCAATCTGCTGGAAGAACAACAAACAACCTCCAAGCGGTCTAGCTCTTTTAGACCAAAAGAGTCTCTCCACCAGACCGCTGTGAACAAAGCCTTACAGAGTCCAAATGGACACCTGGACTTGTTCCTCCGCTTCCTCCTGGGTCTTTCACTGCAGACCAATCAGACTCTCCTACGAGGCCTGCTGACACAGACAGGAAGTATCTCACTGACCAATCAGAAAACAGTTCAGTACATCAAGGAGAAGCTCAGTGAGAATCTGTCTGCAGAGAAAAGCATCAATCTGATCCACTGTCTGAATGAACTGAATGATCGTTCTCTAGTGGAGGAGATCCAACAGTCCCTGAGATCAGGAAGTCTCTCCACAGATAAACTGTCTCCTGCTCAGTGGTCAGCTCTGGTCTTCATCTTACTGTCATCAGAAAAAGATCTGGCTGTGTTTGACCTGCAGAAATACTGTGCTTCAGAGAAGGCTCTTCTGAAGCTGCTGCCAGTGGTCAAAGCCTCCAACCAAGCTCTGTAAGTAAATATGTGATCAGGCTTTTATTTATAACATAAACAGCGTAATGTGTATGGCCGATTAAAATCTTAAACATATTTAATTAAAACATCATCAGTACTAAATAAAGTAGATTTTAGTTAATGTTTGTCAGAGTGTCTTAAACATGTCTGGGTGTCAGCTTTTATCAAAGTCATATCCAGAATCATCCTGTAAGTTTATTTATACAGCAGCTTTCACAGGTCAAAAACCACAAAGTGCTTTACAATAGAAACAGGCAATAAAAAACAGAGAAGATAAAAACATAAAACAGCAAACACTGAACATCATACAGCCTAAAACTAGTTAAAGGCCAATCTAGAGTCTGAATAAATGAGTTAGTGGGACCAGTAACAGCCTTTGACTGGAAGATCTCAGATGTGAGAAGAGCTGTAGGATTGTAGAAAGTCAGAAATATAGACTGGGACTAAAAGTAAGGAGTAAATCTTTAAATAAAGCCTAAAATGAACTGGTTACCAGTGTGAGAGATTAAACTGGAGTAATGTCCAGTCTGTTTCATGTGCTGGTTGAAAAGCCTCGCAGCATCATCATTCTGTACTGACTGAAGACGACGAAGACGAAGACGTTCAAAGACTGTGATGGAGCCATAGGTGATAATCATCAACTCCCTCATTCCTCCTCTGGTCTTATTGCTCAGCTGAAGATGAGTTCACTTCTATATGTTACAATCAGCATCACCAGTACAGCTCCAAGGATCTGCAGCTGCTGATTCAATCATATTCCTCATGTTTCTTCTGTTTTCCTGTTGTTAGATCTGCATGCTTGATTGTTTTTCAGTCTCTCCATGTTGTGCACTTTGGTTTCTGACTGTACACAGTCTGTGAACCATGACAGTTTGTGACAGAATACAATGATCAGTGAGGACCCAGAGGACACTGACATTTACACTGTGCAGAATTAACTTGAGACTTTATCTCACTGCTTTTTGGACGACTGATGGAAGGACTAAACGCTATATCTGCTTTAGTAGAAATAATTTCCGTCACTAGTTCAGTCTCCCAGAATCTCTCAGTCATATCTTGACCTTTTCCTAGAGTAACTAACCCTCACTCACCAGGATCTCAGCCAGCCTTCCCTCTCACTGCTACATACTTACAGTCTTGCTTATCACATGTTCACAGAATGAGGAGTCATCACTTGTTTTTGTTTAGCATTTAATGAGCAAATTCCAGGTCTTTATATTTACACAGGGAACATTTTTAAGCTAAAATGTTTTTTTTAGCCATAAATAGTAATGCACACTGATATTTGTTTTTCTTTTAAAGGTTCAACACAAGAAGTGATTTAAATTAATCACAAACAGTTTGTTATCAAATGAAAATTTTTCAAATTATGTCTTTATTTTGTTTTTGTTTTTAGGTTGAGTGTCCCTGAACTCTCAGAGAGAGGCTGTGAAGCTCTGTCCTCAGTTCTCAGCTCCCAGTCTGCTACACTGAGAGAGCTGGACTTAAGTAACAACAACCTGCAGGATCCAGCAGTGAAGTTTCTTTCTGCAGGACTGAGAAGTCCACACTGTAAACTGAATACTCTGAGGTGAGATCAAGTTATGTTGTGCTTTTCATCAATTGACAGAATTAACCAATAAGAATCCACTAAATGGGGAAAAAAGTCAGTTAAACTTCTGTAATAGTTTTATGATAATTTAATGAGCAGAGAGAGTTATTGATCAATATGTCAGCTACTTTGGTGCTAATGCACTGCCTGGCACATGGAGCCCAATTGGCATTTGCAATAGAATACCAGAATTGAATAGAATAGAATAGAATGCCTTTATTGTCATTATACAGTTGTACAATGAGATACAGAGCATCTCCTACTCAGTGTAAACATGCTGGGGGGGGGAGGGGAGGTACAGTTCTGCAGCGCTATATACATATGGACAGTATTAACATAGGGAAGAAGATGTGTATTGTCATGGTTCATAATTTGAGGAAAGGACAAACGACTGCAAAGTCCCAGTAGATGTCAAAATAGTGATTTTATTAAACACACATATATATGTGGGGAAGATGCGTATCACACTTCCAAAGCCAGTCTCCCCAGAACAACAGATGAACAGTTGTATTTATATCAGTTGATGACGAGCATTATGCGTCAAAGCAGTTGGATTTACTGGAAATCTAAGTATCAATTCTCGTAATCTAAGAACATTCCAGTACATCAGACCCTAGAGAACCTTTACTCCTTACTCCAGATGCTTCTTGTTATTGCTAAACGGTCACGTACCCTGGACAAGTCACATAGCAGTTTTGAGCAAAACAAGTTGAGAAACTGTGAGTGTATGTGTGCAGGCCCTACTATGTGTCTTGTGTGTCTTATCCTCGGTGAACCTCAGAGTCACCTGTTGCTGGGCAGACTCCACACTGCAGCAGATTACTGGGCCCACAGATCCCTATGCTCCATGCTGTGATGTTATTATCTGTGATGTACTGTATTGTAAGCAGATATGGAATCATCTTGACTTTACCTTAACTTTCTCACTTCCCCATAACTTCAGACCCTCAATTAACAACTCTCTAATAAGCAATATGGATAACATGAACACAGTTAAACCTGCAATGAAAGATCATCATGCCCTTAATATGTGATTAGGCTCCCCCTAAAATACAAACTATAATATAACATCAACAGATTCAATAAATACTTTGATGAAATGATAACGATAAATGATGCAACAGTGATAATAATGATTATGAATAGTAACAATAACAGTAAAAACATCCTCCTTTTCACAGTATATATATAAAATGTACAATTTACAAGCCGTAAACAATATGTAATAAATAGTGTTATGTATATACAGTTATTGCACATAGAATTGGTATAAATAGTGGTGGTCCATAGAGGAAGTGGGAAGTGGGGGGCTGTGTTAACGGTGCATGTGTGAGTTCAGGGTGGTTATCGCTTTGGGGAAGAAACTGTTTTTGAGTCTGTGGGTTTTAGTGTTGATGCATCTGTAGCGCTTCCCTGAGGGAAGCAGGCTGAACATGTTGAAGCCAGGGTGGGAGCTGTCCTTGATAATGTTTGCTGCTCTGCTGAGGCAGCGGGACGAATAAATGTCCATCAGGGAGGGGAGAGGGCAGCCGATGATCTTTTGATTTTGATTGACCATTGTCCGTTAACAAATGTCAGTGTCATCCATTTGTTGTCTCTTAGTAAAAAAACAGGATTAATTGCTAAATCTAATAACTCTTTAGTGCACCCTGTTGGGATTTAAAGATTCTTTTGTTGCTATCATGTGGTCTGCCTTATGATGAATGCATTAATAACATGTTTTACAGTATTATTTTAACAGTAATATTGTTTACAGGGTTCATATTGCATTGAAAATGTTTGTCATCACATTGACCTTTCTATTTACTGGTGTAGTTATGATCAGTTTATACACATTGCATATCTGTGCTTGTTTAGAGTTGATGTTCTATCCAAGAGGGTTTTAAGCTTCACTGGTGAGAGTGTCCAGGTGATACATGTTGAGGGAAGATGAGAACATAGCAGGTTGATTGCATGCATGCTTACAATACACATATTAATCTAGTAGCAGGTCTGAGCGAAGGCCCAAGTGTCTTTGACCTTTTTGTAACTGGCTGCCCTTTTACCTACTTGGTAGCAGATGACTGGAGGCGATAACCAGCCATCAGACACTCCGAAGGCTTAAGACTATGATTGTGCATGGAAGGTGTTGCAGAAAGGGGAAGTTATATGTCTGTTATATGTCTGTTTATAGCTATTGAAGATGTACAAGATGTACCCTTGTCTGTAAACAATGACTGCACACAATGTATTTTTGACCTGTATTGACGTGTATGTGGGGGTGTGATCCTCTATCCTATAAAACCAGAACCCACTGTATTTTTGTCAGAGCAAAACAGGCCATATGCTGATGGTTGTTCTCCGTTGTCAATAAACTCATCGTTTGATTGCACTTGTCTGGTGCCTCCGTCGTTTGTTGTCTGGTCTGCAGTTGAATGATCTCGCTTCAACCCTCATTGCAATTTAACAACAGTGTTTGTTTAATGTTTATCTGTCATTTTTCAGACTGAGTCACTGTCAGTTCTCAGAGAGAGGCTATGAAGCTCTGTCCTCAGCTCTCAGCTCCCAGTCCTCTAGTCTGAGACTGCTGGACCTGAGTAACTCTGACCTGCAGGATTCAGGAGTGAAGTTTCTGTCTGCCGGACTGAAGAGTCCACACTGTAAAATGGAAACTCTCAGGTCAGGATTTAAAATTTTCCACTGATGATCATGTTAAACCTGATTTCTATGATTGCATAAACAGTCAATTGTTTAAAAAAAAGTCTTAATGTAGAAATCAGTGTCTGGGGTTTTTAGTGATATTTGTTCACTTTCTGTCTTTCATTTGCAATGAAATGTCCCATCTGCTCCTCTGAGTCCAAAATCTTTATTTTAGCAGTGCTTTATCTACTAAACCTTCTAGTTCGATTCCTGTATTCTGAAGGTTTTTACAAAGCTGTTTGTTCAGATATCAGAATTTGATTTTCAGAAAAATGTAGTAATAAAAATATGATCAATTAATTATTTCTGACTGAAAAGATGAAATATATATTTGGTCATAGTGATATGACTCATTGCCTCACTTAAACATAAAATGTAAACAAAAATTCAAAACAATAGTCAAATTCTGTTTTGTATTAATCTATTGAGCTTAAAGTGAGCTTGAATGTTATTCACTTCCTGTTTTATTTTGGTAGTTATCGTCTCCGGTTTTTACTTTTACTCCCTTCCCGACATTGTCTACATTAGTTTCAGCTTTATATTAGATTTTATTGACTGTTTAATTTCACTTTTTTTAAACTATAATTGTTGACTCATAAAAAATTGCTAAAATGTATTTTCATTAAAATAACAAATAATTTATTACTTTATCATCTAATTAGATTATAATTCTGTAAATAAGAGTGATAGTGTGGCCTGTGTGGGTTGTCTTCAGGTTCTTTGCTTCCTCCCACAGTCCAAAAACATGCATGCTGGGTTAACTGGAGATGTGTGATTGTGAGCATAAATGTTTGTCTGTCTCTGTCTAGCTCTGTTTCTACCTGGCTACATCAATCAATCAATCAATCTTTATTTATAAAGCACTTTTCATACAAAAACTGTAGCACAAAGTGCTTTACATGGTTAAAAGCAGCCCACCCCACCCTCCCACTCATTCCCCGCACTCTCATTAACAGAAACGGTCATAGATACACACAATCCCCCCCCCCACCACACACACACACACACACACACCTAAAGAGTAAGATTGGGCTGGGTACGTATTAGCCAAGTGAGGAAACACTATCACAGGGAGCTGTCTGCACCAGGAGCCGTTCACAGACCGCAGCCTCCAGGCTGGGCACACAGCAGGAGGGAGGCAGAGAAGCCCCCCAGCCATCACCATGGTTACTGATGCTGAACCAATAACCTGGTCTGGATCAGGTTATGTTCAGAGTTTTTGTTTAAAATCAACTGAAGTGCCTCATTTTCACTGATTCTTTCATTTACAGAAAGCTTTAAGTGTGATATAGATTCAGTCATATGTTACTAATATTACGTTTAACCTGAGTAGTGAAAGTCCGTGGTGATCTGAAAATGATGTGCCGGTAGTTGTGCTGTTCTCTGCGGCTTCAGTGACCCTCGAGCTCTCAGCTAGCTATCGAGCTGGTGGGTATTTGAAGTTTACACACCCACATTCTCACTGAAAATATGGTACAAGTTTATTTTTTGACCCAGGAAGATTAATGAGAGTAACTTAGTAGCGGTCGCCATTACCGGAAACTGGAGTTTGGCTGGGCCGCACTATGAATTCTGGGATATGGTGGAAAACGAAGGGCACACCCGACCCATCCTTCAAGTTTGGGGAAAAGGAGGACGCATTTGTCGACTGCATTCGGAGGATTCCACAAATTTGGACAGCCTTCGGTGCGTCGCTGTGACGTTATCGGTCTACAAATGTGTCCTCAAGAGGATGCAGCCCATGAATTTAGACACACCGAGCCTGCGTGCTGGTAGCACCTTAGCCACAGCTCGGGTGTGTAGAAGCTGAAAAAGAAGGTTTTCTAGTTTGTAAGTAGGAAAAAACTGAGAGGACTAAGTCAAAGAGAGGCTGGAGAGTAACACAGAGCAGCAATAAATGCTGCTTACACAGTTCAGACAGTTTAGCATCAAATGTTCGAGTGAGTTAGCTCCCAGCTAACTAGGAGAGCAGCTAAGTAGCAAACCAGTTAACTAGCAAACCAGCTAACTGCACCCACAAGCTGCGACTGCGTCTTTCTAACAAGAGCGTCAGACACTCACACTGGTTTTCTTTGTGGATGATGATGTGATGATGTATTCTCACACTGATCCTTCATGATGATGCTGCCATCCACCCACTGCTCCTAGCAGTGTTGCCAACTCCTCAGTAAGGAAAATTGCTATTGGCTGTCCTAAAAGTTGCTGGAAGTCGCTAAATGACGTGCCTCTATAAACATGTGCCTCTATAAACATGTGCTCTTCATTATTGATGTTTTCCTAATGAACAGAAGATGAGACTTAATATAATCCTTCTGGCTGTTGTTTGAGCAGGTTGGGCCCTGGGTTTGAGTCCCCCACTGTACCACAGTGGCTTCTAGCTTTGTTTCACAGTGTGTAGAACAACAAATCAAACCAAATCACAAAAAGCTTCAAGTCAAAAACATATCAAACTTTGAGGTTTTTTCCAAGGATGAGGAAGCAGACTCGGCCCCAAACAGCTGGATATATGGATGGTTACCACAGCAACCACAGCAGTGTGCTCTCAGTATATTTAGTTTTATAAAGGTGTTTGTGGTGTGTTGCAGCCGATTTATGTTGACACAGGGAGAAAATAGTGTGAGAACACTGTTCACAGCAGTCACAGCTCGCTGCCTTTGTGACCAAGTGTTATAAAAGAAATAATAAAATGACAACGCCACCTGGGGGAATTTCACCCCCAGGAAATATATATTTAAGAAATAGATAAGAGGAATAAAAAGAGGCTGCACAGATTCAAGGATGCACACTGAGGCAGGTTGGCTCCAAAACAGTTTTATTTATAGTAAAAGATAAAGAATAAAATATTAAGAGAACAAAATGTAGGGTCATTGTTGACAGTGTCCTAAAAGTACAATAAAACAATGATGGAACTTGGACTTACCAGCAGCCGTGGACCCAAAAGAAAATCACACAAAAAGAAAATCACTGCAGCCCACCCGGTGCTGTAGAAAAGAAAGTGTGAAAATGACCCACCACCTGAGGTCCCAGGGCCACTGGCACGTCCTCTGTTCACTGAAATAAAACACAGAAAAATACGTAAAAGGAATAAAAGGACACTGAGCGTCTGGCTCACTACAGATCCTAAAAAACGAAAACACACTTTAATAACTTTAATAAAAGAAATCGCACATGCACACACACACACACACACCACACTGGAAGGCTTATGCCCCACGGGTCAAACTACCACTCGTACTCGTAGTAGTTGTCCAAGCCTCAATCGCAAGCTGGTCTGGCTCCCCACAGGCTAAGACCAGCAACGGAGGCGATTTAAAATTCCCGGCACGGCACTAGGGCAGAGGATCGCTTCAGCCCGATCACAGAAGCGTGGGTACAAGCAACAGTTCAGAATAAAATAGAATAAAACCAGGCGAACCAGGAAAAGGTAAGCCTACTATAAAAACAGTCTCATGACAAGATAAAACAGGATAAGACAAGATAGACAAGACAGCAGCTAGGCAGGCGTCTCGACTCTTCGCTTAAAATCAGGCAGTTGGTCCCTGAGAGGGTGCGGCAACAATCAAACCCTACAAACAAAAACAAGCAAAGATAACCTTAATCTCCTCTAATTTACAAATACTAGCAGCTATAATATAAGCGGCTTACCCCAAGACTGGAGGCACTGTACTGCACGGTCGACGCAACTCACGCGTCTCTCCACCATGGCTGGAGTAAAGTAAAGAGAAACAGCCGCGCTGTAGCGGGCCGCGGAAATATGACTACTAGTTACCGACTTTGAGAGAAATCAGAGGTCAGAAGGGGGCCTACCTGTAGCAGTCACACGATCCGATCGTATCGGTAAATTAACCACTAGGCCAGCATTTACTGCTGTGTCGCACCAGAAGCTCGGGAAGAATGATCCAACAAAAAAAAACGGCTTCCCTTTATACAGGTAAACACCACCCTGTAATCAATATGCAGGTGATTTCCTAATTAACGTAGTTGTGCAGCGAGAGCGAGCGCAGGAGAGCGAGCGAGAGCAGTAGAGCGAGCGAGAGAGAAAACAAAGGCGAGTAGCCCATCCGGCTACACCTTCAACAGCGATTTGATCTGAGTGTTTGAACCACGCGTTGGAGCAGCGTTTCTAAACATCTGCACTTCAGAAAATCCAAAGTGTGGAAACGTCACTGTGGAGCGTCCCATCCCTATTTAAGAGATCTTCTTGGCACTGCAAAGCTAAGCTTGCAAACAGGACCATAGTTTGTCAGTCCGAACCAATCAGAGCGCTCCTTATGTCACGTCACATGACTCGTGTGTTTTCCTCTTTAATTAGCACCCAAAGAACTAAAGAAAAGCTAAAAGGACGTTCAGCCAATCAAATCCCACCTAGGA
The DNA here is from genome assembly GCF_013358895.1 of Oreochromis aureus. Taxonomy (NCBI): domain Eukaryota; kingdom Metazoa; phylum Chordata; class Actinopteri; order Cichliformes; family Cichlidae; genus Oreochromis; species Oreochromis aureus. The sequence continues at coordinate 127,133,772 of NC_052944.1, read as the reverse complement.
ACAGGAAGTCTAGAGAGGAAATGGAGCAGAGAAGGAGAATCACCAGTTTAAATGTCTGAGTTTTAAACTGGTGACCCTCTAAAGAGGCTTTTATTGACGCTTTCTGGGTTTTTTTTTACAGCTTTTTTAACCATTTAAACTGTTTAATATCAGATTTAGAAATAAATTGGATAGTTTTTCTACATTTTCACTAAAATGTGACTCAAATAATTACTTTCTTTTTTTTTTTTGCCTGTGCCGTTTGGCTCTTTTGCCATCAGAATTATTGTCTAAAGGCAAAGAAAGATGCCCAACGGATTTACTTTACCAAACGGACCATCCCAGCCTTGCCGTAATGGTCTATTTGATTCACCCTTTGTTGTTTATTTTATTTTTCATTTGCTGAATACGGGACAGACTTTACTGGGGGAAAGAAAGGGGAGAAAGAAAGAGGAAAAGGAAAACAGCTGAGAAGAGGGACGGGGGAAAAGGGCAAAAAACAAAAACCAACAGAGTAAGCAGAGAAAAAAATACATATATCGATCGATCACCTGGATCACCTGTTGAGAAAGAAAAAACAAAACATGCAGAAGAAAACGAGAAAATGTAAAATGTAAAAGAATAAACAACATCACAATGATATATGGGAATATGGCAGTAAATATTAAATGTTAAACATTATTGTGCAGCACGTAAGATCGACAGCAAATAATGATTTTCTGACTTTACTTTGGACTAATCTAACTCTGACTCAGCCTGGCTATGTTGGACTTGGTGTGCAAGCAGCTCCTAGTTTGAGTTCAGGAGACAGACACCCTCTCTACTTTGAAGATCAGCTTCAAACTTTCCTTTTTGATAAAGCTTATAGTTCGAGCTGGATCAGGTGACCCTGAACCATCCCTTAGTTATGCTGCAATAGGCTCAGGCTGTTGGTGGACTTCCCATGATGCTCTGCTTTCTTCTCCACTCCCCTCTTTTCACTCCTGATGCTTTTATATGTCACTACCAGTGTTGGGCAAGTTACTTTGAAATAGTAATTCAATTATAGTTACTAGTTACTTCTTAAAAAAAGTAACTGAGTTAGTAACTCAGTTACAATATTCTAAAAGTAATTAATTACTTAGAAAAGTAACTATTGCGTTACTTTAAAAAAAAAAAAAAACGTTTAACCCTCTGGGGTCCAGGGTATAATTGGCCATTTTTTTACTACTCTTGATTTTCTCTCCACATTTTACCTTTAAAAACTATTTGCTTTGCCTTGTTTGGTATCATCCTTTTTAGCACAACCTCACGTGCCTGAATTTACAGTTATGTTCTCATTTTGTCATACTGTATAACCAGAATTGATCTAAAATCAGACAAAAATCACATTAATGGTCAATTTTAAAATCCTATGCACAAGTTTTGCAAACAACAAAGTTATTTGCATCCATTTACCTTTTACCCTTTTTTAAAATAACCATTTCAAACTTTCAATAAGATGCCACACAAATTATTTGTGCCACTCCAAAAAAGTAATTTCTGTCCACTATAAAGGAGAACATCACAGCCTGATACCTGCAGGTCTGACAGCAGCAGGTGTATCACTGCTGTTTCTACCTGGAGACAGCAGTCGCCTCATTGTTCTGACACACAACACAAAACTATACACAACACTACCCACTAACTACACAAGACAACACATTAACTACACACTCCAAACACGCTAAACGTCACAAATTTCACATCTCAAAACTCGCTCTCTCTATTTTCTTGCTCTCTCTCTCTCGCCGTCACTCCTAAAACTTTTTTTTTGTTTTGCTCATAAGCAGAGAGTGCTTGCTAGCGCTAACGTGGCGAAACTATTGAGGAAAAAAATGCTGCGTATATATTGTTTATCATTTTTTTACGTGGCCTATCAACACAGTTTATAAACTGGTATATATCCCCTTGTTGCTTTGTCTTTAAGTGGTCATGTGATTGGCTTACCACGACTACTTTATTCTTCCTCAGTCAAACAGCAGCACTCATGCAATTGTTTTGCCCCCTGAGCTCCAGGTGTTGTGCTAGACAGTGATCGTGATTACCGTCCGCGGGAGCGCGCAGCTGCTTAAAGCTGTAGCGTCCAGAAGATGCGGTAAGCTGAACACAGCTTCGACTGTCTGTTTGTTGAAAAATAGTAACGCACCGCGTTTCCTTGTTAGTAACTGTAACGCCGTTGTAACGATAGGAATAGTAATTAGTTAGATTACTCGTTACTGAAAAAAGTAACGCCGTTAGTAACGCCGTTACTTGTAACGCCGTTATTCCCATTACTGGTCACTACTGCATGTCCTTAACTTTTGTCTTCTCTCTCCTTAGTTTGTGTTTTGTTCTTGTCTCTCTGAGCTCATCTCTTCTCTTTCCCCTCACCCTGCAACCAGTCATGGTAGATGCTCCTCCTGGAGCCTGTTTTCACTGGGAGGATCTTTGTGTCAAAGGGAGTTCTTCCTTCCCACCATCACCAAGTGCTGCTTACAGCGGATTGTCTGATGGTTGGGGCTTTCTCTCTAATATTGGAGGCTGTTACCTTACACTGTTAAACAACTCGTGTTGTTTTGTGTGTCTGCAGCCTGTCAGGCTGTCTGATCACAGAGGAAGGCTGTACTTCTCTGGCCTCAGCTCTGAGCACCAACCCCTCCCATCTGAGAGAGCTGGACCTGAGCTACAATCATCCAGGGGACTCAGGAATTAAGCTGCTATCGGCTGGACTGAAGGATCCAGGCTGGAGACTGGACACTCTCAGGTATGGAGAGAATGTCTGATAGAGGAAGAAGAGCTGGAAACATTTCCTGTGTCCTTCACTCCTTGTTTGTTTCCTGCAGATAGGACACGAGCAATCACACATGCAGGAATATTTTCAGGGACAGACACACTAGTCTAGCTGGATAGTACATGGATATTTATGTAGGGGGTCTCCAAGGAGTCTGTTTGCAGGGAGATTTAGGTCACAAGTGTACCTGAGATAGATGCCACAGTGTACCTAATAAAGTGTCACAGCATGGGAAACATACACATGGCTATGTCCACAGTGACAGAAGGATGAAACAAGGCTGTGAATCATTTCAGTCTGTGTGTGTGACAAAGAGGCAGACAGGAGCAGCTAACATTTGGAAATGGAAGCTTAAATAATGACGAACTCTACATTCATGGCTGAATTCACAATAAATTTGTTCTCAAGTGCACATTTTTCTGTTATTGTTCTCAAACAACAGAAAGAAAATGAAATATTGATTCTAACAGGGCCCATAAACAGCATTAGCTTAGCAGCAGTAGCTTATCAGAGTTTCCATCGCGGTCACACAAATCCTTAGCAGAGCAAAGTGGCCTACTTAGCAATAGCTGCTCAAGTTGTAGAAAGCAAGGGAAAACAGTATTAGCATTAGCTGCTAACGTCTCATATCATTATGACACAAGAGAGAAGGGGGTCGTGTCCAAATTCATGGGCTGCATCCTCCTGAGGATGCATTTGTAGACCGATTACGTCAGAGCGACGCGCCGAAGGCTGTTCAAATTCATAGACTCCTCCGAATGCAGCCGAGAAATGCGTCCTCCTTTTCCCCGAATTTGAAGGATGGGTCGCGTGTGTCCTTCATGGCCCACCATATCCCAGAATTCATAGTGCGGCCCAGCCAAACTCCAGTTTCCGGCAATGGCGGCCACTACTGAGTTTTAAAATTACTCCTATTAATCTTTCTGGGTCACAAAATAAACTTTTAACATATTTTCAGGCGAGAATGTAGGTGTGTAAACTTCAAATGTCTGCTCGGTTTATCAAGACATCGCATATTTGCAAAAGTGCTTCGACGTTTTCGGAGACGTCTGTTACCCACCACATCGATAGCTAGCCGGGAGCTCGAGGGTCACTGAAGCCGCCGAGAATGGAATAACTCCCGGCACATCAATTTCAGATCACCGCGGACTTTCGCTACTCAGGTTAAACTTAATATATAAGTCACTTAGACAACCTAAAAATGTTTTATTTGTTCGTGAGTAAATCGGTTTGGCTGAGATTAAAGTTATTAGATTAGATTAGATTAAATAAAACTTTATTAATCCCCCAGGTGGGTTCCTCCTTGGTTTTCACACAGCTGAAAACTGATTAAACAGAAGTGTGAGATGGTCGAGAATTTACGCCAGTGTACTGTTATATTTTAGATAGCAAGGAGCAGACGGCCGAGTTATTAAACTCCACCGAGACAGCCGTGACGCTAATCAGAAGGCTAGACCGTCCAATTCCACAGCCGTTTACTTCCGGCCTACCTGACCTTCTGAGGACCCAGCCCACATAGACCGTGAAGGCCGGGTCCTCAGGAGGATGCAGCCCATGAATTTGGACACGACCACGGTATTAGCATTAGCTACTAATGCTTATTTACCTTAAATTGGCTTTAGCTGCTAATGGTAGCCTACTTAGCATAAACCCTTCACATCGTTATCACGTAAAGGAAAAGAGTCACTCATGGCAGCCTATTTAGCATTAACATCTCACATCACCATAACACAAGAGAAAAGGGTATTAGCGTTAGCTAATGCTAATTCACATCAAATTAGCATTAGCTGCTCATATTGTTATAAGGAAAGAGAAAACGGTATTAGCATTAGCTACTAATGATTATTCACCCCTAATTAGAATAAGCCGCTAAAAGCAGCCTACTTAGTATTAACTCCTCACATTGTTGTTACCTAACGGAAAAGAATATTAGTATTAGTATTGCGGCTCCTCCAACCAACGGCCGCGGCAGGCTAAACATGAGGACACAGATGACACGCAACAATAAACGCATAAAATACACTTCTGTACCATTTGCTCCTTTTATTCCGCATGCAACTGTCCAACATACAAATCAGCACATGGGATCAACAATTACACAAATGCACAGACCACACAAACAAATAACTGCAACTCACCACCTATCACCAATTGGCACCAATTAGTACACCAAATAACTTGGCCTATGGCATCAAATAGTTCATGAATATACAAAACCATCAAGTTACAGTCAACTATTCCAAAGTCATTCAAGCTGCGCTCATGCTGCGGTCAACAGAAAGATTTTCCCCATGCTCACCCTACCTTTCTGCTCATCAACAGCAGGTGCTGTGAACAGGTGAGTGCAACCACATTTATCCTCTACCACACCCATGAGACACGCCCCGCACCCGTGCACCAATACAGTGAGTCCATTTAACCCAACCCACTTAATCAAAAGAAGAGCAACTCATATGGCTCCTACAATTAGCTACTATCATTTTTAATAAGTAAGAGAAGACAGTGTTAGCATTATTCGATAATGTTAACTCACATTAAATTAGCATTAGCTATTTACAACAGTGTACTTAGAATTAGCCGCTCACATTGTTAAAAAGCAAGGGAAAACAGTATTAGCATTAGCACATAATGCTAATTCACGCCAAAGTAGCATTAGTTAATAACGGCGGCCTACCTAGCATTAACTGCTCACTAATATAATGCTAATTCACATCCAATTAGCATTAGCTAATAACAGCAGCCTTCTTAGCATTAGCTGCTCAAATTGTTATAATGCAAGGGAAAAGAGTTAGCATTAATGGATGATGCTAATTCACTTCAAATTAGCATTATCTATTAATGGCAGCCTACGTAGCATTAACTCCTCATATCGTTATAATGCAAGGGAAACTAGCAATAGTTAATAACGGTAACCTACCTACTTAGTATTAGCTGCTCACATTGTTAAAATTGAAGGAAAAATAGCATAAGATTTAGCTATTCATATTGTTAAAAAGTACCTGCCCATATTATTATAATGGGAAGGAAAAGAGTTAGCAAAAACATTGTTAGCATTAGCGGATAATGCTAATTCACCTCAAATTAGCATTAGCTAATAATGGCAACGTACCTAGCATTAGCTGCTCACATTTTTGTAAAGGAGGAGAATATGGTATTAGCATTAGCTGCGAATGCTTAATCACCAAAAATTACCATTAGCCACCAATGGTAGCCTATTTAGCACTAACGTAATGCTAAATGAAGTTAATTATTGCTAAATAGGTTTAATTGAAGGGAATGTAGTGTTATTATCTATTGATATTTTTATAAAGCAAGAAAATATAATATTAGCATTAGCTACTAATGCTTAATCACTTCAAATTAACATTAGTTAATAACTGTAGACTTCGTGTCATTAGCTGCTGTCATTCTTACAAAGCAAAGGAAAATGGTATGAGCATTAGCTGCTAATGCTTATTCACCTAAAATTAGAATTAGCAACTGATGGCCTCCTATTTAGCATGAACTCTTTACATCACAGTGAAAAAGTTAAAATTGAATGAAAAATAGTGTTCACATTAGCTACTCATATTTTTAAAAGGTAAGAAAAAACATTGTTAGCATAAGCGGATAATGCTAATTCACCTTAAATTAGTATTAGCTAATAACAGCAACCTACTTAGCTTTAGCTGGTCACATTGTTATAAAGCAAGAAACTATGGTATTAGCATTAGCTGCTAATTCCTATTCACCTAAAATCAATCAATCAATCAATCAAGGCTTTATTCGCCACATGCAGGTTGCCCTGCAGTGAAATGGGACCCCCCGACCATACATACACAACACAGACATCACATTGGGTTATAGTTTGGAGATCGGTAGTGTTGGGTTCAAAATATTTGGGAAGAAAACACAGGAGGAATGCAAGTAACCACAATGGTCCAAAAGATGAATTCAAGCGATGATTTTTAATGAAAACCACACGTGTGGGAGACACACCCTGCAGAACATCAAAGGTGGATCTCCCTCAAAATAAACAACACAAAGGTTTTATAGGGACAGGTTAATACAACGCCCCTTCATGTCTTAATCAGATACAACACTTACATACGTCAAATCAACCCCACAGAACCCCAGTTAACTTTAGACCCATTTTAAAAGAACATTCGCTTCCATCATCCTCTAGGTTCAGTCCCCGCAACCATGGCCCCCACATGACAGTTAGACATCCTGTACTCTTATCAAACCATCACATACACCCACAGAAAAACTGCAACCCTAGCAAACATGCTTAACTTTCACCTACAAAAATAAACTCACTTGTATATGTGTGTGCGTGTGGGTGTGTGTATGTCTGTGCATGTGTTCCTCTCGCCTTGCACCATATGTGACCTCTCTGCTTATGCAACCAGGCTGAGGCCATCCTATGTGTGATGATCTTGGCTTATATGTAAAATGTATAAAAAAGGTATTAAACAAATGTTTCAATCTAATACCACTACTTAAAACTTAATAAAAGGTATACATGAATAAAAATAATAAAAAGAACAGAATACAAATGTATTGTAAGCATGTGCAATCCTTCAATAACTCAGGTCATCCTCACAGTAGATTGGCTAATCCTTAACGCTAACCAAAAGTTTATAACCCTCAAGAGACGACTTCTTGAGTCACAACTCCTTTAAAGACACAAATGCAATGTGTGTAAAATAATCATAGGTGCTCCTGCAATGACAAATTATCATATGATTATACTGGCACCTGTACATAAAGTAAATAAAGTAAATAAAAGTGAACTTAAAATGAATGCAAACTTTAAGGTAATATCAATAAATGCATCAATGCAAATGCTTGTTATATGATTATGATGCGATAACAATAACCAAATAATGAAACTGAAAATAGTAAAATGAACTGATAAAAAATGGCAGGAAAAATAACACCTCCTTTCTCCACAGTAGCGTTACAGAAAAAAACACTGAAATATACACTACAATGGGGAAGTACAAGAGGAAAAAAAGAGACCTCTCCTCATGCTGGGCTCCTGGGAGGACAGCATGAGAACAGGAACCAAAAAAACTCTGCACAAAAAGAAGCACATGAATGTCCACAGCACAACATTATGGAACACGTGACAAGCCACAGGGTTGGATAGGGGGTGAGGAATAGTCCGAAGCAACACAGCAGCCATTAGCGTTAGCCACTAATGGCAGTGTACTTAGCATTAACTCCTCACTAAATATAATGCTAATTCACTTCAAATTAGCATTAGCTGCTAACACCAGCCTACCTAGCACTAGCTGCTCACATTGTTTAAAGGGAAGGCAAAACGATATTAGCATTAGCTGCTAATAATTATTCACCCCTTATAATGCAAGGGAAAAGAGTTAGCATTGTCGGATAATGTTGACCTTGGCCCACTGGAAAAGTTCAGAACTCCCTTTGCTAAAGATTTAGGATTGTTTCTCGATAGCTCTTTCTTATTTGAGAAACATATAAATTCTGTAATTAAACCAGCTGTCAGGTTTATATTGTTGATTGTCATATATGCTATTTACTCATATATGCTGAGAGTTTTATAATCGATTGCATAATGATAGAGGTTTGATCCTTAGTAGTCTGTAAAGACTCTGTGTGCCTTCCAGAGTGCTCTGGCATGCACACACAACTTGGGGTTATGAGAGAGGTCGTACCTTCTCTTACTGATTTATGGTGTAGGACAGGGGTGTCAAACTCAAATACATAGTGGGCCAAAATTCAAAACTTGAACAAGGTCGCGGGCCAACATTAATGCTTATTGAAAAAAAAAAAAATCTTCTCCAGATTTAAGAATGAATCTCTTCTTATGGACTCAAACAAGTTTTGCTGAGAAACTGAATATGGAACAAGCAAACAATACTAAACAATATACAGGGCTCTAGACTAACTTTTTGACATGGGCGCACCGCTGCGCCTAACTTTAAAAATTTAGGCGCACCGGCACAAAAGTTAGGCGCACTCAATTTTTTTAACCTCATTGCTTAACACTGCAGTTTTACATGTGCACTTTCTTTGGGGGGAAGTCCATACAGACAATATTCATTTCTAAATGATTAACTAACAATCTTGTGCTTAAAGTGCTTTGGCAATATTGTAGAAAATGTTAAACTTAATCATCATCTTGATCTGATGACCTGTTTGCTGCTGCCTGCTGCTGAAAGGCAGTGGGGAGAGAGGACACTTGGGCAGTGCATTTATTGCAGCATGAAGTGTTTTTTCTGGATACACTGTGCTTTTTCAGCATTCAAAGATTGATGGCACCGTGTCAGAGCTGCCTATGAATTTCAGACGGATCAGGCCTTAACTTAACACAAAAGTTATCAATAGTTCTTTTCATCTTTTCTTATTACCCACAGCTACATCCATTTCTGTCAGGCCTAGGCTGCTCACTAGGGCTGGGTATCATCACTGATTTCTATAATCCATTCGATTCCGGTTCTCAAAGTCCTGATTCGATTCAATTTAGCCTCAGACAGTCAGAAATATTATAATTCTGATCATTTATCAGTACTGATACATGTGAGACTTCATCAGAATTGTGAACATCACAGCAGATGCCTTTGTGTCAAAGTAACTGAGAATAAAACACAGAAAAACATGGAGATTTATCTGGCCTGACTTTTTATAGCAGATAACCTTAAAAATATTCTGCAATATTCTGCATAATTTTAAAAAGTTTAAATTTCTTCAGTATTGAACAACAGAAGAAATACGCTTTCTTGTCCGAGGTCATTTAAGTGAAAAAAAGAAAAGAAAAAGACTGTAAACAACGGTAGACTGGTGGGTGATCAGCGAATGAATAATGCAGAAAACAGATTTGAGACGGGAAACTGTTCTTGAAGTACACACAGAGAGCTGTGCATGAAGTGTGATTTTTATCGTGATGGAAGCAAAACAGCAAAACTGAGAGGCAAAACTCATGACGACATTGATCAAATGTGAAGCGTAGTTTGCTGCTTCTTTTTGGCTCGGAGAATTTTGGTTGGAGAGAGACAAAACCTGCAGCTCAGAATCAGCGCAAAAAGACGTAAACACAGCGCGGACCCGACGCATCAGAATTGCTGAGCCCCGACAGCGTGTCCGTGTTCGGGCCGTGGGGTGAGAAAGCCGAGAAATACAAAGCTAATTCTGATGTGTTGGGTCCGCTCTGTGTTTACGTCTTTGTGTGGAATCCGTGTACCTGCTCTCATTTGATGTTTGGTGGTTGTTGAAATAGTTTTGTGAGCTTTAATCTGAGAATCTGGCATTTCTGGCAAAACACAGTTATATTTAAAAGTCAATTCGGGATTTAATGAATCGATATCGCTTTATTCAAGCTACTCACCTCTTCTCTCTATCCACCTGCACTTTCAACTGGACCACAGCCAATCAGAGAAGTCCCGCCCCTGACTATCTCTGATTGGTTTAGTCCACGATAGGGGCATAATGTGTGTCTGTTGTTGACCACACGGAGAGTTGCAGAGATTTATTTTTCTTTGTTACCTGAAAATATTTGGTCACACCTGTGCGACCAAATTTTTTTTTTTTAGTTGCGACCAAATTGGTCGCACTCTAGAGCCCTATTAGCTGTATAATACCAGTAGGCCAGCTCTAATAATAATTTGGTATGGCTTTGCGGGCCAAATGTAGTTAGGCTGCGGGCCAAATTTGGCCCGCGGGCCAGAGTTTGACACCTATGATGTAGGAGGACACCTACTCTGTGTCTGGTTAAGTATATGAGCCCTTTGTTAGGGGGACCGCTGGACTCTTAGCACCACCTTTGGGGTCACAGGGTCACATCTGGAACACACACACACACACACACAGACTGGTACTCTTTGTTCACATGTATACCTATGTAAGACAATGCCAATATGGTCCAGCGGTGGCTCTGTGCTAGACGACCCATCACCAGCTTTTTCCAGCTTTTTCCACTGGTTACCAGTACGTCGTAGAATCCACTTCCAGATCTTGCTGTTTGTCTTTAAATCTCTGAATGGATTAGCTCCATCTTATCTCTCTTTAACAAAGATAATCCAAGTCGAGCCCTCAGGTCTGCATATAAGTAGCTTCTGACCAGAACTAGCCATAAAAACAGAGGTGAGCTTTATCGATGGCTGCAGCCAAACTCTGGAACAGTCGCCCTTCACATCAGGTCGTCACCAACACTCGACATTTTTAAAACCCGGTTGGAAACACATTTGTACTCTGTAGCTTTCAATTCTGACGAGTCTTTATAGTAATTACTGTGTATGTTTCCTATTTTATCTCTACTCTGTGCAGCACTTTGGCTCAAGCTGTTTTTAAATGTGCTGATAAATAAATGTAGATTTCTTTGAATAAAACAGTGGAGCCGAGCTTTGAGCTCAGTGTGTAACAGTGTGTGTGTATGAGAGCCATGTAATGTCCATGTGTGCATGCTGACTGCTCTGACCCCTCCTCCTTTCAGGGTGGAGCCTGCTGGAGTCCGATGGTTGAGACCAGGTCTGAGGAAGTGTAAGTGTGTTTTTAATGGGATTCATGAAAACAAAGCAGCACACATTCAACCATCTTCATCATGTCAGGAGTCATCATCAAAGTGTCAATCAATGAACAGATGATGGATCAATAACTGCAGCTGGATTGTGTTTGTTCTCTCCATCAGATTCCTGTCAACTCACAATCGACACAAACACAGTGAACACAAAGCTCCAACTGTCTGACAACAACAGGAAGGTGACACGTGTGGAGGAGGTTCAGTCATATCCTGATCATCCAGACAGATTTGATGTTTATCCTCAGCTGCTGTGTAGAAATGGTCTGACTGGTCGCTGTTACTGGGAGGTCGAGTGGAGAGGAGACGTTTATATATCAGTGAGTTACAGAAGCATCAGAAGGAAAGGAGGCAGTAGTTATGACTGTAGGTTTGGATGGAATAATCAGTCCTGGAGTCTGAGCTGCTCTGATGATTGTCCTCATTCTGTCTGGCACAACACCTTTTTCCTTGATGATAGATTTGGTTTTGTGAAGTTCTCTGTCTGGCACAATAACATAAAAACATCCATCTCCTCCTCCTCCTCCTCCTCCTCCTCCTCCTCTGTCTCTAACAGAGCAGCAGTGTATGTGGACTGTCCTGCTGGCACTCTGTCCTTCTACAGAGTCTCCTCTGACACTCTGATCCACCTCCACACCTTCAACACCACATTCACTCAAACTCTTTATCCTGGGTTTGTGTTAGAAAGTGGTTCCTCAGTGTCCCTGTGCTGAGTGTAAAGAGTGTCTCCTGTTAGAGAAACACTCTGACTGTTGAACAGATAGTTCAGTCTGTACATGTCTGTCTCTTTCACTCACAAACACGTTTTCAGATTCATGGATTCAATCAGTTGTTGTTTGAAACTCTTCTAAATGATTCCTTGTAAACTTCTTCCTCTTCAGTCACAAACAAACAGGAAGTGATGTCACATGTGTTCCTGTCCACACAGCAGAATGAGTCTATTGCTGACAGTGATGTACAAACAGAGTGAGCATTTCTGAGGCCAAAATAAACTGAGTAGTTCACTGAATGAACACTGTGAGCTCAGCTCCTTCATCATTAGTATGGATTATATATGTATATGTATTATATTAGTATCATATATATCAGGTGCTGCTGGTTTCAGTCATTGTGCAAATGTGCTGTTTGTAAGGTTGTAAAGCTGCAGTCAGCTGAGACTGAAGAAGTCACCTGATCAGTGAGCAAACGTGAAAACGTCCAGATGAACAGAATCAACCTTTTGGGATCAGCCAGCAATGCAGCATCATTGTTGTTCAGGTTCAGAGGTTTGCAGGAATGAACTGATGACCAGAAACAGCTGCAGAGTCCAATAAAATACCAGCTGGAGTTCAGCTGCATTTGAAGAAGTCAAAGAAAAGTAAGGATGGCAAAGGGCGATGTTTTCTTCCAAAGAACTGAAAACATGGTCGACGCCTCATTAGAAGAATCATCTGGACATTTGTGAGGAACTCTAACCAAGAAAGCAACACAAGAAAGCAACGTCACACAGATCCAACAGACAGTTTCCATGACTGGAAGTGTTCAGTGTAAAAATGCTACATTGCATTATTGCATCCTCTCACCACAGGAGGTGCTGTTGGCACCACTGATTGCTGATCAGCTGTTCTCTGATGATCTGATTGATCCTGTGAATAACGGGACTCACTGAACTCTGTGACACAGTGTAGATTACAGAGTTTAACATCTGACTGACGTCACACAGACAGAAGGATGAACCAGTGAGGCACAGAACACAGTTACTGGAGATACTGGATCAGCTCCATGTGAACCTCTGATGGAGAAGCTGCTGACCCAGAGAAACATCAGGACATGACAGGCAGCTGCACTGATCTAACAACATGTAGCAGAGCTGATCTATGTTAGAGGATCTATGACAGCAGCTGAAAGTCCAACACTGGATACCAGCTGAGCCTGTGCTGAGTGTTACAGGAAAAGAAACACTGACACTGGGAGACACAGTGATGCTGACTGGGGCACAGAGCTGAATGATGCAGCATCAGGACACTGTTTCAGTCTGACTGACAGAGAAACCTGTAGCTGCATCTACATGTGAGGCAGAGGCCACACAAGCAGCTTTCTATGTTTCACAGTGACTGAGATCTTCAGTGGGGTGGACATGCTCCTGTACAGACCTCTGAGGAGAACCAAGGTGCAGTCAAAGAGTCCAGTCTGTCCTCACAGATGTCAACATGTGGTTTCATCAGGTCTGCTGTCAGCTAGCAGGCTCACATCAGAATCACTGTTCCTGAAAACACAGTCTGTGTGACATCATCAGTCAGCTGATCGTCCCAGATCTGAATGGTTTCTGTCTCTACTGAGGAAGTCAGAGAATCTCACTGAGGTGTGGATCAGGTCTGAGTGACCTGTGGAGGGACAGCTTTAAACAGTCCACAGGTCTCACGTCCTGCTCAGTCTGGTAGCAGATACCTCGTATTGTTCCAGATGTGCTGACATCACCAGCAGCAGCAGCAGCACAGCTGTGTGATACGATGAATCTCAGTTATTGATCCAACACACAGGAAATACAAAGATCAGGATTTATGAGAGTAATCATTATGAGTCTGAACACATGATCACTGAATGTTAGTCTCCACAATAATAAGCTAACACAAGCAAACACAGCTTTCAGCTCTTATTTTGAAACTTCTTTAGAGAGCTGTGATGTGAGCGTGCCTGGCTCTGAGGCACTTGGGTCAGCCTCTGTTGTTTAGAAGTGTTACAGACTGTGAATGACACAGACCTGTCAGTTTCATGTTTGTCTGTAACACAGCTCAGGGGCTCCATGCTGAACGCATCCATCCAGTGTTATTGATCCAGGACTAATACCAGCATTGGGATCAATACTACACAGTCACATGTGTCCACGTGATGGATTTGACCAGCTTTATTCATTAATGATCAATCAACTTATTTACTGCATCTGAGTCCAGCTTCATTTAAATGATCCAACCATGAAAATGACATCAGTCCTACAGAAGCACTTAATGCTAACAGGAAGTCATTTATTAAGGTGGAATAACACAGAGACACAACCACTCACAGTTAACCTGACCCCACTAACTGCATGTGTTTGGACTGTGGGAGGAAGCCGGAGTACCGGAGAGGACGCACACAAACACGGGAGAACATGAAGCACTGAAACAAAGATGGAGGATTTGACCTCAGGACCAGGCACGTAATTTCCAGGGGGGTTACAGGGGTCATGACCCCCTAATAATCAGATCCAGCTACACTGAAACTGGGAATTTTATTTACTTTTACTGCTTTTAAAGCTATTAGGCTGCTTTGTGGCTCACTTATACTAAACTAAGATACTTTCAGTGTGAATCATTTGCAGGATTTAAAGTGCTGAACTTTACAGTCTCTGTCTCAGAGTTGGTCTAAACATGCTAAAAGCTCCTTGTTTGTTTCAGTTTTCACTGGTTTGATGTAATAAAAGAAATTTTAAAGAAGCAGACAATTGTTGTTATTTTAGTTCTATAATTTCATAAATCGTGGTGTGGATCTGAGTCGACATTCAGAATAAATAAGATAACACAGCACTTTTGATGTTTGCCTTTTTATTTTCCCAGCAGTGCTCAGGTTCTCGGCTACATTTACATACAGATGTTAATGTGTTCAGCAGCTGGACTCATCTGAGGAAGGAACATTGGAAAGGTGCTCAGTGCACAACTGCATCACTAACTTTATGTAAGAGCCTGTATTTTATTGTATTTATATATTTGTAACATTTGACTTAAACACTTTTGGGAAGGATGAAAATATTTTCAGGAGGAAGTTTTTCCTTCTGTCCGACTGCAGTACACACAATACTGCGTCTCCCCCCATTATCACTGCACACTGCCTCAGGCTGGTGATGAGCGCCCCCTGGTGTCACAGTGTTGATGACGTCATGCAAAGTGAAACATAAACAGTGTCTGTTAATAAAAAATCATGTGTCCATCCTCATGTTTGCATCATGTTTCTGTAAAATCATCAGCTGTTTTCTGAACCTTCTTCATTGTTTGACTCGTTCCAACAGCTGTGAGCTGTGATGGAGTCAGAGCAGCTTCATCACTGATGTTCAGGTGAAGCTGAACTTAATAAACTGTAGAAATGATCAGGATGTGTTCAGGTTGGATGTGTAAAATAGTTGTGTGTGAGGTCGCAGTGCTTCATATGTGTGTGGGCTGAAGCACACACGTGTGAGTCCTCAGAGGTTTCACACACATCACTGCAAACATTTATAATCCTAGTTTAAGCTTGTGGATCATATCGGACACATCAGCAGCTCTTTGGAGACAAAGATTTGAGATTTAAGATGAGTCATTGTTTTTCTATCCATGGTAGCTTCCACTGCTGAGGCTCGAGAAACATGAAGAGGATAATTAAGAGGAAGCATCAGCTCTGTCTCATCTAACTACACAGTATTATAATCATGCACTTGTGTCTCAAACTAAGACAGAATGAGACTAAATGAGTTATGTGAGTCTTTAGATTATCAGTGAATTCTGGTGATAGTTTGACGCTCAGTGGAGCCATTTTTGGTTTGTGATGAGTGTTTTGTGAATCACTCGTTTGTAATTTAGAAGCTCATGCAGAAATGTGCGCGCCCTTATCTGAGAGGACATGGAGAGAGTGTCGCAGACTTGAGGTGAGGAGATAAACCTCGGAGCTGGACGGCCTGCACGTTACCTATGTGCATCTTTTCAATGACATCAAGTGAACCCATAATAAGCATTTCTATGTCTTAGACATCTTCAGTCCCATGAAGGCTGAAGATGCGATGATGAATTAATTTCTGACGCTGGCACGGAAACTGGAACTAGTGTTCTAGTTTGTGTTCAACACGGACTCTTTAGTGCGCTGCACACTCGCTCTCTCAGCCCGCGGGTTTGGGAACAAGAAGAAAGGAGTAAAAAGAGCACGAGCGCATCGTTAAAGCCGACTAACGTGAAAACACGTGACGACACGAAGGTAAGCAGTACGGTTTGGTGACGTCACAGTGAAATCCAGCGTCATGACTTTAACATTGAACAAATCCAGTCCGCACAGGCTCAGGGACAGACTTCATCCTTTTACTTTAACCATGAAACATGAAGCTGTCGCTCATAATGAGACAGGAGCTCAGCTTTCAGCGTCACAGCTGGAACAACATCAGCTGACATGAAAGAAACACAGACGTTTGTTCCCTGTTAGCAAAGATGAAGATGGAGAGCGTGAGGGAACTACAGAGAGGAGGAGGAGGAGGACACGAGCTGTGAGGGACGCAGTGGACCAGCCCTCAGACCTGTGTGTCTCACACTGTGATTACACTCCACACACTCAGTTTCAGTAACACTCATGAATAGCAATGAAAAGATAAAGTAATAAGTTACTGTAGTTCTCAGTTACAGCCTCGTGTTTCCTCCACATTCGTCTCTTTTCAGACATCAGCAGGAGCGAGGACGACCCCCCCAGTTTGAGGACGTTCCCACCACATGAATGGGGGACAGGAGCTTCCAGCCCAGCTGGTAGGAAAGTCCTCCTTGGGTGGACTTCTCTGTAACTATGGACTCATGCATGCAGACGTTTCAGTCCACAGTGATGTCAGTCAGTGCTTTTTAAAGATGTGCACGTGTGCAGGATGTGAAATCTTCACTTTGATTGTTAAATGTTCACTTTGTTTGTGCTTCAAATAAATTCACTTCATGGATGAAACAGTTCAATATTGCCTCTTGTTTTGGTTCTGTGGCCCCATGAAACCCCCCCCTGAGCCCACCCTGGTCAACCTGCTGTCAAACTTCATCTATCAAATATTTTACATAAAAATGCTCCTTCACTCATTTTCATGTCCTTTTCCTGCACACTGAAGTCTGAGGCTTAAACATGAATCTGTCAACACCTATAAACACACTCGAATCACTGCTTTTTCTTCTCATGCACATGAATCAGGGTCTGTCCTTCAGCACAGAGACTTAAATACATGAGTACAAAACCAACAAGCGCTCCTTCAAATCTGTGAGCGCACGGTAACAAAAACACTTGACATGTGAAAGATCATCAGTGTCTGAATCTTCACAGAAATGCAAAAATAAAACCGTAGAAAAGAAAACAGCAGATTTTTAGTGACAGAAGTGAAGAAAATGCTGTTTTCATTTTGCTTGCAGCATCAGAAGAGTGTGACATGATGCACACGTGTAGAAACAGACACGTGTAGCTGTGCATGGACACATGATTCCATCTTTCTCATGCAAACACCTACAGAAGCTGTAAACAGGCAGAGAAGCTTTCCTGCACATGTTCTCAGCAGTGACGCTGCTCACAGCTGCTTTGTCCTCGTGGGTTTGGTGAGGCTGCAGGTCGGTAACCATGGTTACAGGCGGCGCTCTGAAACTGATGATCAAAGATGTCAGGTTATTGTTTCCATGCAGAATCAAGACTGAAGTCAAATAAATCCACTGTTTAGATAGTGTGTCAGTGTCGTTTCCATGGTAACACTGACTTATAAAAACAAAGGCGATCCATCAGTCCAGATCAATCATGTGAGCTCATTTAAGTGCACATGTATGTTTGTGTATTCACAGCATGAAGGCTGATGTCCACTGATGACTGCTGACATCTAGTGGACATTTGATGACATTACAACAACAGTTTGTGTGAAATAAATAAAATGCAGATAGAAAACATTAATGCACACAAGGAGAAGTCATGTGACTGTGACGACAGATGTCATTGGCGCCATCATTACAGCTCTTCACACAACCCTCACACATCTGGACAGTAGGAAACACGTACGTGAGAATGCTGTTTGTGGACTTTACCTTCAACACAGTTCAAGCCCACAAACTGGTTCATAAACTCAGCAACTTAGGACCCAGCAGCTCACTGTGCAGCTGGATACTGGACTTCCTGAGCTTGCAACCTACACTGAAAAAAAGAGGTTGTCAGATTTACTTGATTCAGTAATGGACATTGGTTGCACACAGATGTTTTGCTTCGGCAGCAACTTAAAAAATTTAGTTAAATCAACACAAGTCATCCATATTCAATCAACCTGTGCACTATGTGTTGCTACAATGTGAATGAAACATGTTTGGATGAAGTAATTTCAGCCCTTGGAATATTTGATCCTTCATAATTTTCTCACCTCAATCCAACACCATTCAGTAACTTTCAACCCAACACTACTTGGTCACTTAAATACTATGTTATCTTCGTACACTCACAAAAATAATACACTGGATGAACGTAATTTTATCTTGCCACTTTTAGTCCATCTAAACAAATCATGTTATATTAATCCATCTTGATTGTGTTGTTTCAACACGATATATGTTTGTAAGTGTAACATAATATTAACATGAACATCCAATTAATGTGAATTTTAATTCAACCAACATGTTTGTACCAATTTAGTCCAATTAAATTAATCTACATTCATGTTATATTGTTTAAAAACTTTGGCACATCAAAAGTCAGTCTTGTTACATTAACTAGCAAAATATTTGTTTGTTACACCAATGGTAATCTTGTTGAATAAGCAAATGTAATTAATGTCTGTAGTACATGTTGTCTTCATATTACATAATGTTCCCCCCAAAATCCAACAGATTCACAACAACTTCCAATCCATCAATCCTCATTTGGGCTGCTGAGGGGGGGATGGCATAACCCAGAAGTGATAGGGGCAGGGTACATCCTAGACAGCTCACCAGTCTATCACAAGCAACTCTTATTCTTACTCTCTTATTGTGCGATATACTCTTGAGAGTTCAGTTGCATCCAATCCCATTACCACCTTCTCAATCACCTCAAAGGTGTAGCGGAGCTGTGATGGGTAACTCATGTTGACAGAGTAAAGCAGTCCGAAAAGCATGGCTACTGCAATGGCCACATTATCCAGATCCTTAAGAACCACCACACCCTCGATGATGATGCCAACATCAAAAGAGTAATTGCCTGGTGTGTCTCTGGAGACATAGATGCCCACTGTTGTTTTCTCTATGGCACTCAGTGCAGTGGCCTCAGTCATGTCCTGGTTAAAGATAAAACATTTCTTTAAGCACAACTTGTATTTCACATGAAGGGCATTCAAGCGCTGCATTAGTTTTTTGTTAGACAGACAGTGGCAAGCCAGGTTAGGTCACTCAGAAGATTTTAGATGTTCTTTCAGCCTCACAGCTGGGCAAATTTTGTTCCTCAGACAAAAGCTGATGTAAAGATTGATTTCTCCCCCTCATTTTTCTGGAAGTTGTTTGTATATTCCTGGATGATTTTCATGATAAACCTGGACTTGTTACACTCCAGGGCTGCGTCCCAGTCCCAATTCTGGCCTTTTCAGACAGCACAAATGAATGTAACATACACTGTACAATATATAGTGAACCGCTTGTGTCCAAGCTGCGGACAGGCTGCAGCCACAATCTACTCATACAACACTCACCGTGTACTCCTGCACCAAGATGTCAGGATTTTCATTCAGATAGACACATAGTCCTTTGATTAGGGACTCCCTACGAGAAACAATGTCATCCTTAAGAATCATGACAAAGAAAATAGAGATATGTGAACTCAAACTTTTCAGTAGCACAGAGGAAATGATGATGATCAAATGATGATCAAAGACAAAAACTCTTGAGTTTTTTTTTTTTTTTTACCAGTCATCAAAAGCCATTAAAATTTTTTACTGTCATCATGGCAGCTATATCCTTTAGCTTTTTGCCCTGCTGCCCTGATCTCTTTGCAAACACTTTTAGCAGACCTTCAGAGAGATAGTCAAGCTGGGACAGAAACCTTGACTGTAAAGGCATGGTTGTGATGCGCTTGAACTTTGCATTTATCTGAAACGACATTAAATTATTGTCACTTTTATTTATGTAGCGCCAAATCACAACAGCAGTCCCCTCAAGGCACTTTATATTGTTCAGTAGATCATAAAATAATGGCAGGTACTGGGCATGATAAGTCATCTGGGCTATGCTATGCACACATCCTATTGAAGTTATTACCTTTACACATCAACACATCTATGACACAACTAGCTGAGGGGTTTTTCTATTGTTATTCTCCTTTCAGCACTTACATTACCTCTGGTGGATGAAAAAGACCCGGCCATCTCTCTTGTACATTGCAGATCATGGGAGCATCAAAAATGATTTCTTGTCTTCTCAGTGCAAATGTTCTGTTCATTTTACCCATAACTGTCTCTCTGTTGTTGCGCTTCTTCACATCTGAAAGGATTTCGACCCTCATCTTCTCAAGGGACTGTTCACTTTCTCCGAGTGGAAGAGAGGGGCAGTAATCCACTTCACCCCTCTTTGGTCACTTAACATCAAAGGCAGGGGAACATTTCTCTGGTGGGTTATTTTTCAAGGAATTCACACATACTTCAGGACATCCTACTTTCCAGAGATGTGTGGGGTAGTTTGCTAACTTGTATTTGAGGCTCATCTTCCATCCCGCATAGCCACTGGGTGAGCCTTTTTCTTTCAAACATGGATGCTTCAGGATAAGGGCCTCTGCAACTTGGTCAAACTTACTGTCTGTGGGGTAGACTGTGTGCTTGACTACCTCCTGGATTAGACCCTGCAAAATGTCAGACTTAAGCTTTGGATCAGGGATCAGCAGCATACCATTTCCTTTAAATGCTACATGGGCCTTCGCAAGCTTAATTTTCGCATCATATATGAAACGGGGAATGCAAAACAAATCTGGCCATGAAGACCGTGATGATGTAGACTCTGGAGATGAAAGACTCACAGTGCTGTCACCACAAGTAGATGTGTCATCAGGAGCACTGGTTGAAGGAAAAGAAAACCTGTCTTCACCTCGGTCTTGAAGTTGGCAGGATGTGTATACAATTTTGATTGTTGCTTTGTTTTGTATTTCTGCCATTGAAGTTAAGTTCACAAACTCATTGCCAAAAAGTGTGTCCATGAACTGTAGTCGGAAGGGTTCCATTATTTTGCACTGAGTCTTTATTTCAGCCTCCAGTTCAGTTACAGTTGAAGGCAGACCAGGAGAAACCATCACCCTCTGACTACTGTCTGAACCAAGGATAACTCTGAGAATAGCTTGAGCTGTCATGGTCCAACTTCACTCTCCCACATGTGTGTTCATTAAAATCATTGCTTGACTCCACCTGGCCGGATCTGTGTGTTATTTGGATTTCCTCCTGCATCCCTTCTCAATATTTGAATCCCAACAGCCTAAAACAAAGACACAAAACACTAACTTGACTCTAAATGGAAGAAACTGGCAGCTTTTTCTGTTCTGTGCTTATATTTGACACACATGCTTCTCTTTGTGCAAACACACATCGCACTATAAGGGTAACCTAGCACACAATGATTGGACAGCACAGTGATGATGCTGGGAGATCCTATACGAAGCAACACAGAAACACTGAGAACTTTAAACATTGATTATATTGAGATAAGCAGCCGACCCAGTCTAGATAAAGGCGAGCAGCTGGGACCGCTGCTGCACCAAAAACAGGTTTCAGTGTTTCCATGTGTGTGTGTGTGATGTCTTTACTTATACTGGTCAATAGACTTTAGTCAACACATGATTGAAAGGTGTTACACATGAAATAAAAACAGTGTTTCATCTTTATTCCTCTGAAGCAGCTGCATTATAACCAATCTGCTCCTTTGTGGCCTTTAAAACAGCTTAAATAACTGTTGTTATATTTGTTTCTGCTCCTCTTGGACAGACGACTCTTGAAAAGACATTTTTGAATTTCAATGTGACTTTAACTGGATAAATATGGGATATATAAACGTCCCTCTGCAACAAACTGATTCCAGCTTCTACCTCATGATAGGAATGTTTTTGTGGCTCAAGATGACCTGATATCTTTCATGATGGAGACATTTGACACATGTTTCACATATTATAGACCAACAAGTTATTCATAGCAGTTTAAATACGGGGAGTCACTTTTGGGCCCAGCAGATAAAACAGAGCCAATATTTCCTTCTTTATTTAAGTGACGTGTGTCACAGATGTGACCTAGTAAAGTGTAGCTGAACATTAGTAACGTTATTAACACTCTCAGCTCGTCCTTGTTCCAGACCTGAAGATCCTCTTCTTTCATTCAGCAGCAGCTTCAGGTCTCTGATGGTCCAGGGCTTGTTGTTGGGAAACAGCCCTGCTGGGATGATGGTGTCCTCACAGAAACAGTCAGTGATGCTGTTGATCTCCATCACAGAGCACGTCCCAGTCTGCAGTCTCAGTCCTGCAGGGCCTCGCTGGCTTCCTGACTCCACCCAGTCAACAACAGGAAGTGTTTGCAGGAACAAACTGAGGCTGTGGTCAAACAGGAGTTTTATCTCCTGGCTCTGACTCTCACTGCGGCCCCCGCTGCTGTGTCAACATGTGTTTGTGCTAAACAATGATGGAAAGTGTTATAAATGACTTGTTGGCCTCTGATCTGTCACAAACAGCTGAAACGTGTCTCTCATGAGTCACATGAAGGTTTCTGACAGAAAGGACAAAAAGTAGCTGCAGTCAGTTTGTGTCATTTTTATATTTATTCATCTGGGAGAAAAATCTGAGGGACATTAAAATGTGTTTTTCAACAGAGACAAGAACATAAATATAACAGAACAGGTAAATGAACATATTTCAAGTAAACAGCTGGACTGATCAGGTCCAAACACAGAGTGATCAACAAACAGCTGTCATATCTTTATATATAAGCTCTTTATAAATCCTGTTCACTGCAGTCTGTTTACTAATAATGTCAAACTGTTAGAAACACAGAAACATCAGAATCGTCTTTGTTGACATAAACCTGTCTGGGATCCTTTGTTGTTCTTTTGATGCAGAGTTACATTATAAATATAAAGAGTTATTTCAGAGTCTCATCAGTTTTCCTGCATGTCTTTATTGAACACATCAGCAGGGCTGAAGCTCTCATGTTAAACACACACTGATCTATGGACACGTTCATGTGTTTCTAACAGCATCATAACCAGGCTGTTATCAGCTGCACTAACATGATGTCACACACACTGAATGTAACAGTGACAGTTTACATCATCACACAATCAGCTGTGATTGTTTCACTGTCATCAAACTAGTCAACAGGAAGTAGAATCAATAGAAACCAATCATTTACTGACAGCATGTCTGATTGAAATAAGTGCAGATTATGTATGAAGTATAACTGCACACAGTAACTGTGTTACAATAAGGACTTAACAGCGCCCTCTGCTGGAGTGTTTCAGTACTGCGTTAACTAGAATACACCACCTCCTCCTCCTCCTCACACCACCTGCTACAGCTCTACTCTTCTATGACTACAGTCATCCACAGCACTGATGTGAGGTCACATGGTTCATATGTAAGGAGCACAGAGACGTCCTAGCAGCTGACCTCAGGTCAGTTTAATGACTGTGAGCAGCAGCTGTGTTCTTGTCACTGTGACAGGGAGACACTCTCAGACACAGCGCTCATGTCAGCTTGTTCTCATGCAGGAGGATCAGGAGCTCCATGTTTGTCTTCATGTTTGAATCATGATGTGTTTGTGCCATCAGAGTCTGTCATGAGTACTCAGGGTTTCACAGCAGCTCTTCTGGATGCTGACGAGGACTCCAACCTCATGTTTCACCTCTCTGAGCTTCTGATGTCTGTGAACACTGTGTTTCTTCTCTGGGCTCATCTGGACAAAAACACCTTTCTGTGTTTGGCTCCAGCCTCATTCTGACTGACAGGAAGTGTGTTATCCATGAGCTTCTTTGTTTCCTGCTGTGTTTCCTGTCTGTGGACAAACACGAGTGTTTCAGCTGAGGACTTGGTTCCTTCCACCTGTCCATACAGGACATCACGCTGTCTTTTCTCTTTAAATGCAGCTCCAGGTCCTTCCACGTGCTGCTCTGTATTTGTGCAGTTTGTAGTGTGTCCTGGGAAACGTAGCACACATGGTGTTCTTCTGCTGTTTCCTCCTTTCACTGAGTGTGAAACACTGACGCTGTGCTGTTGTTCACAGAGCTGATTCTAGCTGCAGCTGGACTCTGTCATCTAACTGAATGTGTTGGTGCTGATCACGGGGCTCTGAGGGGGAGCAGCAGGAGGACTCTGGATGCTGACGTCAGTGTATCTGTGGAAGCTCACACAGCGTCTCTGTCATTCAATATTGTGCTATATATTGTATCTATGCAAAGATGAACAGACTGTGTGTTCACTGGTCTCTGTGCTGCTGACTGCTTTGCTCTGATGTCATCATCACTCCCTCCTCCACCCTCAGCAGTCCCAGCATGCTGCTGTGGTGCACCCCACCCTCACTCTACACCTGAGCCATAGACCACACCTCCACCTCAATATACACCACAGTTTTCTCTGCTATGGAAATGAGATCAGGAGGAAATCATTATTATTATTATTTAATAAATGCTCACATTAATGTGGGCTTATTTGTTTCATATTAGAAACATTAGTTGAGTGTTTTTAGTATAAAATGGTGAAAGTCCCTCTTTTGCTCCTCCCTCACCTGTGGATGGACGGTGCTGTTACCGTGGTGACAGCTGTGATGTGTTTCAGTCCTGCCTGGTTATCACTGCAGGAATCTTTACTTTCACATTTATTACAGGTAATAACTCTGATTTTTCTGTGTATTATGAACTAAATGTATCCTGATACACACAGAGATGGATGAGCAGAGGTCACATGATGAAAGAACAAAGATGGAGTCTTTGATTTATTTAGATATTTATTGATGAATGCAAACAAACCCTGACACTGAACCATCGTCCAGCAGAACAAACCTGATCACATGACCTGCTGACCCAAACAGTGAAAAGCTCCATGGCAACAACAACAAACAGCCTGACATATGTTAACAGAGGCTGTTAGAAGCACAGAGTCTTTACAGTCTTTCTCCTGTTTGTACACAGATCTCTGCACATCTTCATCACAGTTACTCACAGACGTGCAGAGTGTGTGGATATCAAAGCTAAGTTTCCACCATGTTTGTAGTCTGTACTGGGACTCATGGAGCATCTCTCTATGAGCACTCAGTGCTTTAAACAGTGAGTCCCAGTTTAACCAGCAGCCTTCACACCACACATCACACAGACATGGAAACTTCAAACCCTCAGACTGAAGACACCATCAGAAATGAATAGATTGTGATGAAGATGAAGAACTGGACCAGTTTGCTGTGGTTTCTTCTGTTCCTGTCAGAAATAAGAGTCTGGCAGCACTTTGCTCTCTCCTCCACATGTTTAAGGAGGAAGTGAAGAAGAGTGAGTGAGTCGTCTTCCTCTGTGGGCCCAACATCAGGCAGCAGCCACGTATTTTTAAAAACCCAGCACACTGCTTCAGAAACACTGAGTCCAGGTGACCAGAGTCATGTGATCAGTGAGGTCTTCACTCTGTACGTCACTGCTTCAGGACCTGATGCAGAGGTTTATAAGGACGTGGATCATTGGTGCTGATGTTGTGTGAGAGCTGGTGAACCATGGGGAACATAAATAACAACCAGGCCATCAGCAATTCTACCTCCAGCTCTAAAACCTACATAATACACTATACATATATTTATATAGGTTATAGTATGTTATATATAAATGCAGCTGAAGCAGTTTAATTTGTAGCTTCACGCTGCACTTCATATGTTTGTCCACCAGATGGCAGCACAGAGGCCTGTGTTGGAAAGCTTTGAGTAATGAAGCGTTTTCAATCCAAGCTTCAGAAAGCTTCATGTGGTCATCAAGGAACCAACCAGGAAACATCTGCTGTGTGTAAAAACACCAACACAAGAATCCAGAATGAAGACAAGAAACTCAAAGCTCACACACTGTAACTCCGAAATGACAACACAGGCACGGCTTCTTCAAGACGGGCGCTTCATGCATTTATTAAACGCCGTTGTTGGAAAGGCTGTCAGCTGGGGAGGGAGCCCCTTGTGGTGAGAGAGCACAGTTGCACTACTGAGCACATGTTCCAGTGATCAGAGTTGGAGCTAACACATAGCAAGAGCCACCTGACAGACTGACTCAGCAGGGGATGTCTACACACGGTGTGAGTTGTGTGCGTCGCTAAAGAACTGTGAGTAGACGTGGAGCCCTGCCTGGAAAGGACAGTTTTAGTCTTTTATGCCAGGTAGACATTTAGTGGATGTAGAAGTGCAATGTGTTTTGACCTGTTCGCTATGTGGCTGGTTCATGCTACTAATGCTACTTGTTATGCTACATGCTTGCTAGCTGTAAGCTAAGCCATTTGGTGTTTTGTGATATATATTGGTTTGGGAGTAGTGTATGAAACTTGTGCATGTAAATGTTCATATAGGAATCCCCATTTGTAGTTCTGGTTAGATTCAAGAAAGCTAATGAATCATAATTCATGACTTAGATGTTTATTACATTCAGTATTCTGTACATGTTCTGTTCACAGACCACACCCACACCCCTCACCACTTTGTAAGCCTCGGTTGCATTACTGTGTTGCTGTACTGTGCTGTTAAGCTGAGGAATCACAGTAAAGACGGTATAACCTTTAACTGTGCGTCCTGTGTGTTCTGACCGACACCCCAAGGTGAACACCACTGCTATTCAGCCAACGCCTATACAGTCCTGGGTTCAACCCAAATTAACAGCCGTGAAAACTACAAACATAAAACACAAAGGCTTTAAGCGCTTCAGTCTATCAAAAGTAACACTTGTGCTTTAACAACAAAAATTAGTCAGTGTGCTTTATTTAAACTGCAGCCTGAGACATTAACCCTCTCAGCCTCAAATTAACTTTTTGTTACTAATGCACAACCAAGTCCTGCAGTGGTACTTCTGAGTAAAAAAAACTCATAAAATATGTATGTGGGGTAATCAGGTTGTTAGTTTTTAACTGTTGCAAATCGGCAACGCCTGCCTCGAGAGGGTAAAAGACCTCCAGGGTGTCTGGAGCATCTTTAACTTCCTGTTGGTTTGAATTTTGTTGTCATTTTTGTGGAAGGTGATCGAGTCCGGAGAGTTCAAAAGAATCAGGACGAGTACGGACTCAGCGAGACAGGTCATCAACACTGGAAAAACTGTGTGCTGTGTCTGCACACACACACACACACACACACACACACACACACACTCTATGTGCAGCCTTCCTGTTCTCAGTTGTGGCCCCTTCGCACCCAACACTAGGCAGGAGGAGCACACTGAGGAGCGGTAAAGGCCACAGCTGCTGCTTGGCCTTCTTTATCATGATGATGGTGTAGTGGGTCCAGGTGAGATCAGCTGAAATGTGAAGGGGGGGGGAGTGTGGAGCAGATGTTGACAATGATGACAATAATTGAACTAAAATCGCAATCAGAAGCATCAGGGTGGATAAATATAAGTTATGGTAAATGGTAAATGGCCTGTATTTATATAGCGCTTTAACAGTCCCTAAGGACCCCAAAGCGCTTTACATATCCAGTCATCCACCCTTTCACACACACATTCACACACTGGTGATGGCAAGCCACATTGTGGCCACAGCCACCCTGGGGCGCACTGACAGAGGCACTGTGTGTTATACAGTGTCTGCAAAGAAATGACACCGACCTCTTGTCACGTAGTGGCTGTGTGTAGGCAAGAGAGGACCCAAACACACGGCTCAAGACACGCGGGGATAAACTCAAAAGGCAGGTCTTTATTAACAGGAACACAAAGAGTCATACAAAACTATACTGGGAGAAAGCTAAGGCACACGGGAGACACAAGGGGACGCACACAACCATGAGGGACGACGTGACACGGAAAAAAGGGATACTCTGACATGAATACACAGAAGGTAATGAGGAAAGTGGAAGCACACGGGGAACACAGCTGAGGACAATTACTCATGAAAGCACGGGGAGGCAGAGGACATGAAGGAATACACGGGGGCATGAGGAGAACACAAAACACAAGGAGTGGGAACACGGTACCAGAGCAAACACCACAATATAAGCACAGACACAGGGAGAAACCAAACCGAACAATCCTAGAAACATAAAAAACAAAATACAAAACCACAGGAAAACAAAGAACACTGGGTCAAAATGACCCAGGACCATGACACCTCTCCCACAGGGGAATTGTAGAAAAGGGGAGAGGCCAGAGGGGTGCACTGTATTTATACGGTTGCACCAAAGAAGAAGAACAACAATGAGGAGGGGCTCTAACTGATAATGAATATAACTACAGGCTTGGAGGTTCTAAAAGTCAGGTATAAAGTGGCAAATAAAATTTGTGGTCTAGAACACATTTTGTGTAATTCTAACAATATGTAATCTATGACTGTCCCTGCATGTTTTAGATCTCACCCTGGGTCAGCACACCTGAATCACATGATTAGTTCATTATCAGGCCTCTGGAGAACTTCAGGGATGTCGAGAAGGTCATTTATCCATTTAAATCAGCTGTGATGGATCAAGGACACATCTTAAACCTGCAGGGACACCGGCCCTCATGGACTGGGATTGGGGACCCCTGAGCTAAAGGGAGCTCTTTGGAGGTGACCGGGTACACCTGCAGGAAGCCATGAAGGTGTTCACACCTGGTAACACCTGTGCTCAAGTCCTTTTTCAACTGTTTGCTTTGTTGACCTTTGACCTTCTACTTACTTTGTTCACATTTTTAAACTTTTTCCTGGAATATTTATTCTGTAAATTGACACTGATGTCGCTGCATTAAAAGTTTTATTCTGAAAATCTCAGAGGTTTGTTTCCTGTTGCTGACTGTGAATCAGTTTATGAACACATTCTGACGTCAAACGGTTTTGGGATGTTTTCTCTTCCTCGTGTTTCTCTTGGAGTCGTGTTTATGTTGGACCTCACCGCCATCGGCGCTGCCTCGTCGTCATATAGTTTGTTTTTATTTGTTGTATAAACACACTCACCTGTCCAGGTGAGGCACCTCAGGAGGAAATGTGAAGATCAAACACTTTGGCTGCTGACTCCGCCCCCTCGGCCAGGCTGAGAGCGCAGACTTCCTGTCTGACTTTTACTGCACTTGTGATTGTTTTTGTAACAGCTGATTCTGTTTGACCTTTGACCCGGCGGCCTGCAGGTGTGTGTGAGATTCTCAGCTGAAGTAGAGACTCTGTATCATTACTGTATATTTGTAATATTAAAAATAGATTTATGAAGACCAAAATGCACCAATAGGAGTGCAGCTTTCTCGCCCTCATCCTCTGCCATTGGTCCAGGAGAAAAAACAGGAGATTCCACTTCCTGTTTCTCACTTTGTCCTGAGAGAAAACTCTTTGTATGAATATTCACCATGAAGACATGAATAATGAATAAAATAAATCATCAGTAGAAAATGAAGCTGTTTGTCTTTATTCAGACTTTATTGTTATAAAATCCTTTATTTGAGGAGGTCGTCTCACTGACATCACTTCCTCCTTTCAAACAGACTAGTAGCTTCCTACCTGAAGCCACACCAGCTCAGAGCTGTGTGTGTGTGTGTGTGTGTGTGTGTGTGTGTGTGTGTGTGTGTGTGTGTGTGTGTGTGTGTGTGTGTGTGTGTGTGTGTGTGTATACACATTCTTCGGTCCTTTCTCAGCTTTATTGACAGACACAGTGAAGAAAGGACAGCAAATTGGGAGGTGGGGAGCGTGGGGCGTGGGCCTCAGGCCTCTAAGCGGTATGGCATGTGGTCGCCTGCTCAATACACTGAGCTAAACCAGCCCCGGTGTGTGCGACATGCACACTCACAGCAATAAGTTCAATCTCACAATTGAGAAACTAAAAAGATTCAACCTGTGGCTTCTACAGATCTGACAGGAAGTAATCTACGTCACAGTCTGTGGATGTTGATCCTCGTATATGCAAAGCTGTCAATGGAGCTGTCCTAGGTTTTGTTGATGGGTGATTACTGTAGAAGTGGACTGGATTTAATGATTTGACCGCAATAAATGACACTTTCAAAATCACCTGGATGAATATTGACTCAGAGATCCACACTTCCTCGTGGAGTTTTAGTCTACATTAGGAATTTTCATCTGTTTTCATTCCCCTAAAATGATCATGTTTTCATAAACAGCTGCTGCTGGCCTGGTCCTGTAAACATAACTATATTCCACATAAATGTTTGATGTGGAATAACAGCTCCATTCTTGATAAAAACAAATCCATTATTTCCAGAACTGGTTCCATAAAACATTCTCACAGTAAGCCAACTGCAGGAAATAGAACCCAGCTTCTTCCTCCTCAGGTCTTTGGACCTGGATTTGGTCATCCTTGTTAGGAGCACACCGTCACATTTAGTCTCTGATCATATTTACCTGCATCGTTCCCTCTGCTGCACGAACGTGTTGTTTGGTTGCACGGATCCGGACCGTCAACGTTATTCTCATTTTTATGTCATCAGCCTGCCAAATATTATGTTCATGAGTCCAAGTTCTCCAGTCATAAGTTTCTCTGCATTAGTTTTGTACATGAAGTATGACATTTTTGGAATAATGGACAACAAGAAGAAAAACCCAATTTACCTCGTGATGAATAAAGTATTATCAATCAATCAAAAAGCCCTAAAAACCTTTAATCTATCTAAATGTTTGAATATAATCTTGTGTGTTGGAGCGATTTAAAGCCCCTGCATTCTGTGTTCATGGCTTTTTGTCTCTTGTTTCCTCCTTTGTGCTCTTCTCTGTGTTCTTGTCAACCTGATGTTTAGTTTTGTTGCGCTTAATAAAAATTAAATAAAAGTCAAACCTCTGAATGTGTGACTGTAGGGGGCGCAGTTGAGCTCTGGTACTGACTGATCTGAGAGGTTTAATCAGATAATTGACGGTTTGCAGCTCTCTGTGTATTTGTGTAAATATCAGTCTACACATTCAACAACTGTAAAGTTCATATTTACCTTCATACATCTGCTCTCTGCTCTGCGTCCCTGATGTGGTAATCACACCACACTCGATTATTGAATCAGTTATCAGGCAGCACGCTCACCCTTTAAAGATCTGAATCTAGTAAACAGTCACTTCAAGACACTTTATATTGTAAGTTAAAAATGGTACAATAACACAGAGAAACCCCCAACAATCACATGACTGCCTCGTGAGCAAGCACTTGGCGACAGTGGGGAAGAAAAACTCCCTCACAGCCCTAAATAAAGCTTTTGTCACGATCCTGGGTCTTATGACCCAGTGTTTTGAGTTTTAGTTCATTTTGATATTTATAGTATATGTTTAAGCTCATTAGGTTTCCTGTGTTCATTTGTTTATTAGTTCCCCCTTGTGTTTTCAACCCCTGTGAAGTCTCCCTTGCCTTTCATGTATTTCATGTCTGTGTGTCTTACGTTGTCAAGTTCATGCTCTCATGTCTGCGTCTCATTATGTTTCTTGTTTTATTTTGAAGGGGTCCTGTGTTCCAATGTTTTTAGTCTTACTCTCCCCTTGTGACGTCGTTATGTTCATGTGTGTCAGCTGTTTTCTCCATGTGTTCCCACTTCCCTCATTAGCCTCCTGTGTGTATTTAGTCAGTGTGTTTTCAGTATTCGTTGTCAGGTCGCCTGCTCATCCACGCCACAACTTCAGGTATCCATGTCAGTTCACCATGTTTTTTCATGTTTTAGTTTTAGTTCACACAGTTTAGATAATTGTTTAGTTTCACCCATGCCCTTTGTTTGTACCTTGTTTCCTAGCCCTAATAAACGGCTTGTTTTTTTGTTAAATCCACGTCACGCTCAGTTTTTGGTCTGCATTTGAGTCCTCTTTTAAACACATACAGTCTGCCTCAGCCAGACTGTGACAGCTTTAGAGGAAACAGACTGTGGTCAGCTGAAATGTAGAATTTTCTCACTGTTCAGCTGAGATAAAGTTCACACTTCTGCTACACGATGACAAAGGTAAACACTGCTGTGTAACACAAGTTTTGCAAACAACAAAGTTTTTTTTTTGCAATTATTGACCTAAAAATGCAGCCAAGTTATTTTTTTTATACCCATTTAAAACTATTTACAGAAATATTGGGTGTACACTAACTACACTCTAGCTACACTCTAGCTACAAACTAACTCTACCTATACACTAACTACACTCTAACTACACTCTAACTACACTCTACCTATACTCTAGATACACTCTAGCTACACACTAGCTACACACTAACTCTACCTATACACTAACTACACACTACCTACCTAACTACACTCTAACTACACTCTACCTACACTCTAGCTACACTCTAGCTACACACTAGCTACACACTAACTACACTCTACCTATACACTAACTACACTCTAACTACACTCTACCTACACTCTAGCTACACACTAACGACACTCTAGCTACACTCTAGCTACACACTAACTACACTCTACCTACACACTAGCTACACACTAACTACACTCCACCTATACACTAACTACACTCTACCTGCACGCTATCTATACACTAGCTACACTCTACCTATACTCTAGCTACACACTAGCTACACTCTGCCTACACTCTAACTACACTCTACCTATACTCTAGCTACACTCTAGCTACACACTAGCTACACACTAACTACACTCTACCTATACACCAACTACACTCTAACCACACTCTACCTACACTCTAGCTACACACTAACGACACTCTAGCTACACTCTAGCTACACACTAACTACACTCTACCTACATTCTACCTACACTCTAGCTACACACTAGCTACACACTAACTACACTCTAGCTACACACTAACTACACTCCACCTATACACTAACTACACTCTACCTGCACGCTATCTATACACTAGCTACACACTAACTACAACTACACACTAACTACACTCTACCTATACACTAACTACACACTAGCTACACTCTAGCTACACTCTACCTATACACTAACTACACTCTACCTATACACTAACGACACTCTAGCTACACACTAACGACACTCTAGCTACACTCTAGCTACACACTAACTACACTCTACCTACATTCTACCTACACTCTAGCTACACACTAGCTACACACTAACTACACTCTAGCTACACACTAGCTACACACTAACTACACTCCACCTATACACTAACTACACTCTACCTGCACGCTATCTATACACTAGCTACACACTAACTACAACTACACACTAACTACACTCTACCTACCTAACTACACTCTAACTACACTCTAACTACACTCTAGCTACACACTATACCTACACACTAACTACACTCTACCTATACTCTAACTACACTCTACCTATACTCTAGCTACACTCTAGCTACACTCTACCTACACACTAACTACACTCTACCTACACACTAGCTACACACTAACTACACTCCACCTATACACTAACTACACTCTACCTGCACGCTATCTATACACTAGCTACACACTAACTACAACTACACACTAACTACACTCTACCTATACACTAACTACACACTAGCTACACACTAACTACACTCTAGCTACACACTAACTACACTCTACCTACACTCTACCTACACACTAACTACACTCTACCTACACTCTAACTACACTCTAGCTACACACTAACTACACTCTACCTACACTCTAACTACACTCTACCTGCACGCTAGCTATACACTAGCTACACACTAACTACAACTACACACTAACTACACTCTACCTATACACTAACTACACTCTAACTACACTCTACCTACACTCTACCTACACACTCACGACACTCTAGCTACACTCTAATTACACTCTAATTACACTCTACCTATACTCTAACTACACTCTACCTACACTCTAGCTAAACACTAGCTACACACTAACTACACTCTAACGACACTCTAGCTACACACTAGCTACACACTAGCTACACTCTACCTACACTCTACCTACACTCTAGGTACACACTAGCTACACACTAACCACACTCTACCTACACTCTAGCTACTCACTAGGTACACACTAACTACAACTACACACTAACTACACTCTAGCTATCTAACTACACTCTAACTACACTCTAACTACACTCTAGCTACACACTCTACCTACACTCTAACTACACTCTAGCTACACACTAGCTACACTCTACCTACACTCTAGCTACACACTAACTACACTCTAACTACACTCTAGCTACACACTAAATACACTCTACCTACACTCTAGCTACACACTAGCTACACACTAACTACAACTACACACTAACTACACTAGCTATCTAACTACACTCTAACTACACACTAACTACACTCTAGCTACACACTCTACCTACACACTAACTACACTCTACCTACACTCTAACTACACACTAGCTACACACTAACTACACTCTAGCAACACTCTACCTACACTCTAGCTACACACTAGCTACACAATAACTACACTCTAGCTACACACTAGCTACACACTAACTACAACTACACACTAACTACACTCTACCTACACTCTAGCTACACACTAGCTACACACTAACTACACTCTACCTATACACTAACGACACTCTACCTGCACGCTAGCTACACACTAGCTACACACTAACTACACTCTAGCTATACACTAGCTACACACTAACTCTACCTATACACTAACTACACTCTAGCTACACACTAACTACACTCTACCTATACACTAACTACACTCTAACTACACTCTAACTACACTCTAGCTACACACTAACTCTACCTATACACTAACTACACTCTAGCTACACACTAACTACACTCTACCTATACACTAACTACACTCTAACTACACTCTAGCTACTCACTAGGTACACACTAACTACAACTACACACTAACTACACTCTAGCTATCTAACTACACTCTAACTACACTCTAACTACACTCTAGCTACACACTCTACCTACACCCTAACTACACTCTAGCTACACACTAGCTACACTCTACCTACACTCTAGCTACACACTAGCTACACACTAACTACACTCTAGCTACACACTAACTACACTCTAACTACACTCTAGCTACACACTAAATACACTCTACCTACACTCTAGCTACACACTAGCTACACACTAACCACACTCTACCTAAACTCTAGCTACACACTAGCTACACACTAACTACAACTACACACTAACTACACTCTAGCTATCTAACTACACTCTAACTACACTCTAACTACACACTCTACCTACACTCTAACTACACACTAGCTACACACTAACTACACTCTAGCAACACTCTACCTACACTCTAGCTACACACTAGCTACACAATAACTACACAATAACTACACTCTAGCTACACACTAGCTACACACTAACTACAACTACACACTAACTACACTCTACCTACACTCTAGCTACACACTAGCTACACACTAACTACACTCTACCTATACACTAACGACACTCTACCTGCACGCTAGCTACACACTAGCTACACACTAACTACACTCTAACTACACTCTAGCTATACACTAGCTACACACTAACTCTACCTATACACTAACTACACTCTAGCTACACACTAACTACACTCTACCTATACACTAACTACACTCTAACTACACTCTAGCTATACACTAGCTACACACTAACTCTACCTATACACTAACTACACTCTACCTACACTCTAACTACAGTCTAGCTACACACTAACTACACTCTACCTACACTCTAGCTACACTCTCTGCATCGAATCATATCTGTTATTAATCTCTGTCTCTCTTTCACAGCATGTCTTTATCCTGTTTTTCTTCTTTCACCCCAACCGGTCGCAGCAGATGGCCCCGCCCCTCCCTGAGCCTGGTTCTGCCGGAGGTTTCTTCCTGTTAAAGGGAGTTTTTCCTTCCCACTGTCGCCAAAGTGCTTGCTCATAGGGGTCATATGATTGTTGGGTTTTTCTCTGTATTTATTATTGTGCTATCTACTGTACAATATAAAGCGCCTTGAGGCGACTTTTGTTGTGATTTGGCGCTATATAAATAAAATTGAATTGAATTGAATTGAACTCTAGCTAAACACAAGCTACACACTAACTACACTCTACCTACACTCTAGCTACACTCTAGCTACACACTAACTACACTCTACCTATACACTAACTACACTCTAACTACACTCTAGCTATACACTAGCTACACACTAACTCTACCTATACACTAACTACAATCTACCTACACTCTAACTACACACTAGCTACACACTAACTACACTCTACCTATACACTAACTACACTCTAACTACACTCTAACTACACACTAGCTACACTCTAACTACACACTGACTACACTCTCAGTGGTTGGTTCTATGCTGTGGTAAACTGGGGGCCAAACACAACCAGGCTGGAGAAAGTAATCAGGAAGGCTGGCTCTGTGGTCGGCATGAAGCTGGAAACCCTGGTGACAGTGGCAGCCAAAAGGACACTAAAGAAACTGCTGGACATTATGGACAATGCTGGGCATCCTCTGCACACGGTCGTAAACAACCAGAGGAGCCTATTCAGTGACAGGTTGCTCCCAAAGTCAAGAACCAGCAGACTTAAAAACTCCTTTGTCCCACATGCCATCAAACTGTTTAACTCCTCTCTGGAGGGGAGAGGGAGATGGAGGGGAGACAGGAGGACAAAGGAGGGCAGGGACAACTAATCTGTAGTGCTTTTTTTCATTGTGCAATATTTGCATTATTTTTTCTTATATTCAACTGTGCAATAATCACTGTGCAATATACTCACTCAAATGTGCAATCCTATTTATCCATATTATATATTCTGTATTTATATATATGTATATGTGTATACATGGCATATTTATGCTTATATCCTTATTCTCATTCCCCTTATTGTATCTGTAACTTGCAACTTCTGTTGGTGCTGTGCTACTGGAAACTGAATTTCCTGGAGGAACCCACCCAAGGGATTAATCTAATCTAATCTAATCTAATCTAATCTAATCTAATCTAGTACACCGTAAATTCACACTCTACACACTAACTACACTCTAGCTACACACACACTGCACTCTAACTATTCAATTCAGACTTAATTCAACTATACTCTAGCTACTGTCGGTTTCACTTCAACAACTTCTTTATTAAACCCCTGCGCAGGAGGGACTCTGCACAGCCTCCTGCAAAACAACTTCTTATCTTCTATTCTTGTCCGTTCCTTCTATGGTCTTGCTCAACAATTCATCTCTCCTTCTATGCACATGTCCTTATTTGCTATGTGTGTGTGATGTACATGTCCCAGTCTGCTATGTATGTGTGTGTGTGTGTGTATGTTGCTGATGGGGTGTCTACGTGCGCTACGTTCTCTGCCTAGTTCTGCTTTTTAATCTATACTTGCCAAGCTATGTTAGATTATTATTAATGCTGCCCCTTTGTACCCTTCTCTTCTAATGCTACTTCTGCATTCTTTCTTTAGAACACTGTCTTGCACCTCTTCCTGTAATGCTGCTTTATGATAACTGATTTGGTCTGCTTAAAAGTATAATGCTAAGCAGTATAATGCTATATCTAATCCCACACTGCACTCTAACTACATTCTAGCTGCACATATTAGCGACACACTAACTACTACTTCCCCCAAAAAGTAATCCCGTTACTTTACTGATTACTTATTTTCAAAAGTAATTAATTGCTTAGTTACTTAGTTACTTTTTAAAAGATAAAATAAGATAAGATACCTTTATTAGTCCCACAAGGGGAAATTTCCTGTTAAGGCTGCCAACCTATTGCACGCAATGGCGGCGCCATCTTACCCTCCGACCATACATACATTACACAAACATCACATGGGGAAGACAGGTCAGAGAGGTATAACAATGGAAAATGCACCACATGAGGAAAGATAAGGAGAAAAAAATAACTCCCCCCAGACTGAGCTCCAACAGGGAGATCAGTTTGAGAACAGAAAAAAACACCTCTGCACATAGCACATGAAAAAACTCTTAATACACCAAAGAAACACATGACAAGCAACAGGGGTGGGTAAAGGATGAGAGACAGCCAATGTAGACAGTACATCTGGGCCTGCAGCCTATGCGCTGGTCTCCTTGATCCACTGTCAGCATCGGAGGGGAATAAGCGTCGAAGGCGTTTGGAGGGGGGATGAGTGTACATCTGCATGTGTATATATGTCTGTGTGCGTGTGTGTATATGTCCAGAGTTCAGCTGAGACAGTGTCCTTTGCCCTGCCAGGCAAAGTAAACAGTCTTCCAGCCAACCCAAAAACACGATTTAGACCCTGAATAGGTGATAAAGCGATAGATCTTTCAGCCCAATTCTACTTTTTCTGCATAATCCATCATACAAAATGTAATCAAATGGAAAAGTCTCTTTTTAAAACTTGTTTTATTAGTTTTAATCTTTTAACTTTATGCATCAAGCAAAAATTAAATTATATGCAACATTCTCTGACTGGAAGAAATTTGTTTAACATTTAAACCTATTTTCTGCACATTCCAGCACATAAAATAAAATATTTTTTTGTGTTTACACTCACTCTTTCAAATAGATGCAAGTGAAACACAGCAGAAAATAAATAAAATCAAAGACTAGCGGTCCTGTTGTTCTATTTTCACCTGTCTAGCAGGCGGAGGTTTGCCCTGGTGCAGGTGTGCCGCAGCGGTCGGTGGAAGAATCCGCGAGTTTGTCTGTGAATTTCCCAATTCCTGGTAGCGCACTCGGTGCTTGCTCAGAAGTTTAGGGGGTTTTTTTGCTGTAAAAATAAGTTTTCTTCTTTAGCGGACGCTAATGTTTTTGTCACTTTTTACGGAATCAAACTCAAAATAAGGTCAGTACTTCGACGCTTTAAATGCTGCATGCTCATACTCTCTCCCGCACTCAATATATTATCCATTGTTGATCTGCACACAGCTGTTGTCACGAACGTCGCGCTCGCTTATGTCATTGTCATGAGGCATTCTCGCAAAAAAATCACGGTTTTAGTAACGCAGTAACGCAGCGTGCTTACGGGAAAGTAACAGTAATCTAATTACCTTTTTTGCAATAGTAATGCCTTACTTTACTCGTTACTTGAAAAAAGTAATCGGATTACAGTTACTGCCCATCTCTGATCAACACAAACTAAAAAGTGGTCTGTAGTTTGAATTTCACACTTTCAACACAAGTTAAAATGGAGGGTGGCTGCATTACGTTCCCTACCCCTGTTGGAGTTAGCCTTCACCGTGCAGTTGGTGCGTAGGCTGCCCACAGAGTGCTAACCTGGGATCTAGAGTGTGTAATGGAGGATGGTCCCTTATCTAATGAGGTTGGACTGCAGTGTGAAAAGATCCCTAGTATTCAGGCAGAGATAAGTGCCTTACCTGGTTGTTCTTTCTTTGATCTCTGTAGGTTACAGAAACAAATTGTGATTGGTCCTTTTTTGAAGTATTGGAAGGTGGCTAGGTTGCCCGATTTAAAGGAAAGAGATGGTCTGAGTAGGGGTTCGAGGGAGCTGGTTCGTCAGTGGGGGCGGATGAAGCAAAGGGAGTCTGTGCTGTTTCGTTGCATCCTTACTTCTGATTGAGTGAGGGAGGTTGACCAGCTCATGTTACCTCAGTGTTTACAGAGCCTTGTCCTTCATCTACTCCACAATGAGCATGGTCATCAAGGGGTTGAGTGTAGGCTGCAGTTGGTGCACTCATGACATTACTGGCCACATATGTATACAGATATTGAGAGGTGGTGCAAAGATTGTGAGAAATGTGTTTGTTCCAAGGCTGTTGTGCCAAAGATTAAAACTTTTATGGGTAGTATTTCTGCATCTCAAGTGTCATAAAAATTTTGGCAATTGATTTTACAGTACTTAAACCCTCAACAGATGGTAAAGAGAACATTTTGATGATGACCGACGTGTTTTCTAAATATATACTCAGACGGTTCCCATAAAGGATCAGCGAGCCAGTACAGTAGCAGAGGCTTTAGTTAAACATTGGTTTTATTTATTTGGACCTCCAAGTCGCATCCATTCTGATCAGGGGCAGAATTTTGAAAGTGCTCTGGTACAACAGTTGTGTAAGATTTATAAGATAGAGAAGAGTCGGACTACTCCTTATCATCCACAAGGTAATGGTCAATGTGAACTATTTAATCACACACTTCATGATTAGCTGCGTGCCCTTCCTCCTCGGGTCTCCTGGCCTCGCACCTTTCTGAAGTTACATATGCACATAACTCCACCGTACACCAGTCGACTGGTATGACCCCATATTATTTGATGTTTTTGACGAGAGCCATGCTTGCCAGTGGATCTTTGGTTGGGTGCGGGCAGTGAACTCTTGAAGAGTAGGCACAGGAACATCAAAAATCCTTAGCTGCTGCATATAATGTTGTGCAGCGACGGTTGGAGGTGAGAAGGACTCAGAGAGACTTGAATTCTTCTGATAAATCTGTTAGTCCCAATTTGGAGCAGGATGATTTGGTGTATTTTTATCTTTTTATCCTGTTTATATTCTTATTAGGTCATATCTCCAGTGTTTCCTCGGAGGGGCTCTCTGCACCGGGCTGTGATCGACCATGGCTGCTGGGGCTCTGTGGATCCTCTCAGCCTGGCTGGGGGCTTTTTGCCTCCCTCCTGCTGTGTGCCCAGCCTGGAGGCTGCGGTCTGTGACCGGCTCCCGGTGCAGACAGCTCCCTGTGATAGTGTTTCCTCACTTGGCTAATGCGTACCCAGGCCAATTTTACTCTTTAAGTGTGTGTGTGTGTGTGTGTGTGGGGGGGGGGATGTGTGTATCCATGACCGTTTCTGTTAATGAGAGTGTGGGGAATGAGTGGGAGGGTGGGGTGGGGTGGGCTGCTTTTAACCATGTAAAGCACTTTGTGCTACAGTTTTTTTTTGTATGAAAAGTGCTTTATAAATAAAGATTGATTGATTGATTGATTGTATATGAGAAATCACTCGGTAAAAGGTCCCAATAAGAATCAGGATTTTTGGGATCTTCCACCCTTTCAGGTAGTAAGACCCCCTCATGGACATGGTGTAGTGTATTCTATTGCCCCTGCTGGACGCAACGGCCTACTTAGACAAATACATCGAACTGAGTTGAGAAATGTTCCAACCAGAGAGGTTGAGATAGAGGCCTACAAGTGTTACAACAGGATGATCCAACTGAAATGTTGGATACTGATAAAAGTATGGCTGCTGAAGTAGAACAGGTATCTACGGAAGTGGGTGATGGTAATGATTTGGTGGTGTCAAAGGAAAGAAGGTCGCGTCTCACAGATGTGGGTGTGCTCCTTTGGACCTTCTTTGGGGATCAAGAATTGGGGAGGAGGATGTTGTTAGCTTGGCTCAAGGGCCTCTTAGATCGGTGAGGAAGACCGCTGGACAGCATTCAAATCCATTCAAGTTGCCACAATCCAACATAAAGTGAGCAAAATTTTAAGTGTGCTCTCTTTTTAGCTCATCGTCGGGTTGTCAATGCCCTTTGAAGGGGAGGGTTGTAACAAGTGTCACCTGGCAGTTTGCTGCCCTTTGCCAGGTGATTGTTGGCCGAGGATCTTTGAAAAAGTAGTGGGTGTGTGGAGCGAGGCCAGTGCTCTTCTGTGAGGAATTCCACAGATGATTAACTCACTCTGGTGTGAGCCAGTATAGTGCCGGGTAAGAGATTTTGGCTATTCTTGGATGATTTATTATTATAGGTTATTATTTTTAATGTGCGTTGTTGGACCCTTTTAGTGTGACGACAAGTTTTAATGGAGGAACCGATCGAGCTCTAGATCGACTACAAGACGGGGAAACCGATCAATATTGGAGGTATATTGAGTCGTGATTCTTTTAATAGTTAAATAAAAATTTATATTTTATTGGGGCAATATTATAATTGTTAATTAGATTAATTGTTAATTAGTTAATTGTTTTGCAGCTGTTGTCACGCTGTCTCTGCTGTCCTCTTTTGTTGTTCTTTTGTTGATTTTTAATTCTTTTTTTGGTTAGTCCGTCCAGCCGTAAAGGCGGTTAATGATTGGGGGTGAGTCTTGAAAGGGCGAACTAACCTCTTTCTTTTTTGTATTTTTGTTTAATTGTTTGTGCCACTTCCCTTTATAACC
The DNA here is from genome assembly GCF_013358895.1 of Oreochromis aureus. Taxonomy (NCBI): domain Eukaryota; kingdom Metazoa; phylum Chordata; class Actinopteri; order Cichliformes; family Cichlidae; genus Oreochromis; species Oreochromis aureus. Next base: position 127,091,611 of record NC_052944.1, on the reverse strand, counting down.
CAGATTGCAGGTCAGGCATAGCACTGATTACCAGCTGTGCTGAGACCCTAATTGTTTGCAGTGCGTGTACAGGTAAATTGATTGCAGTGTCTCTAAACGGGGTGTGACAGTTTGCAGTGTTGTGTTATTTCTTTCGGCACTTTAGGTTGGTCAGGTCTGATGTACAGCTGGGATATTTAGTAGGATGTACTGTAAATCCTGTCAAAATGATGTTTCTATGAGTCAAAAAGCTCCAGATGTTGTTCACAAAGAAAACAAAGATTAGGAACTTAAACACAAAGTGTTTGGAGCCAAAATGTTCCCAAGCTGCTCTTTTTGAAATGGCAGAGGTACAGTGGTGTCTAACAGCACACTGTGGAAGGCAAACATGTTATTGTTGGATGAAACTTCATGAATCCTTTGTAGATTTGAGCTTTTGGAGCCTTTCTTTTTCTCTTCAGGTGTACAGAGGCTGAGGAGGCAGGTGAAGCAGGTGGAGCTGTTGTAATGCTGGCAGAGGGTGTGTCTTAGTAACTCTGTGAGGTAGAACTGGATCCAACATTGTGGATGTGTTGATGTTGGAGCCATTAAGATTCTCTGCACACTGTAGGATTTCCCTGTGATTCACTGCGGGGCATTTTGGAGTCTGTCAATGAAACTCTTCATATTTGTGTTTGACACCAGTTTATAGAAACAGAGAAATGTGTCATGCTTTTGTTCGGCCTCCACAAATATACACATTTGTTCATTGGTTGGACTTTTGGAAGGAGACACATTGAAAACCATGTTAATAAGATCTTGTTGTTTCCTGTGGATCCGACACAGAGAGTGGACTTCAGACAGAAAGCGTGGAAGAGATTTTAGAGGCCGTGTGTGGCAACAGGAAGTTTCTGTATGTTTGCTGATCTTACATGTGGAAAACAACACGTGATGTTTGTGAAGTTCTACAATGATCATTGTTCTGACAGCATTTTGAGTGGGAACAGTTCAAACTGAGAGTAGTGGGAGTTATTTACTGATTGAAACAAGCTGAATGTTTCTGTGCACGATGAAGATCAGCAGCAGCAGCTCAGCTGATCAATGAATTGACATCTATCAGTCATTTCATGAGATGAAGTCATCAGCAGACATTTGTTCTAACTGTGTGATAAATGTCAGAACGTCAGGGCTCTGCTTTAGTCACTACTTGATGATCATTGGCTCATTGTTGAATCCAGTGGCCCAGTCTGACCTTTGACCCTTTGCTGCAGGTCTTCTGTGTTATCTCCACTTTCATGTCTGATCTTCTGCTGTATCGTCCAAAATAAACATCTGAATCATTTCCAACACTTCAGCAGATCTTTAGTTTGGGCAGCACAGTACAAAATAACACATATTGTACTATACTGCCCACTTCCTGATCTTATTGGATCTGTGTGTGAGGTTGGTGAAGGAAACACATGTTTACTGAGTGAATCGCTGCCATTAGGAACTAGTTTTTATATCACAGCCTAGAAATCACACAGGACCATTTCTGCAAGTGAAAAGTCCTAATTGGAGGAAAATAACTGTGTAGTTTGTGCGACTGTTGTTTGTAAATGAAGAACTGTCCCAACTACATGTGCTGCTGACCTTTGACCTTTTCTTTAGGTGCACAGAGGAGTCTGTGGAAACATCCAGACCTGAGGCAGTGCTACAGATGTCTTCAAATTAAGTGGTGTATTAAAAGACTGCTGGATAGAGTCATGTGACCTGCCCAGGGACGACACATGAGCAGCTCAAATCTGGCAGGTTTCCATCTTCTGTTTTTATCCTGATGTCCATGAACATGAACTCTGTCCCTGTCAAATAAATCCAGATAAAAACAGCCGGTTACATTAAATCTGATGCAGTGTTGTTCTTCTTCTGTGGTGTTTGTGATGGAGCAGTTGCTGCTGATGTGTGTGAAGATGAAACCTGGGCTCCTGCAGCTTTCTTTGCTACAGAAAGTTACATTTAAGATGTTTAATGTCACATACAATGAAGTTTAGGACTCATTTAAACCAGCATGAACTAACAGTTGTATAAGGAAAGGGAAATAAATGAGCTGTGAACACCAAGAAAGAAGTGAAATGATGATGAAGAATGCAGAACTATAATTTAACCAAAACTAGATCCCCAGAAACATCCTCAGAAATCCAAACCTTGTCTCTAAGACCCAGAAGTAACACAGTCCACACTAGACTGTGGATCCACCACAGCCCTGCAGGACTGTTTGGACAATATGGTCTGGAGTGTATTCACAGAAGGATCAGACTTGGAGGGCCACACATCTGCTGTACTCTCATACATCTGCACTGAGAGTGTAACAACAACAAAGACAAAGTGTTCCCAAAGCAGAAGCCATGGCTCAACAGTGAGGTGCAAGCTCTACTGAGAGCAGCGCCTTCAGATCAGGAGACCAACAAACCTACAAAGAGGCGTCTGATCTAAAGGCATCAAAGAATCCAAACGCAGATTCAAACAGCGCATCGAGGAACACTTTAACACAAACCACTCCAGAAACATGTGGCAGGGATCAAGACACTCACTGGCTACAAGGACAATCCCACACAAACAAACTCCTGCACATCACCTCACCTGACACCATGAAGCAGTTCTTCGCCCGCTTTGACCAACAAAACAGTGACACCAACACCTATCCTGCGTTACAGAGAGGGACGACGCCCCCATCCAGCTGGAGCAGCATCAGGTCAGAGCCACACTGACAGAGTCTATGCGAGGAAAGCAGCTGGTGCTGACGGTGCAGCCGGTGGAGAGCTTAAAGCATGTGCAGACCAACTAGCAGAGGTTTCACCTCCATCTTCAACCTCTCACTGCTACAGTCTGTAGAAGGCAAACAGGTGGACAGAGGACGCCATAATTACAGCTCTTCACACAACCCTCACACATCTGGACAGTAGGAAACACGTACGTGAGAATGCTGTTTGTGGACTTTACCTTCAACACAGTTCAAGCCCACAAACTGGTTCATAAACTCAGCAACTTAGGACCCAGCAGCTCACTGTGCAGCTGGATACTGGACTTCCTGAGCAACACACCCCAGAACGTCAGGATGGGAGCCACACCTCCTCCACCCTCACTCTGAACGTGTGTCCTCAGTCCCCTCTTATACTCACTTTTCACCCATGACTGTTCTCCAGTCCACACCAGTAACACCATTATAAATGAGCTGATGACACCACCATCATAGGACTGATGGACAACAACGATGATTCAGCTACAGAGAGGAGGTTCAGCATCTGAAGCAATGGTGTGACGACAACAACCTGCATCTGAACACAGCCAAGACCAAGGACATGATAATCGACTTCAGCAGAACAAAGCCATCTGAGCACTCCACCCTCTACATTGATGGAGGAGGTAGAAAGGGTGGAGAGCTTCAAGTTCCTCGGAGTCCACATCTCGGCCGACCTTACCTGGTCCACAAACATGTCCCACCAGGTAGGGAAAGCACAACAAAGGCTGCACTTCGTCAGGAAGCAACGTCAAGCCCCAAAGCCTGCTAATTAATTTCTACTGCTCCACCATCGAGAGCCCTCTGACCTCCTGCTGCACCCTCTGCTTCAACTGCTGCACTGTGGAGGACAAGAGGAAACTGCAGCGCGTGGTGAGGGCAGCAGAGCGGCCAATCGGCACGTATAGACATTGTACGGATTGTGGAATTGTTTTGCTGTTGCTATTCATGACCATTATTGTTTCTGTTGCATCACTTATCATTTATCATTATCATTTCTTCAGAGCATTTTTGAAGCTGTCGATGTTACATTAAAGTCTCTATTTCAAGTCTGTATTTCAGGTGGTAGCTTAATCACATAATGATCTTTCATTGCAGGTTTAACTGTATTCATGTTATCCATATTGCTTATTAGAGAGTTGTTAATTGAGGGTCTGAAGTTATGGGGAAGTGGGAAGGTTAAGGTAAAGTTAAGATGATTCCATATCTGCTTACAATACAACACATCACATATAATAAAATCACAGCATAGAGCATAGAGATCTGTGGGCCCAGTAATCTGCTGCAGTGTGGAGTCTGCCCGGCAACAGATGACTCGGAGGAGGGTCATGGAGGATAAGACACACATGGAGGGGCCTGTGCATACACACACAGTTTCTTAACTTGTTTTGCTCAAAACTGCTACGTGACTTGTCCAGTGTACGTGACCGTTTAGCAATAACAGAGAACATCTGGAGTAGGGAGTAAAGGGTGTCAAGGGTCCGATGTACTGGAGTGTTCTTGGATTACGAGAATTGATACTTAGATTTCCAGTAAATCCAACTGTTTTGACGCATATTATTCGTCATCAACTATGTTATATATACCACTCCTTGTTTTTGTTCGGGGGAGATCGGCTTTGGAAGTGTGATGATGCTCATCTTCCCCACATATATATGTGCTTAATAAAATCACTATTTTGACATCTACTGGGACTTTGCAGTCGTTTGTCTCTTCCTCAAAATACGAACCATGACAACATCTATACTGGCAGCCTTCAGCAGGAAGCCAGCATCATCATCAAGGACCCCTCCACCCTGGACACTCACTTTCCCACCTTCCCTCTGGTAAACTCTACAGGTCCAACAAAGACAAACAGACTCAGTAGAAGTTTCTACCTCCACCCTGATTGAAGGTTAACTGTGCTGTTAACACTCATGGACACTTGCACTAGATTTATTTCTAACCAGTATTCATTACAGTAGAATTCCTGCCTCTATTTATAGAACTGTATTCTTTTACAGCAGCAACCAGCATTCCTACCGCTTACTCAATGTGCAATCCCACCAATCACAGAGCACCTTATACTGACCTGACCCTCCTCTTTACACTGTACCTGCAGATATATCTATAGATTTGTTTCTGTATAGAACTTGTGCAGATCCTTTTGTTTACTTCATTTATTGTGCATTACACACATTCCCTGTGTAGGTACCTCTGAAACTTGTTCTTATCTTTATTTATCTTCTTCTATTATCCTGAGAATCTGAATGTAAACAGATACAAGCTGCCAAGGGAGAGATGCCAAACTCCTCATTGTTCTGGTAACAGTGACAATAAAGATCTTCTATCTTATCCTGATAGAGTTTCTATGAATTTGTGTCAAACTGTGGACTCACGGGACGAGTCTTCAGATGACGTCTCCTGCTCATCGCAAGAACTCGAACTCATCCTCTCTGTGTCTGACTTTTAGCTTCAAAATCGCTTCATTTCATTTTCTTCTTTTCTTCTTAACATAGAAAATTCCATTATGAACATTTGGCTGCATATGAATATACTTCACTTTATGAAGCATCAACCCATGCAGTTCATCTTCAGTTAGATTCACCATCAGCTCATTTTCACATCAACATCCACATAATGTCTTTTTGATTCAAATACACAGGAAAACTTTCTTCCCAGAAACAAATATATTCAGTATAATTGATTTGATTTCCATGTTAGTGTTAGATTAGTGGCTCCTCCATCCTTTCCACACAGACTCTCAGTGTGGGGCCTACAGAGTTATTATCATAGTTTCTTATTCGTTGCTTTGGTTAAACTTATGCCTGATTGTATTCTAAACAGTTTCAGTCAGTTAAGCAGGATTAACTATCAGCACAATCACATATGAATTATGACTCTATTGTTAACTCTTAATGTCTTTTATCAGGATGGAGTTCTGGCACATTTCTTATCTTCCAACATTCCTGCAGCCACACACACACTAATCTCTCAAAGCTGAGTCTACACACACACATCTACACATTTAAATCATGTCAGTTATTCTCATTCAACATATTCATTAAACTTCTGATTCAGAATGAAGATGATTTACTAACAGCACTTCATATCATTGTAAACACAACAGCCTGAATGTTAAAACCTTTTTATTTCTCTCAGAGCCAATAAGAGGTGAGGGCGGGACTTCTGTCTCTCTCTGTCCCACCTCTCTCAACAAAGGCTCATTAAATTCATCCCACTTTCATCATTCATTAAAAACATATTTATGCTGACTATGTGATGTAATGCAAGAACAGTAGAGGTGAATGGATGGATAATACAATAATAAAATGTCATATAATAACTGCAGCTGTCAGCAGAGCAGCTGAACTAGAACAGCAGTCGTACATTTATTTACAAACCCCACGTGTACAGGGCAGGATGTGCAATGGTCCAGGGGAAAAGGGACAAAGTCCAACACTGCTCCGCTCACTCGCTCCTCTCGTATTTGTTTTCAGCACACTCACTCTCCCCACTCCACGCCACCAGGGAAACAGATCGGGGTCACGGACGAGTGCGAGAACCTGAGCACAAGAGAACTGCGGTGAGCATAAACAGAGTCATCATCACACGACAAACGGGTTTATCGGGGCTGTACTGACGAGAGTAAGTCCACGACCCAGCGAAGAAGCCTTCTGAGCCTCAGCTTAAATAGCCCAGGAGTCCAGGTCATCAGGTAGATTCACGGCAGGTGCGTGGGCCAAGGGCGGAGCTCAGCTGGGCTCCGCCCAGGCAGACAGGTGAGAGACAGGAGAGAGACATATAACCATAGTATGCTAATAGCAAATTCTTTTGTCAGGTTTAAAGTGAGATCCTGCTTTAAGGGCAGCTTCATCTGCTGGTAATGACAGATGTTTCTAGTATATCAGGCTTGGCCAACATTACAGGGACTTACTTGCAGAGACCCACGAGCTCCAAACTTGCTGCTTTATGATTGGTGCAGATGCTCTAAGCTACTATTAACCAATAAGAACCACGGGGTCAGGGGTCACTACAAGAACTTATCAGCCACCAACTTGTATATATAACTTTACTCACACTTGTAAAACTCTGTAAGTAGAATTCAATGGGGCAGAGTGACCTGAGCACAGGCCCACTCTGTGACACTCAGAGCTTTGTGGATATCATCTGCAGGTGCACGTACTGGGAGTACTGGACACAGTGCATGTACAGCCAGCTTGCAGCCACATTGCCACCACTTTAGGACAATGTTTACAGTAGACTGAGCCACACTGACTGTGAGCAGTCATTGTGCTGCTGCATGGCTGATGGCACTGTGCCTGCAGCTGTCAGGGACAACAAGAACCACTCAGCTACCTCAGCCAAGCCAAGACTGTGCTGATGTTGTGACCTGAGACCAAGACACTAACCCAGGATGGTGATATGATGGTGTGAGAGTGGCTGGATGAGCCCATCCACCTTAAATATGGATCATATAAATATCTGTAATGCAACACGTTTTATGCAACATGAACATATTTCCAGCTGTTTCATGTTGTGTTTCCAAGATTTCAGTTTACTGTAACTTTCATTTGTATTTCCTTCAGTCTGTTAATCTTGGAGCTGTGAGCAGCTTCTTATTACCAGGTGAGAATATGTGTGTGTGTGTGTGTGTGTGTGTGTGTGTGTGTGTGTGTGTGTGTGTGTGTGTGTGTGTGTGTGTGTGTAACCGACTTCCTAACCTGCTGGCCTGGAAGTCCAGCAGTTCATCTAAACAAAATGCACTTAGCCTAAAACAGACATAGATACGTTTATCCTACCATAAAACAATAAAACAAGTTATGACCTCTCTCATGCTCCCAGGATGTGGGTTTGAAAACCAGAACACTCTGGAATCATACAAGCTTCTTAGGATGAGACATTCTTTCAGGATACTATCAACTACATACTTCTAAACACAAATGATTACATGCAGCATTCTACCATAAGTAAACCTATATAATTAAAAGATAATACTGACATTATATTCTATTCTACTGACAACTGTAATAGTAATAATAGTAATAATAATCACTGTTCCTGAAAAACACAGTCTGTGTGACATCATCAGTCAGCTGATCGTCCCAGATCTGAATGGTTTCTGTCTCTACTGAGGAAGTCAGAGAATCTCACTGAGGTGTGGATCAGGTCTGAGTGACCTGTGGAGGGACAGCTTTAAACAGTCCACAGGTCTCACGTCCTGCTCAGTCTGGTACCAGATACCTCGTATTGTTCCAGATCAGGGCGGTACAGAGACGTTTAAAGGGGCGGGTGCTCAAAGTTAAAAAGGGGCACATTGAACCAGGCTGAATAACAACAACACACATTCATCAGGAATCTAATATAGGATCGCATCATACTATATCACTGTTGTGAGGTGGCGACAAGGCAAAGCAAACGTAGCCTATGTTTGACCTGATGGGTACAATGTTGCTGTTGAGGGGTTGCTGCTGCTCCTGCTGCTGATGGTGCTGGAGGGCAGGGCTGTGTTGATCTGAGACTGTAGACATTAAAAAGTCCATAGGAGAGATGGTAGCTGATTAAACAAGTGTCATGAGATAATAACAAAATGCGCTTGGAACCACAAGGCAACAAAAAACTGAGAAATAAACTAGACCCTGCCTGTGAATCACTCTTTGCTTCTCTTCTTCCTTCCATCCCCTCATTTCATCTATCACTCTCCACTTGCTGTCCATCTGAGAACAAGGCACAACTTGCTATTGCAATAAACTATAATTTAATTATCCACACCTAACAACTCTTACACTTAATCTATAATAAAATGATGACAGAAAAGTGTTATAGAAGCAAAACATTCCAGTTGTGCTTATTATTATTTTTATACTGGAATACCTCTCCAACAACTGGTACATGTGTTAATGTTACCTGTGCTCTTTGTAATCCAGCTGCTGAGGGATCCACTGCCTTTAGTATCCTCACACAGCTCCTACTGTTTCCTCCTCATGTCCTTACCAGCCATGTCTGGACAATGTTATATCATTAGTAATAATTTAAAAAAAAATCCATATAAATAAAACAAACACATGCATGCACACACAGTGACATTTTAGACCTTCTTCAGAATACTGTATATACTGTGGGCATCATGGTGCTGATCCAGAATCCTTCCCTTATTATTTATTACTAGAGCTACAATAATAAAGCAATGAGGGGAAAAAAGTAATAAATATGAAATAATGTATTTATGATGATTCCATTTGTTTCACTATCCACTCTGTGCAGGCAGAAAGCTTATTACATTTTTAAACTGTAGAGATACAATAATTTTACTGCTATAAAATCAGCATTTTAAAATATAAATCTACTATAATCTGTGTCTTAATGTATGTTCTTTAAAAGACAGCGTATGTTTTTTTAAATATTATACTTATAATAATCCATAATTATGTGGACATGCATATTAGATCGTTTTTAGTGAAATATAAGCCCCCCAGAAAGGCAGGAAAAGCCCTGTAACTTACTTTAAAACTAAATATGTTCCCTAAAACGGTGACAGAGCTACAGACCCATGACAGCCTTATCCAGTGAACCAGCAGCTATGATCAGCACTACTTGTGCAGTTAATAAAAGGACAGGTAATGTTTGTCGCGCTGCTACACACACAGCACGCTCGTTTGTTTCAGTTCGTCAGTTGCAACAAGACAACTTACCAACGTGTACATGATAAGCTAATACTCCTGTGTGCTATAGACTACAGTGTACGCTGTACAGCTACTTCAGACAAGAGCACCTGGCTGCAGCCACTGTGGAGCTCCACAGTAACCGGATACACGTGACCTCCACAGTAACCGGAAACACGGAACTTCAGTTAAATTGACTTTGACAGCGAAAACTAAATTGCGTTTTTGTTGCTATTGATGCTGCTGAGAAATAAAAATGGTTTTAAGTGGGGTTTTTTTTAACACTCTGGGTTTGTTCAAAAAAATTCACCATCCCCTAAATTGTTCGTGGCCAAAAGTGTACAGTGGTCCCTGGCTATAACGTGGCGCACCTTTCGCGACACTCGCTGTTTCGCTGATTTCTTTTTTCTTTTTTTTTTTTTTACAGCACATCGTGTTGTGCGTTCTGATTGCTGTAGACCATTGTCAATCAATCTAGTCCAGTGTCTCCTGTACAGGAGCGGTCCCTAAACGGTACCGGTCCGTGAGTCCTTTGGTACCGTTCCGCGAGAGTTGAGGCTCCGGTGTGAAATGTATGGTTGTAGTTGTGTGTCTTATTTTGAAAGAACTATTTACGCGTTACCATAGCGACCAGAGAGCATTAAGAAGCAGAGAGGAGGATGTCACTGTCATTGTTGTTGGTGCACAGCTCAATTCACGTTTATTATTATATTTACAAAATACCACAGTTTCTTTTTTAGTCTTTTGTTGTATTTATCCGCGACACCTTAAAGGTCGTTCCCTGAAAATATTGTCTGACATTAAACTGATCCGTGGTGCAAAAAAGGTTGGGGACCGCTGCTGTACAGTACAGAATGCGTTTAGCTTGTCAAATTTACATAAATCTTCGATCGCTAGCAGTGTAACTCTGAAGTGCTGTACTGTATGTTTGTAAGTTTTCTCCCAAACAAACACAACAATGCCGATTTAAACGTTTTGCACCCTCAAAGGCACCTTTTGGTTTCATTCCATAATACTGGACTTATGTTTCTACGAAGGTTTGAACTCTAAGAGTGTTTAAACAAAAGAGAAAAGTGTGAAAATGTTCATGCCTGTCTGAGAAAAGTGTATAAAGCATGTGGTGAGGGGTTTTACAGTCTTAACATCTATAATAATTGTAAAAAATAAAGTTTGCTACTTCGCACATTTCACCTTCAGCGGGTTATTTTTAGAACGTAACTCCTGCGATAAACGAGGGACCGCTGTATTATTAATAGTAGAGTCTGGGACATCTAATTGATTAACATCAACATTGATTATTATGCACTTTTATTTTTGTTCAAGGAGAGCAAAAAATATAAAACTCTCTCAGCTTGTTTGTTGCCAAAAATGGCCACTTTTTGTGTATGTTCACAAAATGCTATAAAATGTATATTTCTTAAAACATTTGTCTACTTTTACCGACGTGACTCTTTAAAATAGCACCAGTCCTTTTCATCAAAATCAAAATTGTATCTAAATTTTTTACTCTTTATAGCCAGTTAGGTTATATATTACCATTAACTTTTCAGATAAAACGGTGATAAAGTCCTGATGTTTTCATGAAACTTCCTTTTTTTCCCCATCTGAGCATCGGGGAAAAGGCTGTCTTGCAATTGTTGAGGTCACTAGTGTGTGCCCTATTTCTTCCAGGATCACTCTTCATTTGTAGGTTTTAGTGGACTCCTAGTACTGTGAGGTGGTTTCATGGTATAAAGGCATTGTATTCCAAGATCTGGGAGATTGTAGAAATGAGCAGTGATGCCCTTCCTACCATCTTTCCAGAAAAATAAATGATCTGGAAGCTGTTAGGCTTACTTACAGCAGCAGCACTTTCTGCACCTGCATAAACTCCCGGACACATTTACTAACAGTGTTTGTTGCTGTATGTGCTGCAGCTTTGAATTTTTTATTAATATATATTTTGTTAATATTTTGGCTATGGTGTCTTGTTATGAAATGTACAAGAGTAAAAGTGTTTCTAGCATGTGCTTCAAAGCTAAGTTTGACTGGGAAACTCAAAGCTCAATAGTCTGTATCAACAGAAATTCACTGCAGCCTGTGTAATATTTGATGCGTCATAATTTATTCTACTCTATCTTGCAAATACATATTTGTGTGGCAATGTCATGCACAACACACACAACTATTAGATCCTTAAGATCAAACCTGTGTCATTCTTTTGGTCCACTGCACTGCAGTAGTCAAAAAAAAAAAAAAGAATAAGTGAAGTGGCCACAAATGGCCAGGATAGAGCCCAGAGTGTTAATGTTTAAAATGTATAAAAATATTATTGATTACAATTCTTTACTGTTAATATCAACAATAAGCTTTTTATTTTGAAACTACAAGTATAAAAAAAATGCTGTTACATTTACATTTAATGCTGTTACACTGTAATCCTTTATTATAAGTATGGACATGGAATCAAGTGAATAACATTTTGAAATAAGTTTAATTGGAATTTTGTACTATGCAAAAACAAAACAAAAAACAGTAACGACATATTAAACAAACAAACAAACACAGCCAGTGCCTTCAGTTGTCCATTACATGTCAAACATAGCACTGACCCTTAGTCCCTGCTCATCAGCACATGCTTTCAAAAAGAGCTCCATGTCCTCTGCAAACTGAAAAACAAAGTGTCCAGTGTCTTCTTCCTCTGACATGTCTCTTAAGACCCTCTGCTGGTCCCCTTGATTTAAGGACAGATATTTTGGCATTGTTACGTGTCCACGGAAAAGTGCCTTATTTTGGACAACCCACTGCACAGCAGGACGCAGATCTTCAACAACTGCTGGCTCCTGTGACAGGCAAATGGGGATAAAAACATAGCTATTTCTCTGTTGCAGAACAGTTTTTAACAGTTATTCAAATGTCACTAACCATGTAATTACACTACTGTTTAAAGTGAATACTGACCTGACTGACTTCCTGGAACTTGCGCTTTTTCAGTCTGAAAATGGGCACGTGTTGTCCTTCAAGCACAGCTTTGGCTTCCTCTCTCCAAAATGTTGAAGCATCATGCTGATATAGTTTATAAAAAAAAGCATGTGAGTGTACTGTATGTGTGAACACTCAAGATCAGCAGAACATGATCTGGGATGCACTTAACCTGGGACACTGAACAGGTTCCTGAAAACTCTGGAACAAACCAGAAATGCTTATAAAAATGTGACCTCAAAAGTGAAACATATTGTTGGCCACCAAATCCTGCCTTTGTGTATAATGGGTCAAGAAAGAGGATTTCTCTTTTAGGTGGCTTCAGTACCTAAAAGACAGTTAGCCATGACTTCAAACCTGAAAACAATGTCATTGCAAGCGATCATAATCAAAGACTTTTGAAACTGTGTCATAAAAGCTTGAATACATCTCAGACACACAGCAAAATTCTAACAGTTTGTATGTGTCAAAAAACAAGACTTACACACAACTGGAAATGACCAGGTGTCCAGAGAGGGAGAACTATGATGTCCATCCTCAGAGCATCAGTCTGAAACAGAATTTTATTTTTAAGTATTCTGTATATGAACTCTCACCAAAGTTATAAAAAAATCATTTTGATTACTTGCTTGTTTCTTTAAAGGACGGTACACTTACAGGAAAGGACTGCAATGGATCACAGCCATAGGGTGCAAGCCAAGTCCGGGTCACATACAGATTTTCTATGTAAATGTTTATCCCCTAGAATGTAAAAACAGCACATTTAAAACAACAACTCTTTAAATTAAAGCTTGACAATCCTCATATACAACATACAGTACCTTTGACTGAACAATTTTAGTGATAAACTCAAAACAGCCATTTCCAATCTGAAACAGAAAAAATCAAAAAAATGAATGTACACTTTATTATTTCATATTCATTGAAACAAAATCTTTACAGTCGATTCCATTTGTTTGTTTAAACCCAGTGTCCAAAAATCTGCCCGCGTGAGGCATCCAGAAGACGTTTCAACAATCAGCTCATCTTTGGGTCTGCTGATGTCCAGAACATAGTTGAGCTAAAAAAACAGAGAGGTGTCATAGACTGTGGATGACAAAATCAGATAAGCACTAAAAGTTGCACTTTGCAACATCTGAAAACTTTAACATACAAGCTGTTGTTGGCCAGGGTGCGGTACAAAACACCAGGATGAACGGCTGGCCAAAATGTTCTCAGGCTTTGTCAGAGCTTCGCACGGTGGTCCACACAGGTCAGGAAAAGTTGCATCTGTTGACCTTCTATTGGCTTTCTTGTTGTCAACTCTTACCTGAGGTTCTGTAGGGATTTTAACAGGTTTCAGACAAAACACTACATAGAATGCATATTAATTGTATACAAATGCAAGAAAAATAAGCACTATTTATAGAAGGAAATTCATTTGAAACAGCATGTAACGAATTCCTTATGAGCCATCAACTACAACAAGATAATAAATACAAGATTATTATTTCACCTACATATGACAATCACTATTCAAAATAAGAAATTTTACCAGTGTCACCAGACATTGAAGGTGCTGGTTCAACACCGTTTCTGTGGTTTCTCTGGGTTTATTGCACACCTGTGGGGCTATGGACACAAAGAAAACAATATACACACACAGATAGGAACAAATCTAACATGTGAACAATGGTAGCGTTCTGGTCATGAGACAATGCATGTACTTACCTACGACAGCTTGACCCAGTGCCGACAATGAGATATTGATCTTTCCAAGTCGACCATGTCTTAGCTGCCTCTCCAGAAGTTTCTTGTTGGTGACAGTGTTATAATGATGAGTTATATTTCTCATCAGAAACACATGTGTGGATGGACTCATATTACTTAAAAAGTAATTGCTTTTCCTCATGTTTGCAAAGAACTGTTCAACAACTTGACTGCTCAGCCGGCCTTTCAGCTCTGGGACAAGTTGAATTCTGCGTAATATGTCCTTGGGATCTTTTGTATTTCCCTCATGAAATCTGTCATAGGGGACATAATGGTCAGATGATCCAGTGACAGGATGAGGATTTTTATTTACACTATCCATCCTTTCATGTAGCCATGGAAGATTCACTTTCAGGCTTCCATCCTGTGCAGCCTTGACATTTTCCTCAGTGGGCTCAGCCAGTCGACCTTCATGTGGATGAAATGGCAGTTTATCGGGAACCCGCAAATTGGTGTGTGCCGCCAAACCCCTCGCAAAATCGTAAACACAGACATTTGGCATGTGCTTCCAGGACAGGAGAAGGTCAGCAAAATCCCGGGGACTTTCAGCACGGAGATTAAATTTAACACTGTATACAATGCCATGTGGACATAGTATTACAGACCATCCTCCTGCAAGCAAAGATTTTAAAAGTTGTCTGTGATTGTAATTAAATATTTTAATGCTACTTCTTATAATCGCTAAGTGATGCTTACCAGAGGCCCCCCATATGCTTTGAAAGACCTTATCATATGTCTGCCTGCTCTTCATCTTCTCCTTCAGTCTGGTGATGAGATCAAAGCGGGAGCCTTTGGAGTCGATGTTGCATGCTTTACACAATTTTCTTACCACTCCAACCTGACAGTAATTAGGGAAAACTGTAAATGGAACAACTCCAGAACTTTATGTCACATATTCTGAAAACTTAAAAGCAATGTTACCTTTTGTTTGGCGAGTTCATCCAACAGACGGTCTTCTGTGACACTGCTAAGCTTTGCTTCATGTGAAGAGCTTGTTCCTACTTTTTGAAACTCTGTGTTAAGCACAATGTCACTTGTTCGAGTTTCACTCCCGATCCATGGTGCCCAGTTCGTGCAACTTGGTGGAACTGAAAATGGATTCTTCACGCCGCCTACAGAAAATGGCATGTTTTTAATTACAATCTAAATTACTTTAAAACACTGAATGACTTTCAATAAGTTTTTGCCATCACTCACTTGGAAAAAACCCACGGCTTATGTTAAAATCTCCCAATTCTTTTAATCTTTGGGCTGAAGGAAGGACAATACTCGGTGTATAAATGCTCAATCAACAATATTTTATTTCCATATAATTCAACACTTAAGAGCATATGAACCATCATGATGGGGAGAGTTGCCTCCAGAGGGTCACAGCAAGTCTCAAAATGGTGACGGGTTAGTCAGCCTTTTATAGTCTCTAGTAGCCCCCACCTAGTCGTAAAAGCCTAAACATTCACATTCTTTCTCTCACACGGCGCCTAAGTTATGACCTCGGCTCCCTGTCTTTCTGCTCTCTGTAAAGGTGGGGGTATGGAATGTGGTCATCTCTTCTTCTATTCTAGACACAAGGTCTTCTGCACACAACATTCTCTTCATGATTCAGCAGTATGAAATGTCAAGAAACCATGTAACACATTCAACAGTGTCGAGTAATGCAGGTCAATCCAATAGATCTAATGATTTTCACACTCTTTTAAGTCAGAAGTATAATGCAAACTAAAACTACATACTGATCACACACTCTATATTAAGGGGTATAATATGATCTACAGCAGTATCATAATTCAACTACTTTAATTACATATATAAGGTAACATATGATAACAGAATAATCCCACACTTATCATTTCCAGGTGAATAGAGTTCCAAAAACCTTCAATGTCATGTTCACCATTGAAGTCTTCCGGGGCTTTGAGGTCACTCACTATAATAAATTGACTCATAAGAACAAGCACATAATGTACACAATGAACTATAAACACAAATGTACATTAAACTTATCTGCTAACTTGAACACCCCTTTTCTGTGTAAGTCCATAACTACCACAGGGGGGTGAAACCCACAGTTTATGCAGGAGTACATGTAGTCTGTGTCAGTCAAAGCCTCAAAATGGCAATAAGCATGAAAAATGGTATCCCTAGAAGGAAACTTCACTCTTCTTAAGCCCTCCAATGAGTCAATGACCCTTGAAGCCGATACATGGTTCTGTAATATGACAATAGGGTGAAGAAGACTATGATTACACAGATATTTAAATTTGGGCACCAACATATCATAATGACACAAACACATTTTTAAAGCAATCTTCAGATGAGTATATTTTATTTTTGCGATCCTCACCTGCAGATTTTCTCTCAAAAAAAGGCAGAGTTCAAGAGCCAAAACAACGTGGTTGTCAAAGTTGTGAAGCCCATCTGTCCACTCCTGGTATCTGTAGACCATGTGGCACTGAGGACACGATCTATGGTGTGTTGAAACATCTGTTAAAGACAAATCACATTAATGTCAAAACATCAGTATAGGAACAATTATAACTAATTATTTCACACTGATGTTTAATCTTATTCATTCAAACTTACTCTCAATCACTCCCATCATGCTGACAATCCTCGCTTTATTGGTAACTAGAACAGCCTCATCAAGTTTTGGGTGCTCTGGGCACACCTGGCACAACGTTTCACATGGAAAGACTGTTTCTGATGATCCATTTTCTGTGAGATGACATTTTCTGGAAGAGATCCAGGAATTTTTTTCTCTTTAAAAATATAGTGTATACTCCTTTCAACGGCAGCATTGTCCTCGAAGGAAGAACTCTCCTGAGTGATCTGTGATGGGGTGCCTGATGATAGTGGTACAGTTGATTTGAAGATGTCTCTCTGTGTCTGGAAGAGATGCCATTTAGCTATGTTTTTATGAGGACATGATAATCGTGGCTTTGCACAAGCACAATGCCAGGTGTTCCTCAGAGCATTGTAAGTCACAAATATTCTGACAAGACGGCGGAAACTGTGTATTTCCGGCTCAAATACAGACAAACAGATCTGTGTTGAGGATCCACCAAAATCCACCCTCACACAAAGTGGAGCATGTGCCATCTGGGCAGCTTTCTGTCTCTTTATGCATGTAGCAGCTTTGGCCTCTCCAAAAAATTTAAGGTCCACCATTTCCATCACGATGTGCTCTTGAAGAAAAACCTCCTTTACAGTTTCTCGGCAGTAATCTAGTGAGCAAAGGTGCTCACATAAACTGAAGCCTAGTCCGCTCCGCTGGGCCAGCAACTGGTATTGCTGACTTTCCTCCAGCTCACATCTGATATTGTGAGACATCCCCCATGTTTTCCTCTGAACGTGAACTGGCACAGAAAACCCATGGGCAGTTCTCTGCACAGCAAATAACCCTGTAGTTTCATCTACACAAACACACTGCAGATGACTGGCCAGGGAAACATCGATTGATCGGTTGGAGTGCCTCCTCATCATGTGAGCCTTGTAGTTTTTGGTACGAAGAGTAAGGCCACAGTGAGGGCATGTCATTTTCATGGACTTTCCTTCAGCTGCAGTTTTATTGAACACAGAGGGTAGAGCATATGAATGTTCTAACAAAGATTCAGAAAATGGTTC
The DNA here is from genome assembly GCF_013358895.1 of Oreochromis aureus. Lineage (NCBI taxonomy): Eukaryota > Metazoa > Chordata > Actinopteri > Cichliformes > Cichlidae > Oreochromis > Oreochromis aureus. The sequence continues at coordinate 127,073,905 of NC_052944.1, read as the reverse complement.
AGATACCAAAGACAAAACCTTGGGGGGGAGACAGGGCTCCTCGAAGAGTACTGCCGGAGGAATACGGGTCTCCTCGGAGAGTTCAGCGGGGAGCAGTCCTGATAATGGTGGCTGACTTGGCATTGAAGAATGCTGACTAGACAATAAATGCCTTGCCATATCCCCACGCCGTATGATTGTAATCTTACAGACAGGGCAGTGAAAGTGTCCTGTTGTCCTACAAGGCAGCCTGCACCGGCATATCAGTTTTATCTATAAGAGATAAAAACAAACAAACACACAAACAAACAAAAACAAACAAACAGATGTAATTTAAATGTAGTTGTATAGAATGCAATCAATTTATCTAACAATCAGATTGTACATGTTAACAAAAACATCCAAGCCAACCTCAATAATGAAAGCAAAATGGTATGGATCACAAAAGTTATGTCAAGAAAAGTGGTGAAAAGTAAATAAAAATATATTTTATAAAAACACTATTTTTGTTGCAGATGAATGCACTGAACTGTACAATGTCAACAGCAACCTTTAAATCAACAAAGATACTGCAGAAGTGCTTAAAAAAGTGCATATTTATAACTATAAAGTATATTTAATACAAAGATACCGTTGAAATGCAAAGCATTTTTTATATGCCCACTTAGATGCTCCTCAATCTTTGCCCTGACAGTAGGGCTGAAAGTGGGGCACAGAGGGCAGTGAAAGAGTCCTCTGCAACACGTGTTGCATTCCTGCAATTCTGGCTTTAAGCCCAAATTCCAGATTGATATGTGCATCTAAAACAGAGAGAAAAACAGATTAACACCATATACACATTTAAGTTCAGGTTTTAGCAGAAATAACAATTTACAGTTGGCATGTAATAGATTTGGGAAGAAAATTCTTGAAAAAACCCCCCAAATATTTTACAAGACACTTTAATTTGTGAGATATGTTTCTATTGACATATAACAGTCAATTGAACAGGGGCTAACTAAAATCTGGACAATAAAAAAGCTGTACAGAATAGAATAGTGAATAGAAGTATTGATAAATATATAAATCTGTTTGTGATGAAATTTACAGTGTTGACGCTAACCAAAGGTGTTAAAAGTACACACGTTCCTTACTACAGTTTAGATACCTCTGTTTAAAAATAATCAAATAAAAGTAGAAGCATTGACTCGACTTTTTAGTCAAGTGGAAGTAAGAAGTACAGGGTCAAAAATATAATTTATGTACAAAATTCTGAAGTAATCTTGCGTCCAAAACACGCGTGCGGGGGGCTGATTTACAAATGTACGGATTACAAAGTACAGACACGCATGCTAAAATGTGAGAAGTAGAAGTATAACGAAGTATACAGTAGGCACAAAAAAGTACAGCAGTAAAGATACCAGAAAATTCTACTTAAGTACAGTATTGAAGTATTCGTTATTTTGCATCTCTGACGCCAACAATAAATCATACTCTAATGCAAAATATGTTTTTTTCTTCTTCTCGCCCACAGAAGCCGTTAATCCAGCTCTCTTACTTAAACCAGGCCCAGGAAAAAGCATATCTGTGTGTTTCTCTGCCATGGAGCACGATGAAAAAAAAATTAAAATAAGAAGGAATGTTGTTGTAACGCAAAAAAAGTGGCAACATGATCATTGTAAGAAAACTAGACGATTCCTAGAATTATGAAATCACTAACGGCAAATTTATTTAAGAAAGACTCTGTCCCAACCTTTGCGATCCACTTGCAAGACTTCCACGGTATCCATGCATGTTTCCGGCTACTGTGGAGGTCACGTGTATCCGGTTACTGTGGAGGTAATATGGCGCTCCCCAGTGGCTGCAGCCAGGTGCTCTTGTCTAATTCTGCACTTCAACCACATCCTGATTGTTTTACTTTGTACAGAGACACAGCTACAACAAAGTTCATTGTCCAAATACTAATGGGGCAAACACTTATAGTACATTACACAACATAGTACGTGAACATGTACTGAAGCACGCCTTGCTGCAACCCTAAGTTGGACATAAGAATAAGAATAATAAGAATAAGAATAACTTTATTTATCCCGAGGGAAATTCTTTTGTCATGTACATGCTCAAAGCAGGAGGAGAGACAGAGGAACAGATGAATAAGATATAAGATATACAATATATACAATAAGAATAGTAGTGTACAGTAATATACAGTAGGATAGAGCAAGACATAGTATCTTCCGGCGACTGTGGAGGTCACGTGTATCCAGTTACTGTGGAGGTCACCAGTGGCTGCAGCCAGACCCTTCTCAAAGAAATAAATTCTGTTATTAAAAGCAGCTTTTTCCAGCTGATGGCCGTTGCAAAAACCAAGACCACGTTGTCATTGGCCGACTTTGAGAGAGTGATACATGCATTTATCTCTTCTAGGCTTGACTACTGCAATAGTCTTTATTTTCGTATTACCCATATGGAAAAGATATATACAACAACCAGCACGCCCCTGCGGGCGGTTTATCCTTCAAGCTCGGGTCCTCTACCAGAGGCCTGGGAGCTTGAGGGTCCTGCGCAGTATCTTAGCTGTTCCCAGGACTGCGCTCTTCTGGACAGAGATCTCCAATGTTGTTCCCGGGATCTGCTGGAGCCACTCGCCTAGCTTGGGAGTCACCGCACCTAGTGCTCCGATTACCACGGGGACCACCGTCACCTTCACCCTCCACATCCTCTCGAGCTCTTCTCTGAGCCCTTGGTATTTCTCGAGCTTCTCGTGTTCCTTCTTCCTGATATTGCTGTCATTTGGAACCGCTACATCGATCACTACAGCCGCCTTCTTCTGTTTGTCTACCACCACTATGTCCGGTTGGTTAGCCACCACCATTTTGTCCGTCTGCATCTGGAAGTCCCACAGGATCTTAGCTCGGTCATTCTCCACCACCCTTGGGGCATCTCCCATTTTGACCTCGGGACTTCCAGGTTATACTCGGCACAGATGTTCCTGTACACTATGCCGGCCACTTGGTTATGGCGCTCCATGTATGCCTTGCCTGCTAGCATCTTGCACCCTGCTGTTATGTGCTGGATTGTCTCAGGGCATCTTTACACAGCCTGCACCTGGGGTCTTGCCTGGTATGATAGACCCCAGCCTCTATGGATCTTGTACTCAGAGCTTGTTCTTGTGCTGCCATGATTAGTGCCTCTGTGCTGTCTTTCAGTCCAGCTTTGTCCAGCCACTGGTAGGATTTCTGGATATCAGCCACCTCCTCTATCTGCCGGTGGTACATACCGTGCAGGGGCCTGTCCTTCCATGATGGTTCCTCGCCTTCCTCCTCTTTCTTGGGTTTCTGCTGCCTGAGGTATTCACTGAGCACGCTGTCAGTTGGGGCCATCTTCGTGATGTATTCGTGGATGTTTCTTGTCTCATCCTGGACTGTGGTGCTGACACTCACCAGTCCCCGGCCTCCTTCCTTCCGCTTAGCGTACAGCCTCAGGGTGCTGGACTTGGGGTGAAACCCTCCATGCATGGTAAGGAGCTTTCTTGTCTTTATGTCAGTGGCTTCTATCTCCTCCTTTGGCCAGCCTATTACCCCAGCAGGGTACCTGATCACGGGCAGGGCGTAGGTGTTGATGGCCCGGATCTTGTTCTTACCGTTCAGCTGGCTCCTAAGGACTTGCCTGACCCTCTGCAGGTACTTGGTGGTTGCAGCTTTCCTAGTGGCCTCTTCGTAGTTCCCATTCGCCTGCGGGATCCCCAGGTACTTGTAACTGTCCTCTATGTCTGCAATGTTGCCTTCTGGTAGTTCAATCCCCTCAGTTCTGACTACCTTCCCTCTCTTTGTTACCATCCGACTACACTTCTCCAGTCCGAACGACATTCCAATGTCATTGCTGTATAGCCTGGTGGTGTGGATCAGTGAATCGATGTCTCGTTCACTCTTGGCATACAGCTTGATGTCATCCATGTACAGGAGGTGGCTGACAACTGCTCCGTTCCGTAGTCGGTATCGGTAGCCAGTCTTGTTAATGATCTCACTGAGGGGGTTCAGGCCTATGCAGAACAGCAGTGGGGACAGAGCATCTCCTTGGTAGATCCCGCACTTGATGGTGACTTGTGCTATGGGCTTGGAGTTGGCCTCTAGTGTTTTACGCCACATCCCCATTGAGTTCCTGATGAAGGCTCTTAGGGTCCTGTTGATCTTGTACAATTCTAGGCATTCCAGTATCCAGCTGTGGGGCATTGAGTCATAGGCCTTCTTGTAATCAATCCAGGCTGTGCACAGGTTGGTCAGTCTGGTCTTGCAGTCTCGGCTGACTGTTCTGTCTACCAGTAGCTGGTGTTTTGCGCCTCTGGTATTCTTGCCAATCCCTTTCTGTGCCCCACTCATGTATTGACCCATATGCCTGTTCATCTTATGCAAGTCTTTTATAAGTTTTTACTATTTCTTTTCCATATGGGTAACCAAGCTCTACTCTGGCGTCTGCAGAATGCGGCGGCCCGACTCCTGACAGGTACTTGCACATTTGATCATATCTCCCCAATCCTGGCACTGGTTACCAGTACGTCGTAGAATCGACTTCAAGATTTTGTTGTTTGTCTTTAAATCTCTGAATGGATTAGCTCCATCTTATCTCTCTTTAACCAAAATAATCTAAGTCGAGCCCTCAGATCTGTAGATAAGGTGCTTCTGACTTTCCCCAGAACTAGACAGAGAAACAGAGGTGACGGAGCTTTGGCGATCGCTGCACCCAAACTCTGGAACAGTCTGCCTCTTCACATTAGGCCTTTACCAACACTCGACATTTTTAAAACCCGGTTGGAAACACATTTGTACTCTCTAGCTTTCAATTATGACGAGTATTTTATAGTAATTACTGTGTATGTTTCCTATTTTGGGTGTCATACTTGATAATACTCTCTCATTCCAGTCCCACATTAATTACATAACCCGGTCTGCATACTTCCACTTACGTAATATTAACCGACTCCGCCCCTTCCTTACTCCCCATGCTGCTGCCATCTTTGTCCATAGTCTTATTACCTCCCGTATTGATTACTGCAATTCCCTCTTATTTGGTCTCCCTAAAAGGTCCCTTCATGAACTCCAACTTCTTCAAAACTCTGCAGCTTGGGTCATAACTCATACTCTACCAAGAGCTCATATTACGCCAGTTCTTCAGCAGCTTCACTGGTTGCCCATAGAAGCCCGGATAAACTCTAAAATCTTACTTCTCACATACAAGTGTATCCATAAATCTGCTCCTTCCTATTTGTGTGACCTGCTCCATATCACCACTGTCTCCCACCCTCTCAGATCCTCATCTTACTGTTCCGTCCGCATGTCTTACCACTGAGTTACAATCATAAGCTAGAAGATGGCGGGCGTAATCACAGCCGGATAGGCGTCCTCGCGGTGGTGCCGTGATGTTTGGTGTTAACTCCAAATAATTCCAGTTATAGACCTTGTTTGGGCAAATAAATAAACTAAGACTGACATTTACAAGAGACAAAATGGCAAAGATGAAGAAAGTGGAAGAAGATTTGGAGGAGATTAAGCATTCACTTAATTGCTGACGTCTGAAACTGAAAAAGTAAATAAACAACAAGGAATTCTAATGTCGATGATGGACCAAATCAAAGATCTAAAAAACCTGATTAAGGAGAAAGACAAGACAATCCAGTTTTTGGAAAGGAAGGTGGACGATCTAGAGCAGCAGGCTCGACTTGAGGAGTGATTATTACGGGTCTGGAAACAAAACACAGGAGTTATGCGAGAGTTACCGAGTCTGGGACCGACGCAAAAAGAGGAGAAGACGAGCCCCCGACGGGAGCTACAGTCGCTGGAACGCCAGGTTGTGGAATTCTTTTCGAATAAAAAACTTCCCCTGCATAGTAATAATATATCTGCATGCTATACCCTTCCTAGAAGGCACACTAATGCTCCTCCAGCAATTGTAGTGAGATTTGTAAACCGTAAACACAAAGTTGACTTGCTGAGGCGGTCCAGCCTTTTGAAAGGAAGCGGAGTATATTTGAATGAACATCTTACAAAAAGAAATGCAGATATTGCTAGACAAGCTCGCATTTTACGGAAGGAGAAAAAGATTCAAGCAACCTGGACGAGGAACTGTAAAGTGATGATTAAACTTAATGGAACACCAGAAGAAGCCAAGGTTATAACGATTAAGGATCTTGAGGAATTGGACGTTTATACGAGATAACATTCCAAGACGGTTACGACCTATCATGGCTATGAGCCTAAAAACAATTAGCTCATCCTTTACAAGAACAGATGCTACTTCGGGTGGAAAAGGACAAGAGGAAGTTGTAAAATGGACATGGAAGAAGATAAGATCAACGGACTTTAAAATATGTCGATAAATGTGCGATTGTTAAGGATCCCTTTCTTTTTGAGGTCAATAGATATTCGTAGAATAATTATGCATAATGCTCGACGACTCAGATCATAAATCATATGATTTTGAAACAGGTATTGACCCTGAAAGGAATGTGCTTAATACAATTAATGTCACCTGTGAATATTATACAGAGGAGCAATTCAGGGATAAGGTTGATATAGCCAATACATTTTCATTAACTCATATTAATTGCAGAAGTCTTTATAGAAGTTTTGCTTCAATTAAAGATTTCCTTTATAGTTTGAGAGGCAAGTTCCAAATAATTGCTCTGTCTGAAACATGGTTAGATGAGAAGAGGGGTTGTCATTTTTGTATCGAAGGGTACGATTTATACTTTGTAAACAGAACTAAGAAGAAGGCAGGAGGGGGGGCACTTTTTGTTAATTGTGATTTGAAATGCAAAAAAGTTGAATATATGTCTGTGGCTATAGACGATTTAATGGAGTCTGTGACAGTGGAATTGGACATAGAAAGAAGAAGTAATATAATTGTAACATGTATATATAGGAAACTGGGGTCACAGATTGAGTTATTTACAGAGGTAGTAGAAGACTTATTGAGTAAGGCTAAGGGAAATAAGACTTTATGTTTGTGTGGTGATTACAATATTGATTTTTGTAAAGAGGCAAATGATAAGGCTGCATCAGATTTTTTTGAATTATTATTTGGAAAAGGATTTTATCCCTTAATTATAAAGCCTAGTAGAATAACCGATAAATCAGAAACACTAATTGATCATATTTTCATTAATAGCTTGGAGAGTAATATTATGAGTGGCCTCATCATAAATGATATAAGTGATCATTTACCAGTCTTTTTTACTTTTGATTTAAATATGAAAAGAAAGGAAGAGGTTGGTTTCGTGAGTCATAGAAGGTTAAGAAATAACAAGGCAATTAACAAGTTTTTCAGGAAAACAAGAATAATATTAAGGGCATTTGGAATATTTTTAAAGAAGTATTGGGTAACAAGAACACACCCTCAGATCGGCCTATTTATTTCATTAAGAATAATCAAGTTGTCGATAATAAGACTGTAGTAGCAAACGAATTCAATTCCTTTTTTGTAAATATTGGACCTACTTTAGCAAATTTAATTAGAAAAAATGACGACCCAGAATATGAAGTCTGGAAAAGAGAAAGTAGAGTGGTTAATTCTATATTCTTAGCTGATATTACCATAAAAGAAATAGTAGCAATTGTAGAAAACTTTAGAAATAAAAAATCTGCTGACTGTGATCGCATAGATATGGTTATAATTAAAAAGACTTTACACTGTATAAGTATTCCTCTATGCTATATTTTTAATCTCTCGTTACAATCAGGAGTATTTCCTGATCGAATGAAAGTGGCAAAGGCGCTCTCAAATAAAATGTATTATTATTATTTTATCTCTACTATGTATATATCAGCACCTTGTCTCAACCTGTGTTGTTTTTAAATGTGCTTATAAATAAATTTAGATTTTTTTTATTTGAATGCCTAAAACAGTGGAGCCATGCTTTGAGCCATCCTCAGTGTGTAACAGTGTGTGTGTGAGAGCCATGTAATGTCCATGTGTGCATGCTGACTGTGCTGCTCTGACCCCTCCTCCTTTCAGGGTGGAGCCTGCTGGAGTCCGATGGTTGAGACCAGGTCTGAGGAAGTGTAAGTGTGTTTTTAATGGGATTCATGAAAACAAAGCAGCACACATTCAACCATCTTCATCATGTCAGGAGTCATCATCAAAGTGTCAATCAATGAACAGATGATGGATCAATAACTGCAGCTGGATTGTGTTTGTTCTCTCCATCAGATTCCTGTCAACTCACAATCGACACAAACACAGTGAACACAAAGCTCCAACTGTCTGACAACAACAGGAAGGTGACACATGTGGAGGAGGTTCAGTCATATCCTGATCATCCAGACAGATTTGATGTTTATCAGCTGCTGTGTAGAAATGGTCTGACTGGTCGCTGTTACTGGGAGGTCGAGTGGAGAGGATATGTTTATATATCAGTGAGTTACAGAAGAATCAGAAGGAAAGGAGACAGTGATGACTGTTTGTTTGGATGGAGTGATCATTCCTGGAGTCTGTACTGTTTATGTTCTTGTCTCTGTTGAAAAACACATTTTAATGTCCCTCAGATTTTTCTCCCAGATGAATAAATATAAAAATGACACAAACTGACTGCAGCTACTTTTTGTCCTTTCTGTCAGAAACCTTCATGTGACTCATGAGAGACACGTTTCAGCTGTTTGTGACAGATCAGAGGCCAACAAGTCATTTATAACACTTTCCATCATTGTTTAGCACAAACACATGTTGACACAGCAGCGGGGCCGCAGTGAGAGTCAGAGCCAGGAGATAAAACTCCTGTTTGACCACAGCCTCAGTTTGTTCCTGCAAACACTTCCTGTTGTTGACTGGGTGGAGTCAGGAAGCCAGCGAGGCCCTGCAGGACTGAGACTGCAGACTGGGACGTGCTCTGTGATGGAGATCAACAGCATCACTGACTGTTTCTGTGAGGACACCATCATCCCAGCAGGGCTGTTTCCCAACAACAAGCCCTGGACCATCAGAGACCTGAAGCTGCTGCTGAATGAAAGAAGAGGATCTTCAGGTCTGGAACAAGGACGAGCTGAGAGTGTTAATAACGTTACTAATGTTCAGCTACACTTTACTAGGTCACATCTGTGACACACGTCACTTAAATAAAGAAGGAAATATTGGCTCTGTTTTATCTGCTGGGCCCAAAAGTGACTCCCGTATTTAAACTGCTATGAATAACTTGTTGGTCTATAATATGTGAAACATGTGTCAAATGTCTCCATCATGAAAGATATCAGGTCATCTTGAGCCACAAAAACATTCCTATCATGAGGTTGAAGCTGGAATCAGTTTGTTGCAGAGGGACGTTTATATATCCCATATTTATCCAGTTAAAGTCACATTGAAATTCAAAATGTCTTTTCAAGAGTCGTCTGTCCAAGAGGAGCAGAAACAAATATAACAACAGTTATTTAAGCTGTTTTAAAGGCCACAAAGGAGCAGATTGGTTATAATGCAGCTGCTTCAGAGGAATAAAGATGAAACACTGTTTTTATTTCATGTGTAACACCTTTCAATCATGTGTTGACTAAAGTCTATTGACCAGTATAAGTAAAGACATCACACACACACACATGGAAACACTGAAACCTGTTTTTTTGGTGCAGCAGCGGTCCCAGCTGCTCGCCTTTATCTAGACTGGGTCGGCTGCTTATCTCAATATAATCAATGTTTAAAGTTCTCAGTGTTTCTGTGTTGTTTCAGATAGGATCTCCCAGCATCATCACTGTGCTGTCCAATCATTGTGTGCTAGGTTACCCTTATAGTGCGATGTGTGTTTGCACAAAGAGAAGCATGTGTGTCAAATATAAATAAGCACAGAACAGAAAAAAGCTGCCAGTTTCTTCTATTTAGAGTCAAGTTAGTGTTTTGTGTCTTTGTTTGAGGCCTAATGTCAAGCAGAGGTGTGTGTAACTGGACTGCTCTGTTATATGTGTGAAATGTGTGCTTCTCTTCAGCATCATCTTCGTCACTGCTGATTCCTTTGTGTCATCATGTGTTGAGAAGAGAGAACAGTTATAACGGAGGAGCAACAGGAAGCCCTGAAATCTGCATCAACAAGGAAGTGTTGGCTCACCAGTGATCCCAGCAGAGCCACTGGTTTGGCTCCAGTTGTTCTAGATTCAATGATGTTCCTACAGATACATGTTAGCATCTTTATTGTAGTAAAGTCTTGTAATGTGAAGCTAGAAACAAGGCAGGAAACAGCTCCATGATCTGATCTTAATGATGTTGTTTTTATTTCTGTCTTTCAGAACTGGATTGGAAACTATCAAAGGTCTAAAAACAGCCTCAACCCTCCCAAAGACAAACTTTACACACGTCATCTTTCAGCTACAATCTTTGTTGCAGGGATCTTCTGCCAAACAAGGCTGAGAGAAGATTTCTTACAGCTGTCATGTTGATGCTGTTTCAATCTTTGGGCAAACACACTCATATATTAGGGCTGATATCAGGGCTGCACAAGTTCTTTGTGATCATGAATAATAGAAGTGTGCCTGTTGAAGATCATGTTTCTACATGATTATATGTCCTGTTATTGTTCTGTATTATATTCAGCTTTCAGCATCCTTTCCCAGCCCCTGTTACACCATCCATACAAAGCCAATCTGACTGTGAGCCAATGTGTTTGATAGTTTGTGTTGGATCAATAGATTTGACAGACTTGGTTCTCATCCAGAGGGAAACAGTCCAAATTCAGATCTAATGAAATGATGGAGGCTGTTTCCTACCACGGTGCTAATGTGTGACTAACAAGGCTCATGGTCTCCAGCAGACAAGCGCCTGGAATGAGGTGAGCTGAGTGTTGCTTTGGTGGGTCTGTGCCCACGTCATGCATCAGGATTCATATTGGCAATAGTTCATATCTCTGTTCTTTAGCCTTCATCACAAAGCTGTGAAGGAAAAACAAACATCTAACAGGATTTGATGGATGCAAAGTCCACTGAGCTCTTTGTCATTTACAAACTTGTCCAACCAACAAGAGCACAGATGAAAAACACAGTGACACTTAAAGGATTTTGCCATATATGAGCATAGATTACTTTCATATAGATTTTCAATGCAGGCTTTTGGTGAGCCGCTGGGTTCTGTCTAATAATCATCTCAGCATTTTACAATAGAATAGCTCTTTATTAGCTCTTCATTTATTGTTATTGGACATGAAACAAGGAAGCTGTGTTTCTCATTGGATGTTAGTTTCATGTTCATCAGGATCATTTTCTAAAGAGCTGATATTTAGACCATTTACTGCACTGGGTGCCAGGGGCGTCACTAGGTTTAAAGGACAGGGGGGGCTTAGCCCCCAAGAGATGCACACGATGTGAACGAACGTAGTGAATGAGCACAAAATTTCACAAACAGAAAACAAGACTGAGAAATTGATTTCCTACTTTTTTGGACCGATTAAACATCCTAGGCCACCAATAGATCTATTGTTTTATTTCAGTCTGTTTTATAATACAGTACAACAAGAAAACAGAGGAAATGTGTTTGCTGCATCAATAACAAGAAAAAAACTGAAAATAAAAAAGTACATCATTTTTATGGCTGCAATCACCAGTTACTTGGTGGACTGCTGAGAACTTGTAGAGCTTTGCTCTGAGACCAACAGCTATGGGGGATCCAATTGCAGATAGGCACTCCAAAATGGCAGGCAATGTCTCAAGAACTGCACTGATTGATCGCAACTGACATTCCCAGCGAGTGTTTGAAAGTTGCACAAGCTCAGTTTTTGTCAATCCAAGCTTTGCCTGAGTCTCCACGAACTTATGATGATTGACTAGGGAGGTGCTGAAGAAAGAATACACACACTCCAACAAGCTGAAAAGCTCCACAGCCTCTGGGACAGCCTTGCAAGTATTGCACAAAACCAGAGTTGATGAGCATAACAATGCACATAGATAGCCTCAGGATGGAGCCTTCTAAAATGTGCTTGTACACCTCCAGTGGAGCCACTCATTACAGCTGCACCATCATATGTTTGTGCTACACACTTAAGTTCTGTAAGACCATTGTTTTGGATCTGCTGCTGAATCTCATTTGCAATGGACTGAGCATCAAATGATTTTATCTCTGCAAGTGCAAGGAAACCTTCACTGCCCCCTCTGACACGTACCTGACACAAACAGCTAACTGCTCTGCCTTTTATCCCTTGCCTCATCTGCCATGATGGCATAGACTTTAGACTTCGTTGATTTCAGATACAATGACACTAGTAACTTCCTGGGCACAACAGTCAATCATGTCATTCTGGGATGTTGGCGAGATATACTGTGCATTTGATGGGGGATTATGTTTTTGAAGAAAAGGATCAAACTCCTTCAAAAGCTCCATGCACGCAAGAAAATTCCCTCTGTTTGGGCTGTCTTCACCTTCATCATGGCCACGAAAAGGGAGTCCCTGTCTCCCTAACATAGAGGTGACTGCAACAATTCGTCTGAGATACTCTCTTCTTTCGACTGTCTCACTCACATTTGCAGTTGCTATCATCTGTGCAACGTTTCCCTGTTTGCTAGTTCCCTGGTAGCTTTTCCATGTAACAACACTGTCCTTATGTGTTTGTGCCATCTCATGCTTGCCAAAGATGACTAAAGCTTTCTTCCAGTTCTTGCAACCACTACTGACCAAACTATCATGTTTGATGTTTTTGCCAAACACTCTACATGGGAAGCAGAAAGCTGCATTCTGGTTGACTGAATATTCTAACCAGTTGTGCTTTTCAAACCAGCTGTGGTTAAATGCTCGCTTCTGTGTACCAAAAGTATCATGTGGATAGCTCTTCAGCTTTACCTGTCTGGGCCCTGTGTCTTTGTCACCTAAATCAAACCCTGTAGTAGAATGAGTTGCTGCAGCTGCTTCATCATTTTCCCTCTCTTGGCCTGTTTGCTCTCCTCTCTCTCTAATAACTTGATCTTCCTCTGCCTCTCGATCCATTTGCTGCAGCTCCTCTGTCTCTCCTTGCTCTCTCTGACTTGAACTTGCCTGTTGACCTTTTTCTCCCTTAGCCTCTCCTTCTGCCTGCCCCTTCAAGATACATTAAAACATACTGAATTGTAATGTAAATTGCTAATATCATGACTTCTGCTCACGCGCCACAGTAATTTGTTGCTCCCAAATATTTTGAAGTTACACACATTACATTTTGAGCACACACGTGACTAAAATGGTTGCAATTTAAAGCCCTGAAAAATATTACTAAATTACTTGAATTGAAGTAATATTAAAATTGAACCCTCAAAAATATGTGAGTCAGGCTAATTTGACTTATATATATATCTTTGCTCTCTCCACTTTCTAACCTTGACTCTCCTAAATAAAAGCTCAAGTTAAACAGGTCTTATATGTTGCACCGTGACTGAAATGTTTCATATTTCATATCCATATTGAGCTCCATAAAATTCTAATCAGGCTGTCTGCATCACAAATGACTCCATCCTGTGAAATCTTTGACTCACCTCTCCAGTAGAGGTCTCTCCCCTCTCACTCTCTGTGCTCCTCTGCCCTGACTCCTACAGGTTAATGGGGATGGAGGAGTGATTATTATTATTTCCACTGATGATAACCTGAATGAGCTCAGCTCGATTTTTCAGAGCTAAAACAAGTGACAGAAATTAACATTATGCTAACAATTTAACTTTTTATTTATCAAAATGGGTAGGACCTGGTTCATTAACTACATGGGACTCTCTGCTGTTAGCTGGAGCTAACTAATTGTTACTACCAGCCACCGATGAAGACTTCCTTTCTTGAAAAACTTGCGTATATCCATGATTTCTTGCTGTTTGCAGCATGTACGCTAGTGTGTCCGCAGGTGTAGATGAGCGGAGTGTAAAGTAGCAGTGAAAACGACGACTGGATCTTCAGTAATGTGGATGTCCCCTGTGAACAACTGACGCTACCTTAACAGTGTAAAGTGAAAGGGACCAACTGAGTTATGATGAATGATGTGAATAGCGAGGTTTATATTATTATTTCTTTAAACTCATATTTCTGCATCTTTATATTGAATTTGTCTGCAAGATCTGCAAAAAAAAAAAAAAATCGAATAAGTTAAAAAAAAAGAAAATTTAAAAAAAAAAAAAACCCACCAAATTATTTAGGGGGGCTTAAGAATATTTTAGGGAGGCTTCAGCACCCCTAAAATAGGCCTAACGACGCCGCTGCTGGCTGCACATTCTGTCTACATTTCTCTGTATGTGCTGTGTTTGTCTTTCATATTTCTCCATATTGACACAAACAGTGAACAGCAGTAGATCTACTCTTCATCTGTTTTAGGCCCAGTGAAAGATCTGAAGCAGAAATGGTGTCATTAGGAGAAGAAGAGAAGAAGAAGTCCGGCGAGGAGGCAGCAGCTCTTAAAGATGAAACACAGCAACTTAGCCCTGAGCTCAGAGAGCTTCACATGAAAAAGCTCCTCAAGCAGATCATGTCAGAGGTTTGTCATCAACAGGAGGAACTGTTCATATCATAGAATGAAGGATGCTGTCAGCTGGATGAAGAAGGTTATTTAATGGCAAACGTTCACATTGAAGTCAAATTGTTGTGGTGTTGAACAGATTCATGGACTGATTGTCTCCAGAATGTTAGAAGAGCTTCAATGAATCATTAGAAACAACTTACAGCTGCACAGTTGTGTCAAACACATCTTTGTGTCATTGTGGGATTTTTGTGTTTCTACATGTGACACACGTCTAAAACATGCACACAATTTGAAGACACAAACAGGGACTCATTTGTTCCCACAGCCAGATGCTGAGAGCCATTTCCTTGTAGTCCTGTGTCTATATATATGTACCATTAGATGTTATTGGAATGATTGTCAGCTTTGATAGTTTCATGTATGTTTAGCTGGACGGCTGTTTGATCCTCCACATGTTTAAAGGTGTCCAGTCCTGAGACACTGGGGTGGAAACAGCTGTGATGTCATTGGACTGTCACAAAGACAGAAGTGCATGAAGTGAGCAGCCAAGGAGCCGCTGATGTTTTGGATTCAACAGCATTTGAAAGGTTGACACAGACACATTTGCACATAGAAAGCTGAATTTGTCATATGCCACAGTGAACTCACTGTTCAGTGTTTTTCAGGAAGCTTCTTAACTGCCTCTGCTGCCAAACAAGCAGCTGATGTCCTTGAGAAGAAGCTGAAGAAGTCTTCAACAACAAATACAGGAAGTGGACTTTCAAATACTAGATTCACTTTAGACTCACACAAGAAATGACTCAACTAGCTGTGTTTGATTGACTCCTTTGACTCTATGAAAGCTCAGTGTGTGTCTGTACACAGACTGTTGTGTTGGACTATTATTCAGTCGTCTGCTTTTCAAATGTCTGCATCTCAGTGTAGATGAGGCTGGGGGTCATGGGAGGCCACCATAGCAGTCTCTTCAACATCATGACATCATCATAAATGCTGCTGGACTGTCTGATGGGCTGACGGTGAAAAAAGCCGTCGGGAAGGAAACAGAAGACATTTCAGAGGCTGCAGCAGATTTCTTTGATTTGGGGCCTTTTTCAGCTTTATTGGACAGAGCAGTGAAGATAAGTGACAGCAAAGCAGAGGGAGAGAGAAAGGGGCGTGGTCAGAATCAAAGCCAGGCCAGCTGCTCTCCACCTCGTGGCACATGGTCACCTGCTCATCCTAGTGAGCTCCACCAGCAGCCCTTTCACACAGTTTACACTGTCAAACACTGTGTGTGGACCTCAGCTAACAATAGGCTACATTTAAGTCTGGACTACATGCTTTTATATTGAGGCAGATTTTTACCTGTTTTTATTCCATCAGCAGCTCAACATCATGAGCAGCTTTGACATAAAGACATCAAACTCAAGCTGACTTTAAACTGGATCTACTTTTAATACAGGGGCTCAAAACAACCAACATCTTTATTATATATCAGGACAGAAAGTCATTTCATCTCAAATGGAAAACAGCTTTATTTGGAATAATCAGCACTATCAACTGGTTTGGGATCTCCACCAGTTTCATGTCTTTACAGCTTCTCCAACAAAGTTCCTGTAAAATCAGCATCTTTATTGGTTTGATAGTGATTGATTATTCAGTCCCAATCTGCTGTCATCTAAAGAACAAAATGATGTTTCTATGAGTCAAAAAGCTCCAGATGTTGTTCACAAAGAAAACAAAGATTAGGAACTTAAACACAAAGTGTTTGGAGCCAAAATGTTCCCAAGCTGCTCTTTTGAAATGGCAGAGGTACAGTGGTGTCTAACAGCACACTGTGGAAGGCAAACATGTTCTTGTTGGATGAAACTTCATGAATCCTTTGTAGATTTGAGCTTTTGGAGCCTTTCTTTTCTCTTCAGGTGTACAGAGGCTGAGGAGGCAGGTGAAGCAGGTGGAGCTGTTGTAATGCTGGCAGAGGGTGTGTCTTAGTAACTCTGTGAGGTAGAACTGGATCCAACATTGTGGATGTGTTGATGTTGGAGCCATTAAGATTCTCTGCACACTGTAGGATTTCCTGTGATTCACTGCGGGGGCATTTTGGAGTCTGTCAATGAAACTCTTCATATTTGTGTTTGACACCAGTTTATAGAAACAGAGAAATGTGTCATGCTTTTGTTCGGCCTCCACAAATATACACATTTGTTCATTGGTTGGACTTTTGGAAGGAGACACATTGAAAACCATGTTAATAAGATCTTGTTGTTTCCTGTGGATCCGACACAGAGAGTGGACTTCAGACAGAAAGCGTGGAAGAGATTTTAGAGGCCGTGTGTGGCAACAGGAAGTTTCTGTATGTTTGCTGATCTTCCATGTGGAAAACAACACGTGATGTTTGTGAAGTTCTACAATGATCATTGTTCTGACAGCATTTTGAGTGGGAACAGTTCAAACTGGGAGTAGTGGGAGTTATTTACTGATTGAAACAAGCTGAATGTTTCTGTGCACGATGAAGATCAGCAGCAGCAGCTCAGCTGATCAATGAATTGACATCTATCAGTCATTTCATGAGATGAAGTCATCAGCAGACATTTGTTCTAACTGTGTGATAAATGTCAGAACGTCAGGGCTCTGCTTTAGTCACTACTTGATGATCATTGGCTCATTGTTGAATCACGTGGCCCAGTCTGACCTCTGACCCTTTGCTGCAGGTCTTCTGTGTTATCTCCACTTTCATGTCTGATCTTCTGCTGTATCGTCCAAAATAAACATCTGAATCATTTCCAACACTTCAGCAGATCTTTAGTTTGGGCAGCACAGTACAAAATAACACATATTGTACTATACTGCCCACTTCCTGATCTTATTGGATCTGTGTGTGAGGTTGGTGAAGGAAACACATGTTTACTGAGTGAATCGCTGCCATTAGGAACTAGTTTTTATATCACAGCCTAGAAATCACACAGGACCATTTCTGCAAGTGAAAAGTCCTAATTGGAGGAAAATAATTGTGTAGTTTGTGCGACTGTTGTTTGTAAATGAAGAATTGTCCCAACTACATGTGCTGCTGACCTTTGACCTTTTCTTTAGGTGCACAGAGGAGTCTGTGGAAACATCCTGAGGCAGTGCTACAGATGTCTTCAAATAAAGTGGTGTATTATCCATGTTTTCTATGGATCACATCAATATCCTGATCTAACAAGCCCCTTTTTGTGGATTTTAGAGCCTCTGACTTTTGCTGCGTCTCGTCACATTTCAAGCACAAGAGCAAGAAGTGGATGAAGAAATGGGGCGAGTGGGGTCAGTGTGGTGCATGTCAGCTGTGCTCATGCTTTCACAAAGAACATGTGTATTCATTGGCAGCATTAAGGTGCACTTTAGTCTTCATAATAATAAAGTATTGTGACTTTATTATTGTGAATCCTCACAGTCATGTTGCAGCTCTGCTTTGCTTTAAGAAAATGTTCTACCAGGATGTTACTTTCCTAAACGTGTTCTCCAAATGTTCCCAAAGACTTTGTTCTAAGTAGTTCTACATGATGAAACATTCACACTAAGTTTAAGAAGGACACACAAACACCATCTGTCCTTTCATCATGTGTACAAACGTGTTCAGATGTCAAATGTACCGTGAATGGATGCAAATGTGGATCGTTCCAATAAAATGAGACAGTTTTGTAAGTGGATCACAGTTTGAAGTTCATTGAAACCTATAAGAACATGTTATTCAAACCAACTTTATCCAACAGGAAGAAGCATCAGGGGAACAGGAAACATTCAAACATGTTTACTGTAAGAACTGCACAAAGGAAGGAAACACAATCCTTCACACGAGCACTTTAAAATGGACATTTAGCTTTTCAAACATCAGGAGTGCTGCAATAACAACACTGTGCCCATTCTGATCAGACTGAAAGATTTATAGAGATTTATCCATGTGCTGGAAAAGGATTTGATATCAACATATATGCAGATTAGTAGGAGCATTTTCTTCATATTGATTTAGAGTTCAGTACTAGGAATATGTAGAATTAACATCTGTGTACATGACGAGTGATGAAAACTTTCAAAGGACGTCAGAATTGGTGTCTCTATCTGTGACTGTCCCAGAGGAACCTACCTGAGGGATTATTAAAGATCTGTCTATCTAGAAAGACTTGCATTGATTCACAGTGTACAATTCTTTCTAATCTATTAACATCTTCCTCCAAATCCTGTTTCTGCTGCATCAGAAGGGCTCAAACCTCCTGCTGTTGTCTGCTGGACCATCAATTCTACTTTATGATGATCTTCAAAGATAAAAACGTGAGTTTATTTGTGAACTCTGTGAAATGATGTTTAGTTTGAACCAATCCTGTGTCAGCTGCAGCCACATCATTGCCACGCATACAAATGGCTGCGTTCCTGTTTAGACCTGCTGGCTGTCAATGGGCTTCATTCCATTTCAGACTGCCGGTGGTCGCTGTGATCTAAACTCAACATGGCTCCTGTGTTAGAAGAGCCTCTGATTTTAAACTTTGCACATTGAATAGTTTCTTTGCAACACTGTGGAGCTACCAGCCCAGTATATGTAGCCCACAGTAGATGGAGTTATCAAGCTGCACTGACAAACATCAGGACTCATGTGATCCCTACATGTGGACCTTTCACAGATGGACCCAAGTGCAGATTCAACTCTGCATTACATTTGACTTCAGCTGTCACACACTTTCATTTTCTAGCTGTGTCACTTCCTGCTTTTTGGATCAGATAGTTTATCCATGTCCACAAATGTTTGTCTAAATGTTATCAAGTTTCTTTGTCCTCTGATAAACCATGAAAGGACCGATCAGCTGATCAGCAGTCAGGACATCAGTGTCGTGACCAGTGATGGGAATAACGGCATTACAAGTAACAGCGTTACTAACAGCGTTACTTTTTTCAGTAAGAAGTAATGTAACTAATTACTATTCCTATCGTTACAACGCCGTTATAGTTACTAATAAGAAAATGCGGTCCGTTACTATTTTTCAACAAACAGACGGTTGAAGCTGTGTTCAGCTTACCGCATCTTATATCAGCTGCAGGAAGTAGCTGAAAGTAATCTGGACGCTACAGCTTTAAGCAGCTGCGCGCTCCCGCGGACCCTAATCACGATCACTGTCTAGCACAACACCTGGAGCTAAGGGGGCAAAACAATCACATGAGTGCTGCTGTTTGACTGAGGAAGAATAAAGTAGTCGTGGTAAGTCAATCACATGACCACTTAAAGACAAAGCAACAAGGTGATATATACCAGTTTATAAATTGTGTTGATAGGCCACGTAAAACCAGAGTCATGATAAACAATAGATACGCGTGTTTTTCCTCAATAATTTCGTCACGTTAGCGCTAGCACTGACACATCGATTGCAGCTCTCTCACTGTAGATCGTCTGTTACTCTTCTGTCTAGAATGACCTAAATAAGAAAACGGGAAGTTTTAAGATTGACGGCAAGAGAGAGAGAGAGAGAGAGACAGCAGAAAAAGAGCGAGTTTTGAGATGTGGAAGATTTGTGACGTTTAGCGTGTTTGGACTGTGTAGTTAGTGTGTAGTGTTGTGGATAGTTTTGTGTTGTGTGTCAGAACAATGAGGCGACTGCTGTCTCCAGGTAGAAACAGGAGTGATACACCTGCTGCTGTCAGTCCTGCAGGTATCAGGCTGTGATGTTCTCCTTTATAGTGGACAGAAATTATTTTTTTGGAGTGGCACAAATAATTTGTGTGGCATCTTATTGAAGAACAGCTGATTGTTCTGTAAATAGTTTGAAATGGTTATTTAAAAAATCAAGGTAAAAGGTAAATGGATGCAAATAACTTTGTTGTTTGCAAAACTTGTGCATATGATTTAAAATTGACAATTAATATTTGCATTTGAAGTTATGAAATATGATTCATTAAAGATGTTTGTGGTTGTTACAGTAAAAATATCACTTTTTCTACTGTGATTTTATGTTTTTGGTCTGATTTTAGATCAATTGTGTTAATACAGTACGTCAAAATGAAAACATAACTGTAAATTCAGACACGTGAGGTTTTGCTGAAAAGGAAGACACCAAACAAGGCAAAGCAAATAGTTTTTAAAGGTAAAATGTGGAGGGAAAATCAAGAGTAGTAAAAAAATGGCCAATTATACCCTGGACGCCAGAGGGTTAAACGTTCTTTCTTTTTTTTTTTAAGTAACGCAATAGTTACTTTTCCAAGTAATTAATTACTTTTAGAATATTGTAACTCAGTTACTAACTCAGTTACTATTTTTGAAGAAGTAACTAGTAACTATAATTAATTACTTTTTCAAACTAACTTGCCCAACACTGATGGTGACACGAGTACTGGATCAAATGTGACCCTGAGCTTTGTTTTGACCTACAAAGTTCACATCCTGCTTCTTCTTCCAGTTCAAAACATGCAAAAGTTCACTGGTTTCCACAGCAGAGCCTGACACAGCGCTCCACGCCTTCTCCTCATCACATTTGTGCTTCCTGACGTGGAGCTGCTTCCTAAACTTCCAGACTTCTAACTTCATTCATAGGGAGGAGATCACTCCACTGCACTGCAGACAGACTTCACACTTTCATGAATTCCTTCTAAGGCCTGATGTGGCTTTGCTTCCTGCTACATGACACATTTATTCACACCTTATGAACCAATCAGGAGCCTCCTACCTGTTCCCACAGCTGCCTCATTAATAAAAGGAAGTCAGTGTTTCTGTGAGCCGACGAGCTGAACTCAGACTTTTCACTTATACCACGTCTTATTTCTTTCTTTATTGTATTTATTTGACCTGCACAGTGATTTTATTTCTATATGTAGATATTTGATATTGTGTAACTGAAGCTGTGTCCACGTTTGATCTCAAAGTGACACATGGACTCTGTCTGTGTCCTCAGTTTCCCAGCATGCCTCGGCTGTGGAGCTGTATGAGGGAGAGCTGTTTGTCCTGCTGCCCTGTGAGTTTCCCACTTTTGAACTGGACCGCCCCACAGTGGTGTGGAGTCGCTCCGACCTCAGTCCTCCAACCGTCCACCAGGTTCAAGGAGACGAACTGAAAGATCCAAAGCAGCGTTACAGCGGCCGAACATCCATGAAGACTGACGCTCTGGAAACTGGAGACCTCAGCCTGAACCTGACCAACCTCCACCTGTCTGACAGCGCCACCTACACCTGCTCCGTCACATCATTTAGACTGAGAGATGTCCCACTGTAGGTCAAAGGTCAACATCAAACCAAAACCCTGCTGTAGACGATCACAATCACTCAAACTGAACTTTTAATATTGTCACAATAAGCATGCTTGTTTCACCATTTTAAATCTGAGCAGATTCTTTAATTCATTAAATTCAGTCAAAGGTCAGCTGCCAATTTGTGTTTCTCTATAGAACCATTTCCATCCTGGGCCACAGCTCTGCTGGTTCTCCTGGTTCTGCTGGTTCTCCTGCTTCTCCTGGTTCTCCTGGTTCTTGTTCTCATCGTCTCTGGAGGTCTTTTATTTCATTTCCGGCACTATTTTAATTCAGGTGAGTGTCTCCTACTACACTACCCATAATGCCGATGGTTAGCAGGTAGGGCTGGGTTTTGATTAGTGATTAAATCGATTCTAGCTTGGATAACGTCATATTGATTCATTAAAATCCTGAATCGATGTTTAAATATAAATGTATTTTAGCTGAAACGCCTGAATCTCAGGTTAAAGCTCCCACAGTTTCAACAACCATCAAACAGCTGAAACAGTAACTGAGAGCAGGAACACGGATTCTGCACTAAGACGCATCAGAATCAGTTTCCATCTAAAAATCTCTGTTTTCTGCATTATTGGCTTGTTGTTACCCACCAGTCTACTGTTGTTGACAGCGCTGTCGGCCGCTGGGTTTGTTGTTGTTTTAGACTTAGTCTCATTTCTGCTGCTCAAAACTGAACAAACTTTGTAAAATGATGCAAAACTGCAAAACTCTCAGCTGTGTCTGTAATCAAACCTCTGTAACTTTGCTTCACTTCATCAGGTCATGTTCACATGTGTTTTTGTTCGACTGCAGAATATTTTTAAGGTCATCTGCTATAAAAAGCCAGGCCAGGAAAATCTGCTTCATGTTCTTCTGTTTTATCCTCAGTGACTTTGACACAAAGGCCTCTGCTGTGATGCTCACACCTCTGATGAAGTCTCACAGTGTCAGCTTTCTTTCATAGATATAAAAATATGGAAATGAATGATAATATTTCTGACTGTCTGAGGCAAACTTCCCTGATTAAAAGTGAATGGATTGTAGAAATGAGTGAGGATACCAGCCCTGTTAGCAGGTGTCCTCTGGTGGCTCCTTGACTGTCACACAATCATGTGCTGACAGGAAATGTTGCAGCAGCTTCAGTAAATGTTCCTCCCTGAGTTGTGCTCAGTCATGTGGTGGAGAGCTTCAGATGTTCAGAGCAGGAGAGCTCCAACAAGACCAGGACTGTGTGTTTTCCACCATCTGCTGACATCACAATATTCAATTCAATTCAATTCAATTTTATTTATATAGCGCCAAATCACAACAAAAGTCGCCTCAAGGCGCTTTTATATTGTACAGTAGATAGCACAATAATAAATACAGAGAAAACCCAACAATCATATGACCCCTATGAGCAAGCACTTTGGCGACAGTGGGAAGGAAAACTCCCTTTAACAGGAAGAAACCTCCGGCAGAACCAGGCTCAGGGAGGGCGGGCCATCTGCTGCGACCGGTTGGGGTGAAAGAAGGAAAACAGGATGAAAGACATGCTGTGGAAGAGAGACAGAGATTAATAACAGATATGATTCGATGCAGAGAGGTCTATTAACACATAGTGAGTGAGAAAGGTGACTGGAAGGGAAAAACTCAATGCATCATGGGAATATAACTGCTTACTGTTAGTAGTGCAGTGTCAGTGGATGCATTTGACCAAAACCAGAGTGGAAACGCTCATAGATGTGGTGTTTCTTCAAGCAGGCTGTGAGGTGGGCAGCAAGCGGCTTCTCAACAAGCTTTGACCTGAAAGAGAAACTGATCTATAATGTTGATGTAATGTTGGATCTAAGCTGGGTTTGCTGAGCTTTGCTTCCACAACGGCATGTTTGAAAAAGCTGGAACACTCCAGTCTGAAGAAAAGCCTTAAAAAGGTTTACAAGGCAAAAAGCTTTGTGGGGAGAATCTCTGAGGGAGCTGAAGACGGCTGATTCTCATCAAATGTGACAGGTGTAAAAGTAGAGCAGCAGTGAGCTGCACAACAAGAACGCTCTGGGGGGGTTTGTCATCGATTTCTTTGATCTACAGAAAATCAGACTTTTGTTGCGTCTGCTTTAGAGCCACATTTATAGGTGAGGCAGCTCGAGACGCAACAGCTGATTGTGTCAAACAAAACTTTGAATTTCTCCCATTTTCTGATCTGAGTTTTGTTTCTGAAGTTTCAAATAGACTCATTTATCCAATGGCACGTCCTCAAGTGAAGGTCAACAAAGACGCAGCTGTGGTCACTCAAAGCTACATCCTCCGCAGACACGTTGCTGATGCTGAGGCCCAAAGAAAGGAAGCGTGTGAGACATGGCCGACTGTGGAGGCTCAGTCTGTCTGTTCTTCTTCATCCAACATGTCTGCAGCACTTTACAGGACGCTGCAGACTAGTTACCAAAGAACGAGTCAGGAACACATCAGGAACAAACTGAGACACACAAGTTTTACAGAGACCCAACGAAGATGAAGAGAAAGCTGCTGTAACCTGGAGACCTCAGTCTGACCCTGAAATACCCACAGATGGAGACACAAACACCTCCACCTGCACCGTCTGCAGCAGGGAGGAAACATCCTGCTGAAGAAACAAGTGCTGCTCACTGTCAGGGCTCAGTGCTGTAGATGCAGGTCAGAGGTCAGAGGTCATGGTGGGACCAGTATCAGTTTACTCCATTGAATCCATTCAGCCTGTGGCTGATAATGTTTCTAATAATGACAAACTGGAAACACAACTTTACGATTGTTTCTTTAACATCATATTTCCTGAAGTATTCAGACACTTATTTGAAGCCCCTTCAGCAGGAATCACAGCAGCAGCTGTTTTTGATGCAACGAGCCTCGTCCACACCTGGAGTTTCTGTCCTTCTACTTTCTAAATACTCACAGGCTCAGGCAGTGGGCTCACAAAGAGGTGGCTCTGAGCCCTTTATCGTTTGCAGTGCTGATGAACACTCTGTTTGCAGACAAAGTTATGATCTGTAGTGAGAGTGAGGAGGAGAGTCTGCAGAGAAGAGAAAGTACAAACAAGGAGAGATGAGGAGGAGGTCAGGGCTGATTTATGACAGGAGGAGAGCAGTAAGAGTGAAGAGGAGGAGATGGCAGTGAGACCTGCTGTGATGGAGACGGTGGCACACAGACAGGAGGAGCTGCAGGTGGCAGAGCTGAAGGTGCTGAGAGTTTGGTTGGAGGTGAGCAGGATGGATTAGAAAGAAGAAGCTCAGAGGGATCGCTCAGGTCCAGCAGAGCTGCAGTCAGACTGTGTGCTGGATGCTCCAGAAACTGACTCAGTGTGTGTGTCAAGTTCACACAGTGCAGAAACAAACAGCCTTCACTTTACAACATGATCACAGGTTTATTGATCCATCAGAGCAGCTGGAAGGAAGAGACGAGCTCCTGAACATTTCCTGACGCTGCTGCACAAACAAAGTGATTCATTATTAGTTTGATTAGATCTTTAATGTCACAGCTGTCTGAAACATGCTGATGTCACACAGTTTGATCAGACTGTGCATTGGTGTTGTAGGAATGTTTAGCTTATTTTAGAAGTTTAGGAATGTGTTAGTTAGAATGTAGAATTATTGTAAAGACACTGACACTGCCCTCAATGTAATAAAGGCCTGATTGTGTCATGAACTTAGAAGTAGATTTTAGGAGGCCCTCCCCCACTTGAGCTGTGAAACTAAGACAAAAGGAGTTAAGTGGAAATTCCTCAGGGTATACTTAGGTGGGGGTTTCAACGTTTGTGACTTGATAACGGTGGTCTGGAACGGAGATGGGTTTTTATGACCTCCGGGAAGTCACTACATTGAGACACACACCTACAGTGCTTTAATTTATGCACCCACACCCACATGCACACTCACTCACGTGCACACACATACACACAGGTATGCGCACATAGTCACTCACGAACACTCACGTAGGTACGTGGGAGCGCACACATGTAGGCATTCATGTGCTCGCACACACACAAACATGTAAACATGGTGATTAGTTTTATGGCACCTCGTAGAGGGGTTAGAAGGGGGGTCACTTATACAAAACTGCATGTAACAGACAAAGGAGTTGAGATCTGCAGAGGAAGTCCGGGGTTCTGTACATCTCCCTTCTAGAAGGTATAATCAATAAGTGTGTATTAATAAAAATATTGTTAATTGACTACTTCTGGAGGCCTGACGAATACACGAACCGGGGTGAAACTGCTTTTTGCAACAGTGCATAGTGTTGGTTTTACCTGCATGATTTTATTGTCATATTTATAAGTTTGTTTTTTTAAATATCAGATTTTATCCTGATATTGTGTGTTTTAGTGTTGTTGCTCAATATTCTTTTAATCCACTGTGGACTAAGCGCACAATAGTAGCACCTGTGGAGGTGGGGGCGCTCCCCGAGGTGGCCTATCAGCCGCCAGGCTGACCTGTTAAAGGGGATGATTTGATTGATATACCTTTATTAGTCCCACAAGGGGAAATTTCATAAGGCTGCTGACCTATTGCACGCAATGGCGGCGCCATCTTACCCTCCGACCATACATACATTACACAAAACATCACATGGGGAAGACAGGTCAGAGAGGTATAACAATGGAAAAGCACAACATGAGGAAAGATAAGGAGAAAAATAACTCCCCCAGACTGAGCTCCAACAGGAGATCAGTTTGAGAACAGAAAAAACACCTCTGCACATAGCACATGAAAAAACTCTTAATACACCAAAGAAACACATGACAAGCAACAGGGGTGGGTAAAGGGTGAGAGACAGCCAATTTAGACAGTACATCCGGGCCTGCAGCCTGTGCGCTGGTCTCCATGATCCACCATCAGCATAGGAAGGGAATAAGCGTCGAAGGCGTTTGGAAAGGGAGGGGGGATGATTGTGTGCATATTAGTGTATATGTATGTGTGTGCGTGTCCAGAGTTCAGCTGAGACAGTGTCCTTCGCCCTGCTAGGCTAAGTAAACAGTCTTCCAGCCAACCCAGGTGGCCTTGCATGGAATGGGAAGAACAGTCTAAACACAGTCGTTATCAGGGTATTTTTGTTCGGCTCCAGTCTTGCGACCACAGCTGGCGCCAAGAGGGTATCCACATGAAGAGATAGTGCTTTTTACTTTAGTGCGAACAACTCATATGATTTTCAAAGCTGTTCTACAGTCCAACACTGGTCTCTCGTTGGAGAGCCGCGAGCTTCGCCATACTTGCGTTCTGTGATGTTGTCATTCTTGTGCTTAAGGAGCCGATTCTGAGAACTCACAACAGTGTGCCTCCCCGAGATGTCTTCCAATTTGCGCTCAGAGATGTTATTCCGAGCGAGCCCTTCCGAGACGTAATCCAGTTTGCACTCAGAGATCTTATTCTGAGTATTCACGGCAGTCGTAGGCTTCTCCGTGCTGCACTCAATGAGCCCATTTTGAGAAACTCACACCTCTCCCATCGTTTCAATCCCAGCGGGCAGCCTTGTGGAGGTTTGAACAGCTGGTTCCGCTTCCTTTAATCTTCGATAAGCCAGGGCCAAGCCAGCTCCGATCAGCCAGAACCCTGTTATCATGGTTCCGAATAGGTAGATATCTTCAGCAGTCAGGCTCACCCAAGCCCAAACTTCTCATTGAGAAAGGCGTGTCAATTGCATTCAGAGACCAGTTGATCTAATCCATAATTCCTCTTTTAGGTTTTAGAGAACAGACTGTGAGAAAGTGTTCCAGGGAAAAGTAATACAAAAAAACCCACGAGACTAGACAAGGACACAAGACGCTAAGCAGGGAAGCTAAGGGAGAGGAGAGGAGGAGAGGAGAAAAGTGCGACCGCCTTCGTCAAGAGCAAGAGCAGGAATGGTGAGGCAGAGATGGGAAGGCGACGCACGAAAGGCGAGCAGGAGGAAAAGAAACGCGTGCAAGCCAGCATAGTGGGAGGCGATGCAATCCACAGCAGGGCAGGGGTTTCCCTCTGCCTGCATCTGGCGGTGCTACGACGGAGGCCGTGTTCAGGTGTGGAGTGGGGCGGGGCTGTGACGCGCTGTCAGGAGGAGACAGGTCTGCGACAGGAGCCCCACCCCCTTGTTCTTCTGGCTGGCATGGTTTCCATCCCGGAAGAGAAATTCCTCTCCTGTTTCAGATAAGGAACATCTGCCCGCGTGTGGCTGGACCGTGGGATTATGAGAATTTTAGCATATGGAAACATTTGTTTAGCCTTTGTGTTTACAGTGTAGACTTATTTCTGCCGGCAGGGTTTTTAGCGAACACTCTTTTTATTGTATAGGGGGATTTAACCTGTAACTCTGGTTGTGTCTGTTTCCATGGAAATACAGGTGAGTTTCCCACCCAGCAACAGAGCGTGAACATCACCTCTGTCTGCGCTGTGTTGGTCACAAGCTTTGTTCTGGGCTTTTAAGTGGAGGGTGGAGCTGAGTGATGGAAGCTGAGAGCTGTGTTTGCACATGCTCAGTGTGACAGGATGTTGGCTGCTGTGAAAGCTGAATGCTCTCTGGTTAGAAGTGATGTCACACATTAGGATAACTGTGCTCGCTCTCTGTCAGAGTACCATGGCCTCGCTTTGACCACATGACTCTCAAACTGAGACTGAGCTCCAGATGTTTCCACATGTTTCTGCTCTGCGTGTGTTTGATGATTATTTCAGGTATAGATGATGGAATATGACCAGTCTGATGTCAGCCTGCTTCTCTGACAGCACCTCACCTCTCTGTGCTGCCCCCTGCTGGCTCTGATCATTACTGACTGAGTCCTTACTGCCACTTTATTAGGTACAGCTTGCTAACACAGGCTCAGACCTGCTTTGCTTTCAGAGCCGCCTTAAATCTTCATGGCTCAGATTCAGCGAGGTGCTGGAAACATCCCTCAGAGTCATGTGATCAGTGACGTCTGCTTCAGCACTGATAGAAAAGTGCATCCACATAAACAGGATATATAATAATAACAATCAAATGCTGATCAAATGTTAGTCTCTTAGTGTTGGTCAAGTTACTTGAAAAAAGTAATCAGTAACTATTTACTGATTACTTCCCCAAAAAAGTAATCCCGTTACTTTACTGATTACTTATTTTCAAAAGTAATTAATTACCTAGTTACTTAGTTACTCAGTTACTTTTTAAAAACACGATTTACAACCTGAATAGGTGATAAAGCGATAGATCTTTCAGCCCAATTCTACTTTTTCTGCATAATCCATCATACAAAATGTAATCAAATGGAAAAGTCGTTTTTTAAAATTTGGTTTTATCAGTTTTAATCTTTTAACTTTATGCATCAAGCAAAAATTTAATTATATGCAACATTCTCTGACTGGAAGAAATGTGTTTAACATTTAAACCTATTTTCTGCACATTCCAGCACATGAAATAATATATTTTTTTGTGTTTACACTCTCAAATAAATGCAAGTGAAACACAGCAGAAAATAAATAAAATCAAAGACTCAGCGGTCCTGTTGCTCTATTTTCACCTGGGATGGCGGATGTTTGCCCTGGTGCAGGTGTAGCGCAACGGTTAGTGGAAGAATCATGAGTTTCTCTGTGAATTTCTCATTCCGTGGCAGCATAGTCGGTGCTTGCTCGGAAGTTTAGGGGTTTTTTTCACTGTAAAAATAAGTTTTCTTCCCACGCAGTGAACAGTGGATGCTAATATTTTTGTCACTTTTTACGGAATCAGACTCAAAGTAAGGTCAGTACTTCCACACCTTAAATGCTGCACGCTCATACTCTCTCCGCACTCCATATATTATTGAGTATATATATTATATATATTATTATTATATTATGTTGATCTGCACACAGCTGTTGCCACGAACGTCACACTCGCTTACGTCATTGTCATGAGACACTTGCAAAAAAATCGCGGTTTTAGTAATGCAGTAACGCAGCGTGCTTACGGGAAAGTAATAGTAATGTAATTACTGTTTTTGCAATAGTAATCCCTTACTTTACTCATTACTTGAAAAAAGTAATCGGATTACAGTAACGCATTACTGCCTATCTCTGACTATCAGTGAGCGTAACGACAGCCGTTAGCATCATTTCAGTGTTTCATCATTTAAAAACACTTCCTGTCACTGTGGTGGTTACAGTGACATCGTGCAGTTTGTGTTTTGACCTCCAGAGGGCGACAAATCAGCACAGACAGAGAGCTCCATTCAAACTTTGCTGCCATCAGTAATAATTCTTCAAATATAATCATCAGTGTTTGAGCAGTTATGATATCAGGGACAATCTAGACATGTGTGACAATACTGAACATATCACATGACACACCTTAAACATCATGTGATCCACTCTCAGTCTGCACTTTCATTCATGACTTCAACAGGTTGAAATGAGCTTTGAAGAAACATTCAGTGAAATAAATCTTTCATGGATTCATGTGAGCAGCAGATGAACTTTGTACCAACAACATCTTCAATAACAGAGTCTGAATGAAGCTCAGGTGTTGATGCTGCTCACTGATTGGACGGTTGGTTTCAGCTCTGCTCTCAGTCTTTTCTACACAGGTAAAGGTAGAAAGTGTGACTGGATCTATAGACTGGAAACAGAGAAACATGCTGAACATTTGAAGCTTTGCAGCAGAAACGTTCATGTTACAAATACAGCAGAGCTGATCTGGGATCAGTGTGTTCACACCTGCAGCTACAACAAGGTTTCTTGTCTTCACACGTCAGCATGTGAACTTTACTCTGACTCAGTCTGAGCAGTCAGACGGCATATTTTTAAAGTTATCACATCAACACACACAGCTGAGCCCCTCCCACCTGTGCTGCGCTTCAGGTGGAGCCCCGCCTCCTTCCAGGAAGCAGCTCACCTGTGTGTCCGTGTTTAGTGTCCAGCTGTGGAGTGGAGCTTGTTGTTGGTGAAGAAACTGTAAGTTTGCTTTGTTTCCTCCTTTAACAGTTTGTCTTTAGGAACTTTACTGTTTGTTCAGCTCATGTTTGATTTCTTCACACAACAAACTGTGTGTGTTTGTATTTCCGGTCTCTCAATTAAAGTTAGTGTGTAATGTTTTCCTGGCTAACATCAGCTGTGTGCAGCTTAGTTCCTGCACAAATCTGCCGCTCCATAGTTCACGGTAACGGACTCACAGCTGGACCAACGAGGCCGAGTGTGTCCGCCACTCTGAGCTACGTTCGTGTTTGTGTACTTGTAGTTTGTACTTTGTGAGTTCACTCAGAGTCCACACAGGACGCAGCGTACGTGATGACGTCACAGCCCTTTACCTCCTTTACTGTCACTGTGATTAATATTTACACACGAGACACCTGCAGAGCTCTGACGCTAAGCTAGTAAGAGAGCATGCTAAGAGCTCTTAAAAAAGTTAAAATCTACATGAGCACTGTGTGAATGAGAGCAGCAGCAGCAGCACAGAGTTAGTTGATGGTCAGATGGTTACACAGAGAGCAGCAGACTTTGTAAATGATTATTTATTCTAGCTGTAACTCAGATATGACATGTAAACAGACTGTTGGCTCCCCACACAGGAAGTGATGCTTCGCTTTTAGCTGTTTGTGGATTTTCTTCAGGAAATTTAGTTGCAGCTGTGAAATGAGGCCGACTGTGAGGAGGAGGAAGTGTAATATGAAACACGAAGCCTTTAAAAGCTGAACTCACACTGTGAACATGTCAGCACACAAGCTCACCCATGACTGCTTCATTAACATGGAGCTCTGAGTGTTTATTAAAGGATCATTGTCTGAAAGATGCTCTAACACAGCTGACTGCAGCCTTTAGCTGTGATCACACAGTGTCTCACATTTACATTCATTTACTGTCAAACACGCTCAGTAACTTTGAACAGCTGCTGTTATCAAGTGAAAATAGCAAAGATTTCTGGGCTGAGCCCCAGTGTTTCTACATCCTAGTAACACCTCAGACAATCACAACTCATCAAAGCTTCTCTTTATCACCAGGACAGATTTAAGTCAATATCATTTCACATTTCTATGTCATCATCCATCAAATATTGACACATAGTGGGTTTGTCATTCTCTTAGCTGACACTGAGATGAAGCAGGAAAGAAGCAGCTGATATTTGGACAGCACACATGATGGAAAGGAGGATTTCAGTCGATGTGCACATGAATGATTTGTGTTTCCTCTGCAGGTGAAGGTAGAAAGTGTGTGTGAGCTGAATTGAGCAGCATGGATCAGTGTGAGGACAGAGAGGAGGGAGTCCCTCCCTCTAAAAGCACTCTGTGTGGGGAACATGAGAGCCAGACCAAAGCTCAGAGGTGAGATGACCATCTCTAACTGTCCATGACTCTTCTCCATGTCACAGCTCAGCACTCACATCACTGCTCCATCATTATTCACAGGAACCCACCTGGACCAGAACCTGATTCAGATTCTGATTCAGCTGTGTGTCCTTTAAGAGTTGCCGGTCTACAACTTCCCCCATTGATTTTATAGACTGTGCTGCATAGGGATGGGTATCGAAAACCGGTTCTTGTTGAGAACCGGTTCCCACTGTTTCAATTCCTTGGAATCGTTTGCCATTTTTGCAAATGATTCCCTTATCGATTCCAGTCGCCCCGAATGACGTCACCACGTTGCGGAGCGTCGGAGCGTACCTGGCAGGAAACACGGCGCCTAAGCGGCTCAAACGCTTAAAAGTTTGTTTATACTTTACGAGAACGGATGACAACAGGGCAACTTGCAATACTTGCAAAGTAGATATTTCATTAAGGGAGGAAACACTACGAATATGCAAAAGCATTTGCTCACAAAACACGCGATGAACTTAAATGAATGTCTTTAATTCCGCTCCGGACTCGTGAATCTCAACCCAGCAGCAGCAGCGGTAACGTTTGCACGTCCTCTCCCGTTAATGTGGCAGGTAAATAATCAACTAACAGTGCATATTATGTTAGCGCGATCTGCTTTATTACAAAACCTGCCATTACTGTGCATTTAGGTGACCGTGATGAGACAGACAGAGTCTGACTGGCGCTCGCTGGCAGTTGTCGCTGCAGTCTACCGGTAGCGTCTCTTTTCAGGCCCGCATGTCACCGAGCAGTGACTAGTTTGTGGTCAAAACCTTGCAGCCATTTGCCACAGCAGATGGTAAGTGAATGTGTTTAATTGTAGGCAGGGACATTACTGGATATCTTGTGTAATTGCTACAGAATAATTTATGTTATACTTTGTTATTGCTACAGAAGAATATTTATTTTATTATTTTACGTTTACAATTTTCCCCGGGGACCCTGTGACACCCCATTGAAGAGCCGTAGGCTGTGGATCTCTTAAGATCTCACTGTTGGGTTTGTAAGGCCATGTTACTCCTAAATTTCTATCTTGTTGAAAGAGAAGATATAAAACAAAGTTCTAAGCTAATCGACCTTAGTGTTCTCCTTTTTAAAAACAAGAATCGATAAGAGAATCGATAAAGAATCGAATCGTTAAACAGAATCGAAAATGGAATCAGAATCGTTAAAATCTTATCAATGCCCATCCCTAGTGCTGCAGAGAGGTGAGCTGTTAGTAAGATGAACTGATGTCACTTTGGGTCTGATTTAAATGATTTTGATGTTTCCTGGTTTCTAAAATGCATCTCTGTAGGAGAGCAGTGTCTCAAAGGACACACAGGCTCGGCTGTAACTGTCAGTTTATCTCGTTTCAGACACATTTGGACAAAATTGGTTGTTTTTACCTATTTATTTTAATCACAGGTGTAAATTTAAACATCACACATCTGGATCCTAAGCTATGATAGAAACAGCTGCTAGCAGTGGATAGTTTGACTTTAGCCTGGTGGCTAAGCTAACAGAAACAAGCGTGCCAGCTGTGCTCTGAGAGGATGATACGCTGCTCTAGAAAGCAAACAAAGGTTTGTGCAGCTCCTTTTCAGAAAAGTGTTCAGAGAGCAGCTGCTTTATTAGACAAAGGCTCGTCGTGTGAGCCCAGATGTGTCTAACAGCTGGATGTCACGTCTCCAGCTCGCCTTTATTAATGAACTTCCCAATGCTTGTAGATGACAGAAACACAATCTGTTTGTGTCACGTGATGCTGCAGGATTTGTTAACATGTCCATGATGGTAACATCTCCTCGTCTAACTGCAAACGCATGAACGCTCCTAACAGCAGCTATCACAGCCACAGAGGCAGACTGTTTCTCACTGTTGCATTCAGGGACATTTGTTTTCCTGTAAAAAGCTGAACTCTAATCTAAGAGGACTGTTACTGACAGGAAACGGCTGCATTATCTGCAGTCTGTGTGATCACAGCTGCTTCAATGACTTTATCAGAGAATTTATCATTGAATAAACATGTTTGTGTCTGCAGAGGTCAGAGGTCACAGTCTACAGGATCCAGCTGTCCGTCTGTGAGGAGTGACTGGTCCAAAGATAAATCTCCACTCTTCAGTGCTGAACCTGGACCAATGAGGTCAGAGACCTGTGATGAGCTCCTTTATATTTTCTGTTTTCCTGGATAAATAGATTCATTAAAAAGATAAAAAATATTAGACTTTGTTCTGTAGCGCTGCGTGGCAGGCAGGATTGGACCCAAACACAACAGGATGAAGCAAAGGAGGCAGCCTTATTTCAGCTGTGAGCATGCAAACAATAGAAGTAAGAAAACATAACTGTAGGTTTCCAGTAAATGAAGCCTTAGCTCAACGCTCCACTTTGTCCCTCTTTTCCTTCTCCAAACATCCACATAAGGAGTCTTTGATCTTTGAGTTTTAAAATAATTACTTATAAATGTCCAAAGATGGGTTCAGGATACCTGAATGCACAATTATTAAAGCTAAAATAGTTCACAGGGCCGGCAGTAAGTCAGACTTGTTCCTGGTGGGCTCCACCAGGCTGCCCTTTGTCACCGATTCTGTTCATAATTTTCATGGACAGGATTTCTAGGCGCAGCCAAGTGACGGAGGGCTTTCACTTCGGTGGCCGCAGAACCTCATGTTTACTTTTCACAGATAATGTGGTTCTGTTGGCTTCATTGGGTGAAGGCCTCCAGCTCGCACTGGAATGGTTCACAGCCGAGTGTGAAGCAGCGGGAATGAGGATCAGCACCTCCAAATCTGAGGCCATGGTTCTCAGCCGGAAAAGGGTGGAGTGCCCACTCCGGGTCGGGGATGAGTTCCTGCCCCAAGTGGAGGAGTTCAAGTATCTCGGGGTCTTGTTCGCGAGTGATGGGAGCCGGAGATCGACAGACGGATTGGTGCTGCGGCTGCAGTGATGCGGGCGTTGCACCGGTCTGTTGTGGTGAAGAGAGAACTGAGTGTAAAAGCGAAGCTCTCAATTTACCGGTCGATCTACGTCCCTGCCCTCACCTATGGCCACAAGCTGTGGGTGGTGACTGAAAGAACGAGATTGCGGATAATGCGTTTCCTCCGAAGGGTGGCTGGCCTCTCCCTTAGAGATAGGGTGAGAAGTTCAGCCATCCGGATCCGGGAGGGGCTCAGAGTAGAGGCGCTGCTCCTCCACATCAAAAGGAGCCAGTTGAGGTGGTTCGGGCATCTGACAAGGATGCCTCCTGGGCGAGGTGTTCTGGGCATGTCCCACTGGGAGGAGGCCCCGGGGCAGACCCAGGACACACTGGAGAGATTATATCTCTCGGCTGGCCTGGGAACGTCTTGGTGTTCCCCCGGATAAGCTAGAGGAGGTGGCTGGGGAGAGGGAGGTGTGGGCTTGTCTGCTTAGGCTGCTGCCCCTGCGACCTGGCCTCGGATATAACATATCCGTATAACATATGTATAACAATTCCTCCACAGCCTGCTTACTACCTAAAGTAGCTTTGTAGAGTGAAAAGGGGTAGCGGGAGGAGGGTTGCCTGGGTCCGGCTGAGGACAGCCTTCTAATTGCCGGGGGGGTGATGTAACAACCCTTTTGGGTTATAGCACCACTAGGGGGGGTTGCCCTACTATTGTAGTAGTTGTGGGAGTCTCCTAGGGGTTGTTGTTGTTAGCGGCAGCCATTTCATGCTGCTCATGTTCTTTCTCAAAGAGAAACCTTACTGTTGTGACCAACTGGCGACGGCGACTACCGATCCCCGCACATGTATGTACGGACAGAGTAGACCCGTGGAGACCTGGCTTGTATGGTCTTATGTTGCTGACGGCAACATAAGACCAGCTAGCCGCTCCCGCCTCGCCAGACTGCTCTTACAAGTTTATGCCCAGCATTAGGAAATGAGAGAAAATCATTTTTCTTCAAACAGTATTTTTATCACTTTAGTTGCTCTCACACGGCCCTTTTTGTTATTTTACCACAGCTCTTATGTTTCACTCAGTGCTCCCACCAAACTCCTTGGAGCCCTGAATGGACTTTGAATACAGATAAACAGAGAAAATCACAGCCACACAGGCAGACTGTAAACACTTTAAATACAGCAAACAGTTAAATTCACAACATGTTTTTCTGCTGATCATCCACAGCAGTTCATTTAGCATTCATGCTAGCAGCAGGCTATAACTGTCCACTCAGCACCAACACAGGTAGGAGTGAGCAGTGATGAGCAGGACTATGGGCAAGTTTAAGCTACAATCCTATTGGCTTCTCAGTTTCTCCAAAGAAAAGGTGTTGTGAAGATGTGAGTTGGCCTTGTTGTCGTGGGGCTGGAAGGATGCTGGCAGTGAGAGACTTCAGATATTCATACAGTGTTCAGTAAAAGAATAAGAAGAAAGCCACTGCACATGAAAGAAGGTGCTCGTAGTGTTTGTTTACTGTATTTGTGCCACAATGTCAGCGCAATTGTAGATTCACATGCAGACTTGTCCAGTGGAACCAATGCAAGTACTGCAGTACAGAGCAAAGACTAAGCAAGCCAGGAGAGCTCTACAACTTTTTTAAAAGGAAATATTGGGATATTTGAGTGATAAGAAAAAGTGGATGATGCAACAATAACCCTCAGCAGACAAAACAGTCAAAGCAGAATAAATATAATGTTTTAGAAGGGCCGATCAAACACTTACAGGGACCTGAAGAGAGGGAACCCAACAAAATGTCATTGCTAACATAGGAACTCAAGGACAGACTGAGTTCTGACAAACAAAAAGGTGACAGTTTATTTACGAAAGGGGTGAACCACAGTGCTATATCAGAATCAGAGAGACTTTATTTATTCCCAAGGGACAATTAACATACAACAGGGCAGCATGACGTTGAAGATAAGGACAGGGCATAAACAGGCAAAAGGAGTGAGATAATAAATACACAGAATATACAGTATATACACAAATTACCAGTGTTGGGACTAACGCGTTATTAAGTAACGCGTTACAGTAACTACGTTATTATTGTGGTAACGAGCACGGTAACTAGTTATTATGCCAAAACCAGGAACGCGTTACTCGTTACTGGGATTTAGATAGGCTCGTTACTCGTTACTTCGTGTGGTGGATATCGCGGAGCTTCCACAGATTCAATAACATTAGCAAGTGGTGGAAGCCAGCAGGTGGATGAAGGAAAAGGGAGGCAAGAGCAGAGACCCAAGGCGGCCGCCGGTCCGCGTGTCAGGTGAACTGAACTTCAGGTAAGAAGTTATGACCTGCAGTCTATCTGGGTCAGATATAAACCAAGTTTAGGTGCAGTTTATTTTCGGTATGCTGACATTTTCGTACTGCCTACTAGCTAGCATGACGGAGTTTTTATACAGCTGGGTGGGTGCTATGTTACTGATGTTGAACTTTATTTTGTTCATACGGTTAATTATTAGAGTTGCCAACTGTCCCCTAAAAAACAGAATCGTCCCGTATTCAGAGAAAATATTACGCGTTTCGTATTGAGGTGAAAAGGAACACAGTTTGTCCCGGACTTCAGCTACAATGAAAAAGACACAAAGCTGAAGCTGCACAGCTGCCTCTTCTTCTCTCATTCTCTCCTCTCCTGTTTCTACTTCAATCACGAAACTGATCAATGATCAGCTGATCGGCTTTTCTCTCTTGTTTATTTATCGCCCACTTTGCGCCAGAAAGAGGAAACCAGCGGATGTCGCGCTAAACAACAGCAGCACGTTTAAGCTTGATCAGCTGTTGTTAGAATTTATTTAATATTAATTTCTAGTATCAGCTGATGTTTGCTGGAGCCACAGCTGTAAAGCTGCTGGTCATGATATCGGTTTGGTTATCTGGTGAGAGGGAAACATGCAGATGAAACCAGGAGATGTCCTTACTGAATCATCAGAGCTGAACAGGTGATGGAGAAACAGGTTTACCTTTTAGGTGACATGAATGAGTTGAAGGGAAGTTATGAGCTGTTTCTGAGACACAAATAACACCAGGATCCTTTTCTATGTAGCTGACAGCTGGTAACTGTGCAGGGGCGGGTCTAGTAAAGTGTTGTCAGGGGTCCGTGTAGGGCATTAACAGGGAAAGTTTGCAGTCTGCATGCCAAATATTCTTGGGCAAGATACTAACCCCAAATTACTCTCCGATGCATCCATCGGAGTATGAATGTGTGTGAATGTTACTTAGAAAGCACTTAGAAAAATGTCCTTGTGCAAATGGGTGTGAATGGGTGAATGCACAAGTTGTGTAAAGCGCTTTGAGTGCTCAGAAGAGTAGAAAAGCGCTATATAAGAACCAGTCCATTTATCATTTACCAAAGGGGGGCACAAGGAAATACTTTTCTTTGTTATTCTCATTTAAAATGTCTCGCTTTTAAAAAAATAATTATCTGAGTCTTACAACAAACGATTGATAGATTGATACATATATACCATCAGAACAGTGTACATCACTGTCACAACAGTGTTTGTTTTCATTCAAAGGCTTTATGATTTTCCTATAATGGTGGGCGGTCTCTAGTCAAAATGCCCAGGACGATTTTTTTTGTCCCAGTCCAGCTCTGTATGCAGCTCATCTGCAGTCTGGTGTTACCTACATCTTCCTATTCAGAAGGCAGAATTTCCAAGTTCTGAGTACAATCAAAAGCACCACGACTGCAGTTTTTGTGTTGGATGTAAAAAGCAGGCTAGAATCATGGCGGCGGTCAACGACGGTACAGGCGTGGGATTTCTCTCGTGGAAATGTGCACATTATTTTTTCCTTTCTATTGGTAGGTGGCACAGTGCACTTGTGGCAAGTAAGCAAGCTAGAAGACTGGCAAACTTGCTGGGTATCCAGTTACGGAAGCAACACATTAACAAGAGAATTCTGAGTAAAACCAAAGTTACTTTCCCTAGTAACTTGTTACTTTGAAAGTAACGAGTAACTTGAAGTAATTGAGTTACTTTTTTAGAGAAGTAACTAGTAATGTAACTAAGTTACTAATTTAAAGTAACTTACCCAACACTGGAAATTACACAGTTTTAAAATTAAAGTGACTGAAAGATGAATAAATAAATAACTGTAAGTGACTAAAACAATAAAGTGTCAGTAGTATAAGAAGAGTGCAGTCTATGTTTCTGGTGAGGGAAATGGTCTTATTGGCTGGAGTTAAAAAGCAGAGTGGCTTTGGGGACAAAGGTGGCTCTCCTCCTCTCAGTCCTGCAGGAAATCCAGTGGAGGCGTCGCCCAGAGGGGAGCCATTGAAATGCGGGCTGAAGTATGTGAGAGGGGTCGTTGATGATTTTGGCTGCTTGTCTAAGGGCCTGTTGGCTGAAAACCTGTGCCAGAGTTCTGACAGGCAGGCCAATTATCGTAGAGCACACTGATGCAGTGTGATGCAGTCTGTTCCTCTTCTGGAGGCTGAGGGAGTGGATCCGGTGATGGAGAAGGTCATGATGCTTCCTTCCAGGAAGGCGTAGTAAAAAGTCATCATGATGGGTGTGCTGACTCCAAAGGAGTTGAGATCCTAAGGAGGTATAGCCGTTGCTGGCACCTCCTGAGAATCTCCTCTGTGTTGGCAGAGAATTTCAGTCAAAGATGGTTCCCAGGTATTAGTACTCCTCAACTACATCCACTGGCTTCCCATGGATGGTGGTGGTGACTGAAGCAGCTAGATCCCTCTGCCTACTGGAGAATTCACCACCATTTCTTTGGTTTTGCTCACGTTCAGTTCAAGTTTGGAGCTGTCACACCACTCTGCAAACTCCTGAAGAGTGGGCCCGTGGTGTTGCGAGGGGAGAACTGTGTTGTCAGCATATTTCGCTGATGAAATATGCTGACAACACAGTTCTCCTGTCATGTCATATATATGTACAATGAGTTGGGGAGGGGGTCCAGGGCTCCAGGGAAAAGAGGGTAGGGAGTCCACACTCACTCCTCTTCAGCCACTCTTGTCCTGCTCTCCACTCACACAGCCACACACAGGAATCACAGGGAAGGGTCTGTAACCAGGTCCGGGGAAATATATACACAAATTTAACCCAACTGGCGAGTTTAGAGAGAGATTTCTTAGCAAGGAGCTGAGATCAGGAACACAGGAGGTTCATTGTCCCAGCGATGAACTACTCCATGCCACAGTGTTAAATGGTTACCGGTAAGCCCAGGTGAATCAGCAACAATCATGGTGTAATCATCATAAGAGCGAGAGCCCATTACAAGCTCCACCCAGGCAGGCAAAATGCTAGCGGGAGGAGAGAGCTAAACATAAACACAACCTGAAAAGCCATCATGAGCCAACCAAAGAGACACAGAGTTTTATACTAGAAGAGAAACCTGCTCATCTTCATCATGTTTATTTAACTAGAGAAAATCAGAAATATCTGTGTGAGAGCGGAGCTCTAAACAGATACTTCTAAGCTGCTTCAGAGTGAACTGACCCAGGATCAGCTGCACACAGTGGCTGTAAAACAGTGAAAGTCATAACTGTCTCTCTCTGATGGAAAGCTTTTATTGTGAAGTCTCTGCAGGAAGTGTTGAGTTTGTATTCATCGCTCAGTGTTTAATAAGACAGGCAGACAGGAAGAGCAGGTCATTAGTGTTGATGAAATCAAAGGAACTGTGAGGAACTGCAGTTTGGTCAAATCTGGATATTTTTCACTAACAGTAAATGATTTTAGTGATAAAGAAATGTGTTCACAGAGAGAGGAAGAGGAGTGGTGTTTGCGAGGAGGAGCAGCTGTCCTGCTGTGCTTTGTGTCAGGACGTCCTGAAGGATCCAGTCTCTACCAGCTGTGGACACTGGTTCTGCAGACAGTGCATCTCCTCATACTGGGACCAGTCTGCTTCATCAGGAGACTCGTCCTGTCCCAAGTGTGGAGAAAGATCCAGAACCAGAGCTGGACAGCAGACAGCCAGTCAGAGCAGCTGTGTACAAAGTAAGACTGAACATCTGTCTGCTGATGGACTCATTTCTGAAAACTGGACTTCTTGTTGTTGTTCAGACATTGAAGAGTTTTCTTTCTCTTTCTTTCAGCAGATGTTGGTCTGCAGGAGGTTTTAGATGAACATAAGATCAGTCTGAGGAGGAGATGTGAACGTGTGACTGAAGGAAGTGATGAAACAGGAAGTAGAACCCTCCTCAACAGGATCTACACTGAGCTCTACATCACAGAGGGACAGAGTGAAGAGGTTCATACCCAACATGAGGTGAGGCAGCTGGAGACAGCTTCCAAGATGGACGCCCTCCATGACGCTCCAATCAGGTGCCAGGACATCTTTAAAGCCTTCCCTGACCAACAGAGACCCATCAGAGTGGTTCTGACCAACGGCGTGGCTGGTGTTGGAAAAACCTTCTCATTGCAGAAGTTCACTCTGGACTGGGCAGAGGGCTTGGAGAACCAACATGTCAGTGTGGTGGTTCTGCTTTCATTCAGGGAGCTGAACCTGATCAGAGATGAGCAGTACAGTCTTCTGGAGCTGCTCCATGTTTTCCATCCAACATTACAGAAGGTCACAGCAGAGAAGCTGGCTGTCTCTCAGCTTTTGTTCATCTTTGACGGCCTGGATGAAAGCAGACTTTCATTGGATTTCACCAACAGGAAGCTGCTGTCTGATGTCACACAGAAGTCATCAGTCAGCCAGCTGCTGACAAACCTCATCCAGGGAATCTGCTTCCCTCGGCTCTCGTCTGGATAACTTCCCGACCTGCAGCAGCCAATCAGATCCCTCCTACATGTGTTGACAGGCTAACAGAAGTACGAGGCTTCACTGACGCCCAGAAGGAGGAGTACTTCAGGAGGAGATTCAGTGATGAAGAGCTGTCCAGCAGAATCATCTCCCACATGAAGACATCCAGGAGCCTCCACATCATGTGTAGTATCCCAGTCTTCTGCTGGATCACTGCTACAGTTCTGGAGCACATGTTGACTACAGAGCAGAGAGGAGAGCTGCCCAAGACCCTGACTGACATGTACTCACACTTCCTGCTGGTTCAGACAAAGAGGAAGAAGAACAAGTTCCATGAGGGACGTGAGACGAGTCCACAGGAGCTGACAAAGGCTGACAGGGAAGTTCTTCTGAAGCTGGGGAGGCTGGCGTTTGAACATCTGGAGAAAGGAAACATCATGTTCTACCAAGAAGACCTGGAGCAGTGTGGTCTGGATGTGACAGAGGCCTCGGTGTACTCAGGAGTTTGTACAGAGATCTTCAAAAGAGAGTGTGTGATCTTCCAGAAACCAGTTTACTGCTTTGTTCATCTGAGCATTCAGGAGTTTCTGGCTGCAGTCTACATGTTCCGCTGCTTCACCAACAGGAACACTGAGGTGGTGCAAGAGTTCTTGGGGAAAGACTACAATGAGTCTGTTCTGAATGGTTTCATAAAGACAATCATGGAGAAATCCCTCCAGAGTAAAATTGGCCACCTGGACCTGTTTGTTCGCTTCCTTCATGGCCTCTGTCTGGAGTCCAACCAGAGACTCTTAGGAGGTCTGCTGGGTCAGACAAAGATCAGTCCTGAAACCATCCAGAGAGTCATCAGCAACCTGAAGGAGATGAACAGTGATAAAATCTCTCCTGACAGAAGCATCAACATCTTCCACTGTTTGATGGAGATGAACGACCTCTCATTATTTCAGGAGATCCAAGAGTTCCTGAAGTCAGAGAACAGATCAGAGGAACTCTCTGAGATCCAGTGCTCAGCTCTGGCCTTCATGCTGCAGATGTCAGAGGAGGTTCTGGATGAGTTGGACCTGCAGAAGTACAACACATCAGAGCGGGGACGACTGAGACTGATTCCAGGTGTGAGGAACTGCAGAAAGGCTCGGTGAGTGAAGAATTATCTCTTCATATTCTTCTGTAAGTCACACTTGATTATTCAACATCATCAGCATAGAGCAGTAGATTTGTTATTCAGAAATACACCAGGGTTTCTGTAGGTTATTAAAAAGTCTGAAAATAAAATCAAGGAAAATAACAGATTTCAGATTGTTTTTCAAAATTAAATTAGCTGTTAATATTATATTCAATTATTAATTAATTTATTATTATAATCTTTTAT
The DNA here is from genome assembly GCF_013358895.1 of Oreochromis aureus. Classification (NCBI taxonomy): domain Eukaryota; kingdom Metazoa; phylum Chordata; class Actinopteri; order Cichliformes; family Cichlidae; genus Oreochromis; species Oreochromis aureus. Next base: position 127,031,022 of record NC_052944.1, on the reverse strand, counting down.
GGGTTTATATCACTTAATTTTGATGTCCTTTTGTTCTCACGCATGTTTATTAATTTGTAGGAACTAGTGATAATTTAAGACCTTGTATGTGAGGAGCAGGATTTTGAATTCAATTCTGGATTTAACAGGAAGCCAATGAAGGAAGCCAAAACAGGAGAAATCTGCTCTCTCTTTCTAGTCCCTGTCAGGACTCTTGCTGCAGCATTTTGGATTAATTGAAGGCTTTTCAGGGAGTTTTTAGGACTTCTTGATAATAATGAATTACAGTAGTCCAGCCTGGAAATAATAAATGCATGAACCAGCTTTTCAGCATCACTCTGAGACAGGATATTTCTAACTTTAGAGATGTTGTCCAAATGGAAGAAAGCAGTCTCACATATTTGTTTAATATGTGCATTGAAGAACATATCCTGGTCAAAAATGACTCCAAGGTTCCTCACAGTGTTACTGGAGGCCAAGGTAATGCCATCCATTGTAAGAATCTGCTTAGATACCATATTTCTAAGATTTTCAGGGCCGAGTAAAATAACCTCAGTTTGATCTGAATTAAGAAGCAGAAAGTTAGCGGCCATCCAGGTCTTTATGTCTTTAAGACATTCCTGCAGTTTAACTAATTAGTGTGTGTTATCTGGCTTCATGGATAGATTAAGGTGTCTAATAAATGTTATTATACCTTATCTTATCTTATCTTATCTTATCTTATCTTATCTTATCTTATCTTATATTTCCTGCCCATCACTTTTAACCAATCAAATAGATGCACGTTGTCATATAAAACTTTGTATACCACTAAGTCAGATTACTCTTTTTGGGAAGACTGGCTACAGTAGTTGGAAGAACTTTAGTTAATACCTGCAGAGGGTAAGGCAAGTCCTGAAGAGTCAGCTTAATCATAAGAACAAGCTGGTCAAAGGAAGAGATAGAATCCACTGACATTAAGACGAGGAAGCTCCTGACCATGCATGGAGGGTTTCACCCAAAGTCCAGCACCCTGAGACTATATACTAAGCAGAAGGAAGGAGGACAGGGATTAGTGAGTGTCAGTGCCCCATAGCATAGCATAGTTTATTTATATAGCACTTTGGTCAGCCACGTGTTGTTTTTAAAGTGCTGAACAACAGAAATATAAGAGGTACATTAAGAATAATAAATATGATATAATAAGTAACAATAATAATAACAATAGAATATAAGTAAAAGTGTCAGTTACCCACTGAGTCAAATGCCAGTGAATAAAAATAAGTAACCAGCACTTATGTAGATTGCCTAATGTGAACAGGAAGATCATTCCAAAGCTTGAGCCACAATAGAGAACGTTCTGTCTCCTCTAAGTTTCAACGGTGATTTAGGGACTGAGAGCAACAGCTACTCAGCTGACCAGAGTGAACGAGGGAGACCTAGGGCTTCAGCAGATCGGACAAATATACAGGTGCTGCAAGGATTTAAAACCAGTAAAAGGATTTTAAAATGGATCCTAAATTCATTTGGAAGCCAGTGTAAGGAGGCCAGAACTGGAGTAATATGATCAAATTTTCTTTTACCAATTAAAACTGTGCCAGCAGCATTCTACACCAGTTGCAGGCGTGACAGAGTGACCTGGCCAACCCCTATGAACCTCCCAAGACCCTAACTCTTTCATGGCATGCATTTTCAATATCTCTTTGCTATTTGGGCTGATTGGGACCTGATGAATGTAAAAACAAAGAATTACCAGATTTTTTGTTTTGTTTTGTTTTGTTTTGTTTTTTTACCTGATTTTTGTTTCTGAGAAAAGCGAGATCCACACGAGAGGTCAGCATTTAAATGAAATGAAATGTTGTGTTTTCGGAAGATTGCACCCAGTGGCAAGAGATAAAATGAAAACAATAGTGGCCCATGGCAGAGCGGCCACAGAGAAGACCAATCCACCTTAACACAAAAGCTCCTGTTAGAGATATGATTTTATCCCCCCACACACACATAAAACATATTAAGGATTGTACATTAACATAAAACTGTTGTCGGAACCATACTGAATTTCACCAGAGAAACACACACACACATACATATGAAAAGAGAGAGAGAGTACACATAGTATGCAAACGGCTACCAAACAGCCATCATAATCCGTCATACAATGAGAACAGGACAAATCAACAATTGACAATGACTAATTAATATTAAAATCTGTAAAATCTGTAACATAATGTATTCTTTGGAGTTTAGTCTGTTACTGTTACTATTTTTACCATTTCTTCTTGGAGCAACTGTAACCCACATAATTTCCTTAGGGATTAATAAAGTATTCTGATTCTGATTGTTTCAGGATGACCTGCCATTATCCAATGACACATCTGCTTACCTGTATCTTTTGCGCATTTCTCCTCCTCCTCTTTTCTCTTTTTTCTAAATTGAGCACCTGATGGCTTTCAACTTTTTTCTCCATCTTCCATTGGTTTTAATTTTGCACTCCAGTATGAACACCCATCCCCCAACTCGAGGATCACCACAACATAACCTAACAGACCTACACCTTAGTTCACAGATTCAGTTTGTCTAAGGTGTATTTCTGGGATTTCGCACAACCCAGGATTCAAATCATGAATACATAATGGGCTTGGATTTACAACATTATGAATGAAATGTGCTCTATTTGGAAGCAGCCGCCCCCTCCTCTTTTAGTTGTGTGTGAGACTTTAAATCATCAAACTGTAAATTTTAAATTTTACATTGTCATTGATCCCTTTACGCCTAGTCCAAAAGCGTATATTTATTTTCTTACTCTTTTTATATTTATTGTTTGTTTACTTGCACTGTTGTAACTGGAGCCTCGTCGTCTCATCTCTCTATATACTGGACTGTATGTAGCGGAGATGACAGTAAAGTTTACTTTTACTTCAGCAGCAAGCAGGCGCACCGAGGGCTCTCGCTTTCACTTTTCGCGTATAGAATTTCGAAAAAACATCGATGCAAATTATAAGTCTGTATTATAATGTCTGGTGTTTTCGTGTTTGTTGGTTTGTTTTATTTTGTTTTATTTTGCGAGTTGGTTATTAGATGCTGCTCCAGCCAGCCAGAGAATCCCCGCCACCCCGCCCTCTCCTCCCTGCGCCCGAAAGCAGCAGGCGCACCTTGCAAACGGAGGGTGCCCTTACTCCCAGCAAATGGGCGATAGAAAACCGAGAAGACCAGATGTTCATCAGATTATGATGTCACTGTTTTGTCATCATTCACTCTGTTTATAATGCAGATTTTTTCTTTCATAATAACGCATTTGATATTTTTCCAACCACAGACTGATTCAGTGTCGACTCTCACAGACTCACTGTGAAGTTGTGGCCTCAGCTCTGAAGTCCAATCCTCCCATCTGACAGAACTGGACATCAGTGGAAACGAGCTGCAGGATTCAGCGGTAAAGCTGCTGTGTGCTGGACTGGAGAGTCCAAACTGTCGACTGGAGAATCTGAGGTGAGTTCACTGACTGCAACTGTTGTTTTATTTTTTTCTTTATTTCAGATCTTTGATTGATGTTAAAAACTTTCTTTAGTTCATAAATGTTCAGGATGGATTCTGGGGAAATGCAGTCTGTAATGACAATATGTCTTAAAGGCTCTTTCTTGGCAGAAAATTAAATCCATAATTAAAACTCTTAATAAACCTGTTGATGCCAATAAATCACTTACAAAGTAACTTACATAACTGTTGTTCCACATTTTGTTTTGTCCATTCCATTTCCCTCTGATGCTCATCCTCTGCCACTCTAACAGCTTTGGCTGCACCTCCATGTGGATCCTTTTTGCTCATTTCTCCCAGGTTTTGGCACCAAAAATGTAGCAAATTCTCTTGGCCAAGAAAATGGACAGGACGTCGGTTATAGAAGTGATAGTCTTTATATGAGACAGTCTTCTAATGACAATACACACATGCAAAAAAAATGTTGGTACCCTTCGGTCAATAAAACAAGAACTCACAATGGTCACAGAAATAACAAAAGTAATAATAAATAAAAATTCTATGAATGTTAACCAATGAAAGTCAGACATTGCTATTCAACCATGCTTCAAAAGGAATTATTTTTTAAAAAATGCATGAAAACCCCAGCCCCACAGCATACATCCAACAGTTGCCGGACAGTACTGGATCACTGGATAGTGAAAACAAAATAATTCAAAATGTCCCGTAACACATCATTAATCAAGGCCTGAAACACTGCTGGTGCATTAGTTAGACTAAATGGCATTACCAGGTATTCACAATGTCCTTGAGGAGTGTTGAAGGCAGTTTTCCACTTATCTCCCTGACATATACGCACCAAGTGAAGGTCCAGTTTAGTGAAAATGACAGCTTCCTGCAGAGGTTCAAAAGCAGATGTGATTACTGGCATTGGATATTTGTTTATTTGCATTGGTATCAATGTGGCCTCAATAGTCAGTACAGGGCCAGAGTGACCAGTCTTTCTTTCCCACAAAGAAAAACCCATTTGCCAAAGGTGAGGAAGATGGGCAAATTAAGCCAGCCTCCAGCGACTCAGTGATATACCTCTCCATTGCCGCATTCTCAGGTCCAGAGAGTTGTACAGCCAACTCCTATAACCAGCTCCTTACTGGTTTTCATTTAGAGCTATAATTGTGATTTACTGTGCAATTTGAAACTTTCCTGTGTTCTCAGCTTAAAATTTAAGTTATTTCAGGAACTATGAATTTTTGCGCACAGTGACATTAGTTTTCTATATGTAGACAAATTACGTGTTTTGGTTTTGTACACAAATACCTTTTTATATGTGTATCTATTTGTTTTCTTTGGGTTTTGGGGGCTTTTCAGACTTAGTGGCTGTTTCATATCAGAGAGAACTTGTAAAGCCCTGTCCTTAGCTCTCAGCTCACAGTCTTCTAGTTTGAGAGCTAGACCTGAGTAACAACAACCTACAAGATTCAGGAGTGAAGCTTTTGTCTGCTGCACTGGAGAGTCCGAGTTGTACATTGGAAACACTAGGGTGAGATTAACAGATATTTATTTTTCATGAAATTACATAATTAACCAATTTAAGCTTTTAGCTAATAAATGTCAGCTTCGTCTTTTGTTGTTGTATCTTAGTATTGTTCATTCTTTCTAAATCACAGTAAATTGCCAAATTTGTGATGTGTTTAAAATAAGGAAACACCAATTTTAGGCAGTGTTGGAACATTAAATATTGCCACATCTAGAAAGTCATCCTTGCACCATCAACATACTTCAAATTCAGCTTTTCTATGTTTGTGTGTGTGTGTGTGTGTGTGTGTGTTTCCTTTTTTTCTAGACTTAGTAGCTGTTATCTCTCAGTGATAAGTTGTGAAGCTCTGTCCCCAGTTCTCAGTTCGCAGATCTCAAGTCTGAAAGAGCTGGACCTGAGTAACAACAACCTACAAGATTCAGGAGTGAAGCTTCTGTCTAGTGCACTGCAGAGTCCACATTGTACACTGAAAACTTTAAGGTCAGACCAATCATATTTATTTTTCATGAAATAACTTAATTAACCAATTACAACTTTCAGTTAATAAATGTAAGCTTTATCAATTTGTTGTTATGGCTTAGTATTTTCATTATTTCTAAATTATAGCAAATTGATTGATTAATGTGTTTAAAATAAATGAATAGCAATTCCAGCCATTCCTAAAAACAACTTTAAATATTGCCAGACCTAGTAACTCGTCAGTGCACCATCAATACACTTTAAGTTCAGCTTTTTGTGTGTTTGACTTCTTTATTTCTAGACTTAGTGTCTGTAATCTCTCAGAGAAAGCTGTGAAATGCTGTACTCAGCTCTCAGTTCCCAATCCTCTAGTCTGAGACAGCTGGACTTGAGTAACAATGAACTGCATAATTCAGGGTGACACTTCTATCTGCTGGAATGGAGAGCCCACATTGTACACTGGAATCTTTGAGGTCAGTATTCACTCTTTTCAACTCAGTATTATTTAGAATCTGTATTAAATTACTGAATAAATGGCTAAATGATTATTTGAATTGCTCTCTGTAAAGGTTTTCATATCAGATCATGTTATATCCTCTAATATGAACAAAGATAAAAGTTAACACTGCCTTCTCTCCTGTGATCAGTATTGACAAATTGAGAACCACCTTCATCAGACTGGGGTTAAAAGCTGAGTCATACACTTGTTACTTCTAGGCTGGATTATTCGAATTCAGTATTATCAGGCTGTTCTAAAATGCAGGACTGATACGTGATTCATGCAGACTTCAGATAGTTCTGGAAGTGCTTATAGGGACTAGATAGAGCACATTTATCCCTCATTAGCTTCTCTTCATATGCACCCTGATGAATTGAGATTTAAAGTCTCAATTATTATTCTCATAAACAATATCCTGCTTATTTGCATTCCATCATATGTTGAAGACCTCATGATACCATATAGCCCAAGCAACACACTCTCTTGTGTTGCTTGGAGATTTTGTGAAAAGGGAGTTTCTTTTTCCAACTGTAGCCAAGTACTGCTAAGATACTAAGGAAATGCCAGATTGTGTTCTCTGTAATATTGTAGAGCAGTGGTTTATTAAGGTTTTAATAAGGTTTATTATTATTATTATTATGAAGGTTTATTAAAGCCATTGTGTTTTTAACATGTTTTAATGCTTTGTATTTTGTTTTGTTTAATCTGAACAAGCAAAAAAAAAAAGTTAGTGATCACTGTCGGCCTCTCTCGGTTTTTATCATCACTACGATGTAACTACAGCCCAGTCCATGCAGCAGTATATTAATGACTAACCTCGTATTGTGGATGGATTATCTCAGTTGTTCTCTTCACTGAATTTTGGTCTGTTCACAGCGTCCTGCCATGTGATTACATTTGTCCCTAATCATCGGGAACCCTCACATTAACTTTGATTGAGTGGAAAAAAGTTAGGATTCATCCTCCAGCTTCACTGTGTTTATCTTATGCTAACCATAGCTGTGTAGCCAGCCACCACGCAGCACAAAGGATTACCGCTCACTCGCAGAAGAAGCGGATCGCACTATCCAGGCAATAGTTTCTGACTCACCAACGGCATCTCCTGCGCCCCCCACCGATTCTCGCGGGGGCCTACGACTCATCGATGATGGCTGGGATTGCGACACAGCGGCACCACGGAAAAGGGCTGTGTTTTTACCATCAGCGTGACGGCGCCGTGCCGTCTTTGCAGTTTTAAGGCCCAGCGAAATGAGCCCGCTAACACTCTGTAGTGGCCGCGACCACGGGCGATAAGGACTCTACTCTTCATAGAGGACTCACTCTTGGGGAGATGTTTTCTGGTTGACTCTGGTTCCCAGAAGAGCCTCTGGAACTCTCGTGTCGTCTTTGCATACCTCCACAATGCAAAGACGGAGGTATACAGTCTTTAAAAATTTGAGATTTCCGTGTACCACCAGAGAGAGCCTGCATGCCACTAGTGGTACGCAGCGTACCACAGTTGAGAATCACTGTTGTAGTCTACTGCTGCACAACTTTGTTACAACGTGTTGCTTTATAAAGCTATTACTGAATTGAATTCAGATAAATTGTTTGTCTGCAGTGTGTCAGGCTGTCTGATCACCGAGGAAGGCTGTACTTCTCTGGCCTCAGTGCTGAGCTCCAACTCTTCACATCTCAGAGAGCTGGACCTGAGCTACAATCATCCAGGCGACTCAGGAATGAAACTGCTGATGGCTGGACTGAAGGATCCAAGCTGGAGACTGGGCACTCTCAGGTATGGAGAGAATGACTGATGAATGAGGAAGAGCTGTAAACATTTCCTGTGTCCTTCACTCACTTCATGTTTATTTCATGCAGATGCAGATGACATGAATGCAGGGACAGTTCAAGAACAGAAACACTAGTCTAGCTAAATAATAAAATAGATTTTAATGTCGGGGTCTCCAAGGAGGCCAATTGCAGGAACTGTCTCATCATTTATTCAACATTTGGACAGATATCTCTATGTTTAATCGTGCAGTCATTTAAAGGAAATTCCTCTTCCTTTCAACCTAATTACGATCAGGTTAATCTCCGTACAGAGGCAGGTCTAGGACATATTATAATGATAATAATACATTTTATTTAAAGCGCCTTTCAAGACACCCAAGGACACTTAACAATAGAATAAAATGCATAATAGAACAATGACAACACAGAAAAAGGAAAAAAAAAAAGCACAAGATAAAATAAACAAACAGTAGGTTCACAGTGAATATGAAAATTTGAATAAAGGGGTTTTGAATAGGATTTTAAACTGGGGTGGGAACCAATGTTTGTTATATCTGTGGGTAGAGAGTGCCACAGTCTGGGAGCAGAGCAGCTGAAAGCTCTGCTTCCCATGGTGGTGAAGCGAAAAGAAAGCACAGCAAGCAGGATAGAAGAAGAGGATCAAATTGAGTGGGCAGAAGAGATGGTGCTTAACAGATCAGAAAGGTAAGGAGGAGCAAGGTTATGAAGGGCCTTGAAGGTGAGCAGAAGAAGTTTGTACACTATGTGGAATTTCACAGGGAGCCAGTGAAGTTCCTGAAGAACAGGAGTGATGTTCTGGTAGCAGGGGTTCTGGTAATAATGCGGACAACAGAGTTTTGAGCCACTTGAAGCTTATGGAGGATTTTTGCGGAGACCATGCAAGAGAGAATTACAATATTCAATACGGAGGTAATGAGACTAGGGACAAGAATGGACGTAGACTGGGTGGAAAGAGCAGGATGTAATCTTTTAATGTTGCATAGATGGAAATAGGCAAAACAGGTGAGATTACTGATGTGAGATTTATAGGATAGTGAACAGTCTAGGATGACACCAAGTCTCTAAACCTGAGGTGAAGGGAAGACTGGAGTTTTCAATAGTGAGTGAGAAATGGTTTGCCTTCAGTAGGTTGGATTTAGTGTCAATAAGGAGGATTTCAGGTTTATCCTGAATAAGCTTGAGAAAATTAGAGCTGAACCAGGATTTTAATTCAGATTCTGTAAGGAAAGAAGTTGGGAGGAGGAATCAGGCCTGCAGGAGAGATATAACTGGGTGTCATCAGCAAAACAGTGAAAATGAAGATCAAATTTGTGGAAAATGGTACCAAGAGGAAGGATGTATATTATAAAGAGAAGAGGGCCTAAGACTGAATCTTGAGGTACACCAGTAGTGACTGGGAAAAGAGAGCAGAATGATTTCAGTTGAATAAATTGGGAGCGGTCAAGGAGATATGATTGGAATCAAGTGAGAGCTGTGTCGGAGATACCTAGATGGGAAAGTCTGATTAGAAGGATGGAGTGGAATAGAATAGAATAGAATAGAATAGAATAGAATAAACCTTTATTATCCCACGGATGAGAAATTTCGGTGTTACAAAGCTCTTACAGCAAGGGAAAATAAAATATAAAAGGAAGACACAGGGTGATTCTATAAACATAAGCAAACAAAGTTTGTATATACAGGTATATACAGGTAACAAAGTACAGAATATGTACAGAAAAATTGAAAAAGTTGTATTGAGATATGTATAAAATGTACAGTAAACTAACAAGTGGTGAGTAAGATGACCAAAAGACTGTTAACCCGCATTATATAGTCTGACAACTGCTGGTAAGAATGACCTGAGGTAGCGCTCCTTCCAACAATGTGGGTGTAAAGTCTACTGCTGAATGAGCTGCTCAGTGCTTGTACAGTCTCATGCAGGGGTGGGAGGTGTTGTCCATGATGGATGTTAGCTTAGACAACATTCTCTCCTCCCCAACCTGCTCGATTGACTTCAGCACCAGGACAGAGCTGGCCCTCCCGACCAGTTTGTTGAGTTTCCCCTGTCCCTCTCTGCCATTCCACTACTCCAGCAGACCACAGCATAGAAAATAGCAGTCACGACCACAGTGTCATAAAATGTCCTTAGGGTGTCCTGTTAACCCCAAAGGATCTTAGCTGCCATAGCAGGTGGAGACGACTTAGACCCTTTTTGTAAAGTGCATTTCTGTTTGTGGACCAGTCCAGTTTGTTATTGAGACCCAGGTATTTGTACTCCTCCACCCTTTCAGTGTCCAAACCCTGGGGGTGGCTTCTTGCTGAAGTCAATCACCCGCTCCTTCATCTTGCTGGCATTGATGCAAAGATGGTTCTGTTTGCACCAGCTGACTAAGTCCTTGATGACCCCCTGTATTCCAGTTCGTTTCACTCCGACACCCAACCCACAATGGCAGTGTTGTCTGAGAACTTCTGGAGATGGCAAATGTCAGTGGTATAACTGAAGTCCACGGTGTACAAGGTGAAGAAGAAAGGGCGAGTACTGTTCCTTGTGGGGCCCCGTGCTACAGACTACCACCTCAGATAAACAGTCCCAAAGCCTCATATACTGGGATCTCCTGGTGAGGTAGTCAATAATCCACAAGGACAGCTGATGGTCTACTCCCGCTTCCTGCATCTTCTTCCTTAGCACTGAGGGTTGAATTGTATTGAAGGCACTGGAGAAATCAAAAAACTTGACTCTCACAGTGCACTTGGTGCTCTCCAGATGAGAGAAGGCCCGATGCAGCAGGTAGGTGACAGCATCATCCACCCCGATGTCCGGCTGGTAGGCAAACTGCAGCGGGTCTAGATCTCTTCCGACTAGGGGCGAAGGTGATGTAGTATGATCCTCTCCATGGTCTTCATCAGATGTGAAGTCAGGGCAATGGGTCACTGGTTTGGCTCCTTGGGGTGCGTTGTCTTTCAGACTGGCACCAAGCAGGAGGTCTTCCACAGAGACTGAGGTTAAAGATGTATGTGATAACCTCACAGAGTTGATCTGCACAGTCCCTCAAAAGTCTGGAGCTGATTCCATCCAGACCCGTGGCCTTCCTGGTTTTCATCTTCCTCAGCTGACTTCGCACCTGGTCAGTTGTAATGGAGAGGAGTAGGGTGTGGGTGGATGGCTCCTGATGACTGGCTTGGAGGAGGAGGCAGTAGAGTCGTTGAAGGAAAAGGGGTCAGGTGAGGTGTATTTGATGTCCCGGTGCTATGGGGGTTGCAGAGAAGTGTGAAGGAGGTGTGAAGAGCGGAAAAACCAGTTGAAAAACTGGTGGATGGGGAGGAAAGGCTACTGAATCAAACCTGTTAAAAACTGGTTCAATCTGTTAGCCCAAACCTGGTCTCCAGACTCTGGACCCCTTCTGCTCACAGTGCTCCATCCAGTGATGGTGTTCAGTCCTCTCCACACACCTCTGGTGTTCCTCTGCTGGAGCTGCTCCTCCAGCTTCCTCCTGTAGCTTTCCTTTCCCCCTTCTTATCTCTCTCCATAGCTCCTTCTGGACTTCCCTCATTTCCTCTCTGTTTCCAGATCTGAAAGCCCTCCTTTTCTGCTCCAGCAGATCTGGAGTCCGCCGTGGCTTGTTGTTGGAGTAACACCGTGCTTGTGAGTGAGTGATAATAGTACCTTAATAGTTTTAACATGAAATATTCAAATACAAATATATGGTCCACTGTTTGTGTGACAGAGGCAGAAATTTCCCTTTATGCATGTGGAGAAATCTGCAGTTAAGTCACAACATAAACAGGTTTCAGGTGGCATTAAAACACATGAAAACAACACTGCATTCACTCAGAAGTCAGAGGTCATGTACAGTAACCACACTGACACAAAAAGGAGAAAACAGCTGGCAGCAAAGGCAGGAGGTGTCCTTTCCAGCTAAACAGAGGAGGAATATAAAGATAATGAAGGTCACAGTTTGAATCAGTCATATTTCCTTTAATACTGTGGTGTACTGACAGATCCAGGATCAGTCCAAATCATCAGCAGTTTTATCCACTTTTGGGTTGATGGAACTGTTCCTTTATCAGTGTCTAACAGTATGTGTATGTGAGCCATGCAATGTCCATGTGTGCATGCTGAAAGAGACTGTGCTGGTCTGACTCACCTCCTCCTTTCAGGGTGGAGCCTGCAGGAGTCCGATGGTTGAGACCAGGTCTGAGGAAGTGTAAGTGTGTTTTAATGTGATTCATGAAAACAAAGCAGTACACATTCAACCATCTTCAAACTGTCACATCACTCATTCACATCTCTGATGTCAGGAGTCATCATCAAAGTGTCAATCAATGAACAGATGATCGATCAATAACTGCAGCTGGATTGTGTTTGTTCTTTCCATCAGATTCCTGTCAACTCACAATTGACACAAACACAGTACACACAAACCTTCAACTGTCTGACAACAACAGGAAGGTCAAACATGTGGAGGATGTTCAGTCATATCCTGATCATCCAGACAGATTTGATTTTTTTATCAGCTGCTGTGTAGAAATGGTCTGACTGGTCGCTGTTACTGGGAGGTCGAGTGGAGAGGAAACATTCATGTATCAGTGAGTTCCAGAGGAATCGGAAGGAAAGGAGACAGTGATGACTGTGTGTTTGGACGGAATGATCAGTCCTGGTGTCTGTACTGCACTAATAATGGTCCTCGTTCTGTCAGGCACAATAAAAGATACACATCCATCCCCTCCTCCTCCTCCTTCTCCTCCTCTGTCTCTAACAGAGTAGCAGTGTATGTGGACTGTCCTGCTGGCACTCTGTCCTTCTACAGAGTCTCCTCTGACACTCTGATCCACCTCCACACCTTCAACACCACATTCACTGAAACTCTTTATCCTGGATTTAGAATCAGTTCTGCTTCCTCAGTGTCCCTGTGCTGAGTGGAGTGTAAAGAGTGTCCTCTTGTTAGAGAAACACTGACTGTTGAACAGATAGTTCAGTCTGTACATGTCTGTCTCTTTCACTCAGAAACAAGTTTTTCAGATTCAATCAGTTGATGTTTGAAACTGTTCTAAATTATTCCTTGTAAACTTCTTCCTCTTCAGTCCTTTAAAGATGGAAGCTCCCATTATTCCAGGATCCACATGTTGTTTTTCTGTCTTTTTCCACTCAAAGCTTCACAGTGAATATCAGTTTCATTCATTGTTGGAAGCTCATCATTTGAAAATGTTTCGGCCATATAAGCTGAAGTGTTGGCTCAATATTGCTAATGCCATTATAACCATAAAATGATTGTATTGAGGTACCATAATGGATGTTGCTATATAATAAATAACAACAGCTTTAATCATTTGAAACTAGTCTTGTCTTTGTCAGGCACATTGTGAACAAGAATGTGGTGCAGGATGTTGGTAACAGCTTGGTTAGTAATTGGTTGGTTAGTTAATATTCTTAGAAACGTGTGTATAGCACTGCATATGTTGTCTCTCACTTTTTTTTATTTTTTTATTTTTATGAAACATGAAAACTGTCAGCTGTTTCAGCTGCTCAATAATTCCGTGTGATGCACATTTATACTTATGTCTAAAATGAAATCTGGGCAGTGTTTCGGGTCGTCTAAGGAGCTACCGGAGAATCTCATCGATGCCACATAGGAGCTCATCGACCTGTGGCTGGAAAGCCAGGATGACAAATCCCAGCGCGCTATAGAGAGGCGGCTACAGCGTCTGGTGACCGGTCTCCCATGGCTTCTGGGCTCGCTATATCCGTGGGAGCAGGAATTTCTCCTTTTGGATCTTGGACTTCATCCCCCGTCTGCATTCACTTTCGAGCAGCCAGATGCGGCAAGTGAGCGGGATACTTTGGCTTCCCCAGATTCCGGGACTTTGTTTTCTGGGGCTATTCAGAGTGGGATGAACCTACCTTCGTGGTAACGGACCCGTCCCAAGTGGGTGCCTATAAACCTTCTGCTAAACCAAAAGACTGTGCCTCTGCCACTCCATCCGAGCCGGGACTTTATTGCCACTCTCCAGCTCAGTTTTTTGTTCAGCCGTTAGCTCCCCAGTTTGTAGCACAGCCATTAGCCTCCCCAAGAGCGCTATTACCTGTTCAGCCACCATTTCAGTCAGTCACTCAGCTACCATCACCACTAGCATCACTGCAACCCATATTTCTGTCCATGACTCAGTCAGTAGCTCAGTTAATGGCTGAGTCACGATCTTCACTCGCCCCTCTACAGGAAGCTATATCCATACACCCCTTAAAGGACTGTTTATCCACCGCTGTTTCTGAGCAGGGAGACAAACTGTTTCACAATGGACCTGTGTAGTTGCCACAATGGAGAGTAATTCTTCAGATTAGCAATAGGTGGATCTCAGCTTCCCAATTCCAATTAAAGTCAAAAACACAAAAATTACAGGAGAGGAACAAAGTTCTATGCCAGCTGTTTTATTGAACAGTGTAGCTCAGCAAAACAGAAGGAAAAGCAAAGCTCCCCTAGGGTGTTCGCAGTAAGCGCGTGCAGGTAGGGACCGACCCCACGGACAGACAGCAGAAAAAAAGCCCAGAGGGCTGTCCCGGCCCCCTTTAAAGGTACCAGTAGTCCCACCTCCTGCTGCTGAGTAACTTTCCCACGCACCCAGGAGCAGCAGGTGCAGGGTCAAATGCCGGCCAGAGTTCACACCTGGCACTGGCTGAGCGCCCGGTCCAAAGTGACACCCTAGGTTAACCCTTTGCTTTACCCTCTGACAATAGGTCACAACATGGTCAAAGGTCACACATTAGTACAGCAAATAGCATAGTTTATAAAAGATAATTATGATATTAATGTGAATAATACTTGGCCTAACTACATCAAATATATGAGTTAAATGCATAACATAAAAATAAAACACTCCAGTGTAGGTTTATAGTGTGTGTGTGTGTGTGTGTGTGTGTGTGTGTCGCGTGCCTAAAACCCCACATGAAAGTTAGAATATATATATTCAGATAGATATATAAGTACAAAAATCCATCATGTTAGATTTATAGGTATACATGTCATACAAAAATCCACTACATTCCCCCCTGTGGTACCTGGAGGTACCACCTAAAAACCCCATAATATGAAAAAACAAAAATGGTGAGTATCTAACTACGGCGTGTGCTGTTTTTTTTGCTAACATACTTTAAAGCAAGCTCCTTACATAGTTTAATGAGTAGACAAGATAATCAACAGCAGCAGGTGCTAAGCAAAGGCGACATGAAACACACAAAATCCAACCTGCCATGGCCATAGTATTGTTCATCCACAATTGCAGAGCACCTTGCATAACACACTGTGATTGTCATCAATTATGATAGAATTCAAAATAAGAAAGATCAACTAATAGATATATGTTAACTGCTAATTAAGGCATAGGATGTATAAGTAAGACACATGAAATGAATATATATTTTAGGTTACATATTATGCATAATCACAGTATATGGCATCATTCAAGCCAGACTTTCAGTCCTTTCATGGCCTTACTCCCCACCCACTGATTGGCGTGCAGGAGCACTTTCTCCACCAACTCCCTTATTAGCCATGAGTTGGTCATTGACCACCTGAAGCCTGACATTTTCAGCAGTGAGTCTCTGGATCTCTTTACTCTGGGCTCCAATGGTGTGAAGGGCTTCAGACAACTTGCGAGTGATGAAGTTGGAATGATCTTCCTGACCTTTCACTTGCTTTTGTAGTTCAGCCACCTCTCGCATCAGATCAGCATTCCTCTCAGTGTAGCGGGCATTCTCAACTCTCACCTCACCCAACTCGTGGATGCTCCTCTCCCAAGCCCGCTCCCACGCATCGTTTTGGCGAATGAGATGATGGGCATAGTGCTCTGTGGTCTGCAGGGCGGTTGCATACATCTGCTTGCGTTGAGCATACTGACAGCGGGCATTGTAATTATTTCTTTTCCTTTTGATCTCCTGGGCCCAGCTTGGAGGCAGCTTTCGAATTTCTCTTTGGAATTCAGGCTTGGGGAGTTGCATAAGGTGTTCTTGCACAGTGGAATCAGCAACATCTCCCCACGCTGTCACTGTAGACTCAGCTGCACTTCCCTGGACAGGGGTGTTAGAACGTGTAGAC
Source organism: Oreochromis aureus (assembly GCF_013358895.1). Taxonomy (NCBI): domain Eukaryota; kingdom Metazoa; phylum Chordata; class Actinopteri; order Cichliformes; family Cichlidae; genus Oreochromis; species Oreochromis aureus. Next base: position 127,015,235 of record NC_052944.1, on the reverse strand, counting down.
CCTTCATCATGTCCGGAATGCTCATAGGTCATGCTGGCAGTGGACACGGGGCTTAGTGACAGAAGGTCGACGATCGGAGGTCTGTATGGGCTCTGAGAGTGGCTTGGCCCCGGTCTGGGTGACTTCTGAGACTCTGGAATTGGCGTTAAGGCCCTGGGAGTAGGTGGTGTTGAGGATCCAGAATAGACAGGAGACTGTGGTGGTGTCATCGGTGATCTAGGCGCGCGTGGCTCTGGAACTAGGGTCCAGAGAGGTGCCCTCTGTGGCTCTGGCTGCCCCCCCTGGGCGGATGCAGGATGAATGGATGCCAACCGCTGAAGCCAAAACTTCCCCACTTTGACGTCGGGCGGGACCTCTGGCTGGTTGGCTGCGGATGGGCGCCACAAGGGTCTCTCCAGTGACTGACTGGTCCCAGGCCTAGTAGGGCTGTCTGAATACTCTATCTTCACTCCTGATTCTGCCATTACTGTTTATCTATGTAACATAAAGCACAAAATTAGACACGTCCCACACATAAATGTTCTCGTCCCAGTTACTATACTCTTTTTTTTTAACTAATCAGTATTCATTGATTACATACTTTTTATTTTTTACTCTTTTTTTTCTTTTAACTTTTAACTTTTTACTTAATTTCTTTAATTTTTACTACGGTGTCACTCTGGAAGGGGTGAAGAAATCACAACCCACACCTTGTGCAGGGATGTTAGAGGGAACCCCATAAGGCGGTTCCTCAACTGGACCATTTTCATCTACGCATCCACTCCCCATAGCAATATAAGCTAACAAGTCATCAAATGATTCATAATGAGACATATCAGCATAATCTGGTCCTTGCTGAGGCTCCTGAGGAGACGATTCCACTGCTACTGTGAAATCCACACTTTGGTCTATCCGGACAGGAAACTGCGTCACTGCCTTCAAGGTCTTGGCGATCAGTATCTTAATCAAAGGAAACACACAACAGGTTAGCAACATAAGTATTAATAGGATTATGCCTATGGCTATGCCTATCGACTTAAGTAACTGAAGAAGTGATAAACTCTGAAACCACTTCCATACAGAGTAAGACGAGGAATTCCAATTAGAGTGTTTAACATGGTCATTTCTTATCCTTTTTAGGTTTTCCAAGACCTTTGTAATGTTTCCCGCCTCCCCTGTGTGCATGGGAATGGCTGTACAGCAATCATCCCCAAATCTATCACAAACACCCTGCTCCTCGGCTAGCATAGTTTCAATCAAAAGCCTGTTTTGCAGTGTCATTAATGATGTGGCATGTAATTGCTCACTAACTGCCTGGAGGGCTGCAATAGTCCAATTCAAAAATCTTTGTTGGTTATACCATAAATAATTTATCCACCTTGAATTTTTGGCTATGTATTCAGCATTTACAATCGTGCCAGCAATAGGTATAGACCCTGCTACTTGGCCGGACACAATCCACGCCTCCTCTATAGCCTGATGTTCAGCTGGAACTCCTTTAACCATGCGGTCGGCTGTAACGTAAATGTCTGCATGTTCTTCCCAAGGGAATTGTGAAGCTGCTTTGGCGTCTTTTTAATCCTTTTAGAACTCCATTTTCTTCTTTGTCTGCAAAATGAATCACATATAGATTTGACCCGTTAACATGACTGGGGCACAAATGCCTTTCCAATTTGGCACTAGAACAGATCTAATTCGTCTGTCTTCTTCACACATCCAAAACACATCTGCTAATGGATAGGTGCCATTTGTTAAACTATAGACATGCAACCACTGGGCATAGGACTTATTATGCCCTACAATATATACATCTGGTCCTGATCCTCCTGCTCCACTAACAACTCTAGCACATTGTATTTTAGCTCGACTAGTGGTGTTACATACTTTCATGCTCCAAGTTTGTTTACTACGAGGAAAAAGATAATTATGGTATTCACATTGAATTAATTGGTTGGCCATTTCTACAGTGTCATTCCACAGGATGCTCTCATGTTCTAATCCTGACGCTAAGCAGAATGGGAACACCGTGTTTACTGCTACATGAACTACTGGCGGTATCTGATATTGTTTAGTGTCGCCCAACCGCAGAGGGCATCCTCCTAACTTTTCCTCCACACACTTGCCTTTACGCTTAAAACCTTTAGGGGGTTGCTTCCTTCTACAGTATGGTTCCAGTGTATGGGCCTTCCATAACACGCAGTGAGCAAAACAATGCCTTCCTGGGGAAACTAAGCATTTCTCCGCTCCTTCAAATGGGATCGGCAATACTTGAGGTATTCTGCGTTTATGGCAAACTATACAATCCTGTTTTTCCACTAGCTTAGCTGAAAATTTCAACCACTGATAAAAAACATTAGATTCTAGGGTTGTCGATTTTAAGCTAGTCAGCGGGGTGAGCTGTTGAGTCACTCCTCGCTTTTGCCTATCACCCACTATCACCCACGGAGATGCTCTCCTTATGGTAATTACCTTCCCATTATGAACATTTACACAATGCCCAGGAGCACATATGACTTGTGATGTCACCATCCCCTCCCCGTCACACCGCATGCTCCTTGCATAAGCTTTTACCTGCAGTCCCCTGAAGTCGGAGACCATGATCAAACCATATTCATCAGATTTTACGTATGTCAGTGTAACTTTCTGCCTCATGGGCAATTTACCTTTTTCTGCTGCTATAACGGCTACAGCTGATAAGCAGTCATGTAACCACTCCTGTTTTTGGTTGCTTTTAACTCCTACAGGTCCCATTATCTTCCCTTCGCTGTATAAACATATTACACCCAACCAAGCTGTGAAAGCTATCAACATAATTTTCAAGTTTATAACATCCCCCCCCCCCTTGGACCTGGTCCACACCAGCCTGACACTCCCTGCCCTGCATCAGATTCCTCTCTACCTGCTTCATTTTCCCTCTGCTACACTTACTGCTCGCCCTCTGTCTCCGCCCACCGATTAAACCCCTTTTCAGTATTAAAATATCCCTACTTGCTAAACCACTCTTTTGAGGATCTATTTTAACTAGGCTTCTGTCTGGACCAGTTAACTCTCAGCTGGTAGAGCCCCCCCCCCTTCACTACACAGGTGCTCCTGGTGGTCGGGAGGGGTCCCCCTGTGGTTTGAGTCACTACAGCTGTGCCTTGCTGCCAGTCTCTGAGATCTCCTGATTCCCTGTGGGGAGGTGGCACCGTCCCCTTCGTGCGGCTGCGATGTCACCCGTGGGGTGGCTTGGCCTGCCCCCTCCTCTGTCTCTCTGTTTTCTTGTGACGCTCCTGGCTCAGGCTGAGGTGCCTTGGTGCAGGAGGACAAATGAAACCATGCCCCCTTACCTGCAACTTTAACAGCTGTTGGAGTTGCTAGGATAACTGTGTACGGGCCTTCCCTTCTAGGTTGGTCCCACCTTCTCTTAATCACTTTCAAGTACACCTGGTCGCCTGGCCGTATGGTCAGCAGATGGTCAGGAATCTCTGCGTCTCGGTCCGCTGTGGCTCCTTTCACCTGTTGAAAGATAACTTTATGTATTCTAGTTAGTTGTCGCAAATAACTTCCCATTTCATTTTCTAATTGCTCTAATGAAGGGCCTTCATAAGGCCCTCGATAGTACGGAAGGGGCATCGGCCTTCCTGTGAGCAACTCGTGAGGACTTAAACACATAGTTCTGTTAGTTTGAGATCTCATACACATGAGAGCCAAAGGCAAAGCTTGCAACCAACTTAGCTTTTCTCCACTGCCTTTTACCACATCTGCTATAATTTTGGTGATTTTCGCCTTAATAATTCCATTCTGCTGTTCCACACTTCCCTGTGACTGAGGATGATACACACACCCAAACTTCTGTTTTATGCCCAACAGTTTCAACATCACTTGTATGACTTGAGAAACAAAGTGTGGCCCGTTATCAGAAGAAATGGTGTCCGGTAACCCAAATCTAGGAAAAACCTCTCTACTCAAGAACTTGGCGACAGACCTATGGTCTGGTGCGCGGGTGGGTGTTGCTTCCACCCACCTACTGAACCTACACACCACAACAAGAACATATCTCATCCCTTCTCGCCTATTCTCCATCCCCATGTCAATAAAATCAATCACTAGATGTCGAAACGGCCCATCCGGGGGTGGGATATGTGCCAGAGGTGCTGAAAAGCTTTTTCTCACATTATTTTTTGCACATATTTCACACTCGTTCAAAATCCTGTTTACTTCTGCTATCAAAAGGGGAGACCACCACACCTCCTGCAACCTCTTAATAACTTCCCTCCTGTGGCAATGATCCACTCCATGCGCTTTCCGTACAGCTATAGGCAATATGGAGGATGGCATGACAAACTGACCCTGCTCGCTTCTCCACAGCCCTTCGTGTGGAGGGCTGGCACTTCTTATTGCACCTCTCCTTTCCCATAACCTTTTTTCTTGAGGATCTACCTCACTCTGAGCCTCAATGAGTGATTGCAGTGTCACCAATGGTGCTTCCTGTGACTCCTGTAACAACAATGGTGCCATTTTGTCTCCTGTAGCTGCCTGCTTAGCTGCTTCATCTGCTAAGTTATTCCCTTTAGCAATCAGGGTGTCTGTCTTCTGATGGGCAGGGCATTTGATTACTGCCACTGCACTGGGAAGCTGCAAAGCTTCTATTAATTGTGCTACAGCTTCTCCATGTATCACTGGTGTGCCATCAGCTCTTTGAAAACCTCTTTGTTTCCAAATGTTAGCACTGACATGACACACTCCATATGCATGTGCTGAATCAGTGTAGACATTAAGCCTTTTACCTGCTGCCAGCTTACAGGCTGCAGTCAAGGCCTTCAATTCTGCTAACTGAGCAGAACACGGCTGATCAACCTTCTGCGTCTGCAATGTGGTGAAACCTGAATTGGCAGGATTAAGCTGAACGATGCCGTACCCCGCATGGCATCCCTTTTCATCTCTAAAACAGGACCCATCAACAAACAATGTTAAATCAGCTGTAATAGGTTCATTAAACAAATCTTCTCATGCTCGCATAAATTTATCAGTTTGTTGCAGACAATCATGGGGAATCCCCTCATCAGGTAGCATCATTCTAGAGGCTGGATTGACAGTATTACACCTTTGAATAGTTAACTCTGGAGCGGACAGAATTACCTCATATCCAGTCCGCCTAGCCTGAGTGATAACAAATCTCGGGCTAGAGAGCAACGCATGCAGCTGATGTGATGTGTATAAGATGACAGGATGACCCATAGTTAAAGAGGCTGCTTTCTGAAAAGCAAATGCTGCTGCTGCCAACCCCTGATAACAGGGTGGAAGGCCAGCCTCAATGTTATCCAGCTTTGTGCTGTAATAGGCTAAAGGTTGCTTCCCTATAGGTGTATCTTGCATCAATACAGAATTAGCATAGCTTCCTCTGTTGGCTACATACGGGTGAAAAGGTTTTGAATAATCTGGATTACCCAGTGCTGGGGCAGACTGCATGTCCCCCTTCAGTGCCTCAAAGGCCGCAGCTGCTTCTTCCGTCCACTGCAGCTCAGATCTGCAGTTATTTTGTCCTGCAGCCCTTATCAGGGCTCGCAGGGGAGCTGTTTTAAATGCATAGTCACAAATCCAAGGCCAACTGTATCCCGCCATGCCCAGAAAGCAAAGCATTTGCCCCACCGTTTGCAGTTTAGGGCTTTGACCACAGCTTCTATTTGAGATGGAGCAATTAGTTTTTCTCTCTCTCTCAGCTGTCTTCCTAAATATTCCACTGATTGTTGGCAAAACTGAATTTTATCTTTACTCACTTTGTGTCCTCCCTCCGCCAGTACGGATAAGACAGCAATAGAATCTCTCTCACACTGCTCCTTAGTTGGACTACAGATCAACAGATCATCAGCGTACTGCAAAACGACACTTGGGACACTTAGGTGTTGCAAATCTTGGGCTAAAACCGATTAAAAATACTAGGGCTCTGAGTGAACCCTTGTGGAAGACGTGTGTATACATACTGCTGATTCTGGTATGTGAAGGCAAAAGATACTGTGAGTCAGAGTGCAATGGGATGCTGAAAAAAGCTGAACACAAATCAATTACTGTATACCACCATGTGTCAGGTGGAATGTTGGAAAGCAATGTGTGGGGGTCGGGAACAACTGGTGTTTCAGATTCTACTATAGCGTTAATAGCTCTGAGATCATGCACCAATCTGTAATCTTTAGAATTTGGCTTCTGAATTGGACAGATAGGTGTGTTACATGGGCTGGTTGCTTTAATTAATACACCAGCCTTTTCCAACCCCTCAATTATAGGTTTGATACCTTCAATGGCATGTGGCTTGAGTGGATATTGCTTAATGTATGGCAACTTAATTTCAGGCTTCAGTTTTACTTTTACTGGTTGAGCTGACTTTACTTTCCCCACATCAGTCTTGCTTATTGACCACAACTGAGCAGGTACCTGCTTCAGCAGGTGTTCATGTTCTGAAGACAAAGGCATTAGAGTAACAGGCCTTTCATTTAGCGTTACTTTAGTTGCAACACTCTCATCACTATTTTTCATGGAGATTCTGACAAACTGTCTATCTTTGGATAGATGGATCAATTTATTCTCTGTAGGCTCCCCCTCTGGTACCTGCAGAGCCTGCTTTATCATAGGCCCCAACTCATGAGATTCATGTCCCTGAGCAATCAAAAGAGTGATATGCGGCACAGAGTTTTGCACTTGAAACCAGTCTTTTAATTCATCAGGGAGGGTTACTGCTGCTGCCGCTCCTTGTGGGCCAATGTAAATGTCTTCACTAGTTATGAGGAATGGCTTTTTATTAAGCAGTTCATCCCAGCAGGCTTCATAATCCTTAAAGCGGTGATTTCCGTCGAAGAGCAATGTGCAATGTAACGGCAGCGGACTTCCTCCACTTCACCCATCTGTGTCTGCACCCAGATCTTCCACTTTGTCCATTCCTGCTTCAGCATGGATTCTTCAGGTGTTAGCTGCAGCCAATAGACTAGAGGCCGCATCAGACGTTCAACCTCTTTTTCAGTTTGAGTTGGCATCATTCTATGTATTTCTTCCTGTGGAAAATCCACATACAGTCCATCAGGGTGCACATTATTTTTGCTTTTAGAGGGCACAAAATATCTCTTCCCATAAGATTGATTGGGGTGTCGGCTGAATACAACAAAGGTGCAACAATTGATTTTCCTGATACCATCATTGGAACTGGCTGGGTGAGGGGTATCACTTGTGTTTTTCCAGAGAAGCCTACTGTCTTAACTGATGCTGTAGAGAGGGGGAGCCCAGCACCTTCAGTTCCAATACATGAATAGGTCGCACCTGTGTCCACCATAAATGAATATTCGTGTCCCTGTATTTCTACAGGTATGATGGGCTCATTTGATGAATTTAATGACACCACAGGTAGCTCCATCTCCCCCTCAGGCTCCTCCGGACACCCCTATAACCAGTTTGCTGAGGGCCCTGTCCAAGGATTAACAGGGCAGTCCCGTTGCAAATGTCCAGGTTGGTTACAGCTCCAACATATGATGTCTCCTTTAGGCACATTGCTCTGCTGCGGGTTAGGCTGGGTGAGCCTAAATGTTGGTAATTGTCCTCCTCTCCCTCGTCCTCTCCTTATCAATCCTCCTCTCATCGCCTCCCTGCCTCGTCCACGACCCTGTGGGTATGAGTTTTCACCCTGATTTACGTACACATGTATAGCAGGCAGGGCAGGCCCAGTTTGAGCAGGAGAGTTACTGATGTGTGTGTGCTGATGAGGCAGCAGGCTGGAAAACTGTCTGAGCCTGTGGGGAGGCGTGGCATAGTTCTGAGATGGAGTAGCTGCTATCACTGGGGCTTGTGTCTCAGTTAGTGTGGTTATCAGCGGGGCCTGTGTTTTAGTTTTCTCCTTTTTGTTTTTGTCAGCTCTCCCAACTGTAGCTGTGTTAATTTATTAGTCAGGTGTTTATTGGTCTCTTCCTCTCGTTGTTTCTCTTTTCTGTGATAATTCACATGATGTACTATATGCTCCACAAACAGTGGCCAGTCCATCTTACTCAGGCCCACCACTTGCTCTAATTTTTGCTGCACTGGAGCAGGCAATCCCTTTTTCACCATACTTTTGAATAAGGCCTCTGTAGATTTGTTAGCATTCCAGGCGCTTCCCGTCTCATCCTTCCATTTGCGCTGAAAAGCATGCAGCCACTTAGAGGGACACTCCTCATCCTTCAAAACCTCCCCCTCTAAACTAGAGGGGTCTCCATCATCAGGATATTGTTTCCTCAGCGCCTCCCACAACACAGTACGATGCATCCCCATATTTACATCATCCAGCAGATTGCTTTGGCAAACTCAACCCAGTTTAGCATTTTCAAAGATGTTTACTGTTGCGTGCTTGCCGACTACCTTCATTAGGAGGGCTTTAATATTTCCCAAGGCCAGGGTCACTCCAGCTGTACTTTCCTCGAGTGCTGTTATCCATTTGCCCGCCCCTTGTGAAAGGTCAGGCAGTCTCTCAGCCAGTCCCACCATGTCCATGAATGACCACGGCACATATGTTGAGACCCCTCCTTTCTTCATGATAGGGCACATAGGGGCTCCATACCCCTCATCACTCCCCTGCTCCAGCCATGCTGCTTCCGAATCCTTGTGACTTTGGAAATCATGTGGCAGACTGCTTGCTCTGTGCACCATCTTTCCACTCCGCAGCCGCATTCCTCTGTCATCCTCCCTCACATGGCCTTCGTTCTCTCTCCTTTCCACCGGCTGACCCCTGGAAATGGCGTCTTGTAGGCCTGTGATATCTGTCAACAAAGGCTGACTTGAAACAATATCATAAGGTGAGAAACAAGCAGATGCGGCTGCCTCCTTTACTCTGGGAGGATTATCTGTTATTGTTCCCACCAATTCTATTCTCCTGATTGTGGGCCCTGCCTGTCCTGGTACAGGGGCCTCAAAGGTGTGATGCTTCACATGCTTTGTTTTCTCCTGATCCCTTAATCCTTGTGAATGTCTATTTATCAGCTGATCCAGCCGTACAAGTGTCTCTTCTAGCAGAACTGTAGTGTTTAATTCTTTCCGATGTGAAACCTGTTCGCTTTGTTGCTGCATTTCGTGTAGCTTATCTCTTTTGGTTAGGGGGTGCAGCATTTCCTGAGTCTGAGGTGCTGCTGACTCTGCTGCAGTTTTATTCCCAGGTAGAGATGTGGCCTCATTGCGACTCAGCTCTGTCCTATACCAAGGTTCAACTTCATCAGAATAACAGGTGCCAGTGGAGCACTCGCTTTCTTCTCCATCATGTCTCCAATTCTCTCCTCCAACACCATTGCGCTTATCCTTTAGGGTGACAGTGAGTCTTCCTGTTAATTCATAGTCCACATCTTGTGTGCCATCACTAATTACAGCTTGCTCAGAGGACATGTGTCTCAGAGGATACTGCCCGCTTGTGAATGTTGATTTGTGTGTGCGTGTGGTGGAGGCCTCTCTGGCCACAAAGGGGCCGACGGAGACACCTGTGATGACTCAGAAATCTCATTTTTCCCTTTTGATGACACACTTTTGTTTTCCACAAGCTTCTGCCTCAATTTAGCCCCCTCTTGTCTAAACCACCCCAAAACCTCTCGCTCCTTTAATCTTTTATTTTCTTGCTTACGATTTTTTTGGAGGTCAGTGGCCACTTTCTTATGTATGCTTAGCTCCACCTCTTCACAACATGCCATATTAAAGGTACCATTCGGGGGCCACCGATGTGCCCCTGATGTTCTACTATGCCACTTACGCATACATTTTAAAATCCTCCGCCTTTGACTCGGGTGTCGTTTTATCACCCGGTCCTTAGGGCTATAACCTGCCCCACCTTCTTTGCTCTGACTGACTCCCATGTATCACAATCACACACCCGAAAATAAATGTATTTTATTTTATTTATATATTTATAATTTATTGATTTTTCTTTTCTTTTTAAAACACTTCTTTCAACTAAATTTGGATGAGATGTTATGTTTGTGACTTATTAAACCAGCACGCTTATCTATTTTACTACGCTCTCCTCCTCTCGGAATGTCAAGACACAGTCACAAATTTGTTACTTCTTACTTTTTACCCAGCACTCCCAACCGAGCACTGGCTTATTGTTGCTACGGCAACGGCACAGGGAAGTCCCACACAACCCGCCCCACACTGGGCAAGCCCGTTTTTTTAATTTTTGTTTTGAACACCAGATCCTCTTACAGATTTTATTGTAAATACGCGAAACGGTCGCCAGAGCCTCAGGTTGATCAGCTGTGCACTCACCACCCTTTACCAGCTATTTTCCATACACACCATTCCATGCAAATAGGTTAATCAATATCTTTTATTTTTCATTTATTTATTGATTTCATTTAAATCACTTCCTACTAAAGTTCAGTTTGATTAACTTTATGCCATGCCATCCACCACTCGCATTCTGTTACTATTATCTCAGCAATATCTTAAAATTACTTTTAGTCTCAATTATTATTTCTTACTATTTTAGTTATTTGCAAGTAGTAGTGCTTATACTTTCCTTTCTCTTCCCTCCTTTTTTTTTTTTAGAGCTCTATTTTCTATAACCTTACAGTTATTTTATTCTGTTTTTATACCTTGTTATTATTTTTACTCATCTGATTCTATTCGTTCCCTATTTACCGATAAGTACTTATTTACTCCACTCTACTCCAATTTTGTCAGCACAATATTAGTTTATTTAATCCTGTATCTACTTACTCAAGACATTAAAGGGTTTAATCCCAATTTTGACAATGATTTTCTTTTTCCCTATTTTTAACACAAACCTTGAGAGTAAATTTTCCGTTTTTACTTTACTTGCCCTAGTTATTTGCCGACCTCCCTCTCTAATCTTCCTCACATACTTTAATTATGACTTTTAACACCCCCCTTGGCCGAATATCTGTCCCACAATGAGCTGCTCAATTTTTTAACACCTTGTCTAATTTAACATCTCTTTTACAACGTTGTATTACCTTACCTATTTTCCCTTTTTTCTAATTTATGAATCAAAACCCATCCCCTCACGCGTGTTCCTTTAACTCATATTTACAGCCAGACATTTAGTTATATTTATAGATTAATATTAAGCAATATTTACAGCAACAAGAAACTATACTCTAAACTACTAATCAGCAATATTTACAGCAGCGATTATACTTAAAGGTTAGTAACAGCTATTTACATATTCACACTTTGGCCGAAGGTGTCGCCTTTCATACAGCGACGCGCGCAGTTACCCAGCGTGTCCAGACCGGTGGACTCGAAAGCCCTCAGAATCCCACTGCGAGCCCCAAGCCCCTGCGTTACGTGCTGAGTTCTTATCTCCAAAATTCCCCCAAAGCCCGAGCAGTCCTGACTACCCAGCAATTCACTTGGGTTAACTAGGTTAACCAATTAAATGGTTAACCCAGTTAGCCTGTGTCACCTTATCTACCTAAATGGATAACTAGGTTTCCAGCGGTAACCACCTTGGGGGTGCCGACATATATTTCACTTTTCATCACTTTTATCACTTTTCATCACTTTTCATCTTTTTACTTCTGCGCAACTTACACACACACTAACAAGTCTATCCTTCAGCTTCGACACTAAAGAATAACAGAACAAACTCCCCCAAGAACTATAACCCAAAATAAAACAGAAAGCAACAGATCCCACTTAGCGCACACTCCCTCACGGCTCAGCAGTCATCAACCCAAACACAGGTCAAGACAACCTCTTTACACATACAGCAGCTCCCACTCGCAGCCACACACACACTTCCGCGCCGTGGTTCACAGCAAAGTTACACATAGATCCCAGCATTAAACTCTGCTCCTTCCTGTCTCCAATATTAAAAATTTTAACAATGTAACAATTTTAACTCTCCAATTACAAAGGACAATTTTAATGTTCTTTTTCAAGGCGAGGCGAAAGTATACCTTGAACCCGGGCGGAACCCCCTCAGACAGCACTCAGACAGCACCAATTATTTTATGCAGAAAAAGCTCTGCTTACCTTATCTTATCTTGACCGCTTGGTGCTCTCTGGGTGCGCAGAGTGGCAACAATGCCCAAGGTCCACGGCTGACGCCTCCAACTCCTTGTCCCTTCGTCCGGTCGCCAAATTGTAGTTGTCACAATGGAGAGTAATTCTTCAGATTAGCAATAGGTGGATCTCAGCTTCCCAATTCCAATTAAAGTCAAAAACACAAAAATTACAGGAGAGGAACAAAGTTCTATGCCAGCTGTTTTATTGAACAGTGTAGCTCAGCAAAACAGAAGGAAAAGCAAAGCTCCCCTAGGGTGTTCGCAGTAAGCGCGTGCAGGTAGGGACCGACCCCACGGACAGACAGCAGGAAAAAGCCCAGAGGGCTGTCCCCGGCCCCCTTTTAAAGGTACCAGTAGTCCCACCTCCTGCTGCTGAGTAACTTTCCCACGCACCCAGGAACAGCAGGTGCAGGGTCAAATACCGGCCAGAGTTCACACCTGGCGCTGGCTGAGGGCCCGGTCCAAAGTGACACCCCTAGGTTAACCCTTTGCTTTACCCTCTGACAATAGGTCACAACACGGTCAAAGGTCACACATTAGTACAGCAAATAGCATAGTTTTTATGATAATCTTATGATATTAATGTGAATAATACTTGGCCTAACTACATCAAATATATGAGTTAAATGCATAACATAAAAATAAAACACTCCAGTGTAGGTTTATAGTGTGTGTGTGTGTACAGGGCAGTGAAGATATGCCTCATGAGTGTGCTGCATGACTTGTGGGTGTGTGTGTGTGTGTGTGTGTGTGTGTGTGTGTGTGAACCACTGCATGCCTAAAACTCCACATGAAAGTTATTCAGATCGATATATAAGTACAAAAATCCATCATGTTAGATTTATAGGTATACATGTCATACAAAAATCCACTACACCATCCCCTTTAACAGGTCAGCCTGGCGGCTGATAGGCTGCCTCGGGGAACGCCCCCACCTCCACAGGTGCTACTATTGTGCGCTTAGTCCACAGTGGATTAGAAGAATATTGTGCAACAACACTAAAACACACAATATCAGGATAAAACCTGATATTTAAATAAACAAACATAAATATGACAATAAAATCATGCAGGTAAAATCAACACTATGTACCAATGCACAGTCTGATCAAACTGTGTGACATCAGCATGTTTCAGACAGCTGTGACATCAAAGATCTAATCAAACTAATAATGAATCACTTTGTTTGTGCAGCAGCGTCAGGAAATGTTCAGGAGCTCGTCTCTTCCTTCCAGCTGCTCTGATGGATCAATAAACCTGTGATCATGTTGTAAAGTGAGTTTGTTTCTGCACTGTGTGAACTTGACACACACACTGAGTCAGTTTCTGGAGCATCCAGCACACAGTCTGACTGCAGCTCTGCTGGACCTGAGCGATCCCTCTGATCTTCTTCTTTCTAATCCTGTCCATCCTGCTCACCTCCAACCAAACTCTCAGCATCTTCAGCTCTGCCACCTGCAGCTCCTCCTGTCTGTGTGCCACCGTCTCCATCACAGCAGGTCTCACTGCCATCTCCTCCTCTTCACTCTTACTGCTCTCCTCCTGTCATAAATCAGCCCTGACCTCCTCCTCATCTCTCCTTGTTTGTACTTTCTCTTCTCTCCAGACTCTCCTCCTCACTCTCACTACAGATCATAACTTTGTCTGCAAACATCAGAGTGTTCATCAGCACTGCAAACGGGCTCAGAGCCACCTCTTTGTGAGCCCACTGCCTGAGCCTGTGAGTGTTTAGAAAGTAGAAGGACAGAAACTCCAGGTGTGGACGAGGCTCGTTGCATCAAAAACAGCTGCTGCTGTGATTCCTGCTGAAGGGGCTTCAAATAAGTGTCTGAATACTTCAGGAAATATGATGTTAAAGAAACAATCGTAAAGTTGTGTTTCCAGTTTGTCATTATTAGAAACATTATCAGCCACAGGCTGAATGGATTCAATGGAGTAAACTGATACTGGTCCCACCATGACCTCTGACCTCTGACCTGCATCTACAGCACTGAGCCCTGACAGTGAGCAGCACTTGTTTCTTCAGCAGGATGTTTCCCTCCCTGCTGCAGACGGTGCAGGTGGAGGTGTTTGTGTCAAGAACCAGGAGAGCCAGGAGAACCAGGAGAACCAGCAGAACCAGCAGAACTGTGGCCCAGGATGGAAATGGTTCTGTAGAGAAACACAAATTGTCAGGTGACCTTTGACTGAATGTAATGAATTAAAGAATATGCTTAGATTTAAAATGGTGAAGCAAGCATGCTTATTGTGACGTCTACAGCAGGGTTTTGGTTTGATGTTGACCTTTGACCTGCAGTGGGACATCTCTCAGTCTAAATGATCTGACGGAGCAGGTGTAGGTGGCGCTGTCAGACAGGTGGAGGTTGGTCAGGTTCAGGCTGAGGTCTCCAGTTTCCAGAGCGTCAGTCTTGGATGGATGTTCGGCCGCTGTAACGCTGGTTTGGATCTTTCAGTTCGTCTCCTTGAAGCTGGTGGACGGTTGGAGGACTGAGGTCGGAGCGACTCCACACCACTGTGGGGCTGTCCAGTTCAAAAGTGGGAAACTCACAGGGCAGCAGGACAAACAGCTCTCCCTCATACAGCTCCACAGCTGAGGCATGCTGGGAAACTGAGGACACAGACAGAGTCCATGTGTCACTTTGAGATCAAACGTGGACACAGCTTCAGTTACACAATATCAAACATCTACATATAGAAATAAAATCACTGTGCAGGTCAAATAAATAAATACAATAAAGAAAGAAATAAGATGTGGTATAAGTGAAAAGTCTGAGTTCAGCTCGTCGGCTCACAGAAACACTGACTTCCTGTTATTAATGAGGCGGCTGTGGGAACAGGTAGGAGGCTCCTGATTGGTTCATAAGGTGTGAATAAATGTGTCATGTAGCAGGAAGCAAAGCCACATCAGGCCTTAGAAGGAATTCATGAAAGTGTGAAGTCTGTCTGCAGTGCAGTGGAGTGATCTCCTCCCTATGAATGAAGTTAGAAGTCTGGAAGTTTAGGAAGCAGCTGCACGTCAGGAAGCACAAATGTGATGAGGAGAAGGCGTGGAGCGCTGTGTCAGGCTCTGCTGTGGAAACCAATGAACTTTTGCATGTTTTGAACTGGAAGAAGAAGCAGGATGTGAACTTTGTAGGTCAAAACAAAGCTCAGGGTCAAATTTGATCCAGTACTCGAGTCACCATCAGTGTTGGGCAAGTTACCTAGAAAAAGTAATTCATTATAATTACTAGTTACCTCTTCAAAAAAGTAACTGAGTTACAATATTCTAAAAGTAATTAATTACTTGAAAAGTAACTATTGTGTTACTTTAAAAAAACGTTTAACCCTCTGGGCTCCAGGGTATAATTGGCCATTTTTAACTACTTTTGATGTTTCCTCCACATTTTACCTTTAAAAACTATTTACTTTGCCTTGTTTGGTTTCATCCTTTTCAGCACAACCTCGCGTGTCTGGATTTACAGTCATGTTTTCATTTTGACAAACTGTATTAACACAATTGATCTAAAATCAGACAAAAAACATAAAGTCCAAGTAGAAAAAGTTATATTTATTATTTTTACTTTAACAACCACAAACATGTTTAATGAATCATATTTCATAACTTTAAATGCAAATATAAATTGTCAGTTTTAAAATCCTATGCACAAGTTTTGCAAACAACAAAGTTATTTGCATCCATTTACCTTTTACCTTTTTCTCTTTCTTTTTCTTTTTCTGATTTTTTAAATAACCATTTCAAACTATTTACAGAACAATCAGCTGTTCTTCAATAAGATGCCACACAAATTATTTGTGCCACTGCAAAAACATAATTTCTGTCCACTATAAAGGAGAACATCACAGCCTGATCCCTGCAGGTCTGACAGCAGCAGGTGTATCACTGCTGTTTCTACCTGCAGACAGCAGTCGCCTCATTGTTCTGACACACAACACAAAACTATCCACAACACTACACACTAACTACACAAGACAACACATTAACTACACACTCCAAACACGCTAAACGTCACAAATCTCTCACATCTCAAAACTCGCTCTCTCTCTTTTTCTCTTGTTTGCTCGCTATCCACTCTTATCGTGCACAGAAACATTCAGCTTGTTTAAATCAGTGTGTAAAGTTTGCTCAGCATCAACATGACAGCTGTAAGAAATCTTCTCTCAGCCTTGTTTGGCAGAAGATCCCTGCAACAAAGATTGTAGCTGAAAGATGACGTGTGTAAAGTTTGTCTTTGGGAGGGTTGAGGCTGTTTTTAGACCTTTGATAGTTTCCAATCCAGTTCTGAAAGACAGAAATAAACCAAAACAGCATCATTAAGATCAGATCATGGAGCTGTTTCCTGCCTTGTTTCTAGCTTCACATTACAAGACTTTACTACAATAAAGATGCTAACATTTATCTGTAGGAACAACATCATTGAATCTATAACAACTGGAGCCAAACCAGTGGCTCTGCTGGGATCACTGGTGAGCCAACACTTCCTTGTTGATGCAGATTTCAGGGCTTCCTGTTGCTCCTCCGTTATAACTGTTCTCTCTTCTCAACACATGATGACACAAAGGAATCAGCAGTGACGAAGATGATGCTGAAGAGAAGCACACATGTCACACATATAACAGACTAGTCCAGTTACACACACCTCTGCTTGACATTAGGCCTCAAACAAAGACACAAAACACTAACTTGACTCTAAATAGAAGAAACTGGCAGCTTTTTCTGTTCTGTGCTTATTTATATTTGACACACATGCTTCTCTTTGTGCAAACACACATCGCACTATAAGGGTAACCTAGCACACAATGATTGGACAGCACAGTGATGATGCTGGGAGATCCTATACGAAGCAACACAGAAACACTGAGAACTTTAAACATTGATTATATTGAGATAAGCAGCCGACCCAGTCTAGATAAAGGCGAGCAGCTGGGACCGCTGCTGCACCAAAAACAGGTTTCAGTGTTTCCATGTGTTTGTGTGTGTGTCAACACATTATTGAAAGGTGTTATACATAAAATAATAACAGTTTTTCAAGTATCTTTATTCCTCTAAAATGGTAAATGGCCTGTTTTTGTATAGCGCTTTACACTATATTCAGTCATTCACACACTGGTGATGGCAAGCTACATCGTAGCCACAGCTGCCCTGGGGCGCACTGACAGAGGCGAGGCTGCTGGACACTGGTGCCCCAGGGCCCTCTGACCACCACCGGTAGGCAACAGGTGAAGTGTCCTTGCCCAAGGACACAACAACTGAGACTGGCGAAGTTGGGGCTCGAACTGGCAACCTTCCCATTACAAGATGAACTGCTAACTCTTGAGCCCCAATATTCCATCTGCCTCTAAAGCAGCTGCATTATAACCAATTTGGTCCTTTTTGGCCATTTAAAATAGCATTGAACAACTGTTGTTATATTTGTTGCAGTTTCTGCTCCTCTTGGACAGACGACTCTTGAAAAGACATTTTTGAATTTCAATGTGACTTTAACTTGATAAATATCGGATATATAAACGTCCCTCTGCAACAAACTGATTCCAGCTTCTACCTCAGCTACACCCTTCTTGCACATGTTCTATTTCAGCTATTTATTAATAAGTGACTTTTATGTATATAAATGCCTGTATATATTGTGCTATTCTTAGTTAGTTTATTGTCTGTCTTTGTTAATGTTTGTTTATAATGGAGCACTGTAACAAAAAATAATAATTTCCCCTAGGGATCAATAAAGTATTCTGATTCTGATGATAGGAATGTTTTTGTGGCTCAAGATGACCTGATATCTTTCATGATGGATACATTTGACACGTTTCACATATTATAGACCAACAAGTTATTCATAGCAGTTTAAATACGGGGAGTCACTTTTGGGCCCAGCAGATAAAACAGAGCCAATATTTCCTTCTTTATTTAAGTGACGTGTGTCACAGATGTGCCCGAATGAAGTTTAACTGAACATTAGTAATGTTATTAACACTCTCATGGCATGCTTTGAAGTTAGCGTCAGCTAAAGTAATATACTAGCAAAAAACTATTTCCAGCCTCAACTTCCATCATACAGATGATGCTGTCTGTAATGGATCTGGATTCATCGTCGTCCCTCCAACAGTGACACAGCGATCCGGCTCACCAATTGGTGATAACGACCTACTGAGCCTCAATTAGAAAAAGCAGATTTAAAAACACTTCATGTCATCTGTGCTCATTGAACTAATTAGTTAGCTAATTAGTTCAAGGAGATGCTAGTGACATCAGAGCTGTACATATTGATCAGATCAATATGGAAGTTCATGTTGCTGTGATTGGATCACTTGGACCAGCAGCTGTTTTTATAGAATGACAGAAACATGAGAGATGCTGAATGTCTTTAATATTTGATACACTGAGTACTATTGGATATCCACTTATTAGAGCTGGGCGATAGAACGATAACGATATGTATTGCGAAATAACTTTTTCTCGATAGAAAAATTAAACTATTGCGATAGGCCTCATCTCGCTTGTCCTCTTAAAAAAAGAAAAAAAAGAACAGCCAATCCAAATTAAGTAGCGCAGAGCCGAACCAATCACAGCCGCAGCGTCACGTCACGTGACTTGTTACGTACAGCACAAGTGCCAAGGCGCACATGTGTATTTGTTTTTGCAGCCAGGCTGCCCAGGTAATGAAGGAAATGAGTTTGCCGACTAGAGAAAAATCAACCGAGAGCGTGAGCAAAGGTTACCGAAGAAAAAACCGATGATGGTTCCAATGCCGGAGAGACTGTCGAACGGAAGGGCCACAGAAGTTCCGTAGTGTGAAGGTATTTCGGTTATTTCAAGTCTGACAAAAAACAGAGTAGCGCGCACTGTAAATTGTGTCGAAAGCAAGTCTGGAAATACAATAAAGCGGTGCGTACTCAACCTCTGACTGAAAGCGCTAATTCGTCATTCGGTTTTTGTCAGACTAAAGTAACTGTTAAAACTGTTTGAAAAGCTCAGCTATACAACAAGGAGAGATTGAGAATTTCCTTTTAGTTCTCAGTTTATTTGATATTGACAAAAGTCAGTCAATTTTGTCTGTTCTTCTGTAAAACGACCTAAGATTTATTTTTAGAATTAATATTTTGTTTCTAAGTGGAATTGACAATTTAGTTTTGTCTGTTTTGTTTGTTCTATTTTGAAACTTAAATGCTTTAGCGGCTGCCTTTTGTGTAGTTTGCAATATTTGCCTTTATTTATCTGAAACTGAAGTCTCATGTTCCTTAAGTACATCTACCCTGTTGAACTTATTATGGGAAATAAATATTAAAATCAAGACAAGCTGCTGATTATTTCACATTTTACTCGTGAGCAACGGCACATTTAAATCTTACAAATATAGTTATTTGGCTTATATCGTGATATATATCGTTATCGCCTGAAATGAAAAAAACATATCGTGTTATGAAAAAATCTTATATCGCCCAGCTCTAACTAAACATAAATATTACAAATAAAATTTAAATGAAGTTAACAAATGTGCGATACCACTTATTCAGTCATGATAGAAAAATACCATTAAGAAAGAGAAATCAAACATTTGGATTCATTTTAATGAGCTCAGACTTGTTGAAAATGCAGAGGAGCTGGTTGTGAACTGAGCTTCAGAGAAACACAACATACTGAGATTCACTGTGAAGCTTTGAGTGGAAAAAGACAGAAAACAACATGTGGATCCTGGAATAATGGGAGCTTCCATCTTTAAAGGACTGAAGAGGAAGAAGTTTACAAGGAATCATTTAGAAGAGTTTCAAACATCAACTGATTGAATCCATGGATGTGAAAACGTGTTTGTGAGTGAAAGAGACAGACATGTACAGACTGAACTATCTGTTCAACAGTCAGAGTGTTTCTCTAACAGGAGACACTCTTTATACTCCACTCAGCACAGGGACACTGAGGAACCAGGACAGACTGCAAACCCAGGATAAAGAGTTTGAGTGAATGTGGTGTTGAAGGTGTGGAGGTGGATCAGAGTGTCAGAGGAGACTCTGTAGAAGG
Organism: Oreochromis aureus; assembly: GCF_013358895.1. Lineage (NCBI taxonomy): Eukaryota > Metazoa > Chordata > Actinopteri > Cichliformes > Cichlidae > Oreochromis > Oreochromis aureus. The sequence goes on along the minus strand of NC_052944.1, from coordinate 126,995,234 downwards.
ACAGAGTGCCAGCAGGACAGTCCACATACACTGCTGCTCTGTTAGAGACAGAGGAGGAGGAGGAGGAGGAGGAGGAGATGGATGTTTCTCTGTTATTGTGCCAGACAGACTGAGGACCATCATCAGAGCAGTAAAGACTCCAGGACCGATCATTCCGTCCAAACACACAGTCATTACTGCCTCCTTTCCTTCTGATTCTTCTGTAACTCACTGATATATAAACGTCTCCTCTCCACTCGACCTCCCAGTAACAGCGACCAGTCAGACCATTTCTACACAGCAGCTGTTCACAAACATCAAATCTGTCTGGATGATCAGGATATGACTGAACCTCCTCCACATGTGTCACCTTCCTGTTGTTGGCAGACAGTTGGAGGTTTGTGTGCACTGTGTTTGTGTCGATTGTCTGGAATAACCATGCCTTCCATCCTTAAGGGCCCAAAGACTAATACGTTTACAAGAAAACATTTAAAACATGTGTCTAAGTGAAAGAGACAGACATGTACAGACTGAACTGTACCCTGTTGATTTTGTTCAACAGAGTATATTTCTGACAACAAAACACTCTTTATACTAAAGTACACACAGACTCACTGAGGCTCTATCCCAAAGTGTAAATCCAGGATAAAGAGGTTCAGTGAATGTGGTGTTGAAGGTGTGGAGGTGGATCAGAGTGTCAGAGGAGACTCTGTAGAAGGACAGAGTGCCAGCAGGACAGTCCACATACACTGCTGCTCTGTTAGAGACAGAGGAGGAGGAGGAGGAGATGGGTGTTTTTTTCTTATTGTAAGAGACACAGTAAGGATTACTTTCAGAGAACCACAAACTCCACGAATGATCATTCCATCCAAATGCACCAGTATTATTTCTTCCTTTCCTTTTGATTTTGCTGTAACTTACAGATATATCAGAATATCCTCTCATCTCAACCTCCCAGTAGCAGCGACCATTTAGGGGATCACGACACAGAAACTGAGGCCGTTCAAATCTTTCTGGATGATCAGGATATGATTGATATGGTCGTCCACGTGTCACCTTCTTGTTGTTGTCAGACAAATGAAGTTCTCTGCTTATTGTGTTCATGTCGACTGTGAGTTGACAGGAATCTGATGGAGAGAACAAACACAATCCAGCTGCAGTTATTGATCCATCATCTGTTCATTGATTGACACTTTGATGATGACTCCTGACATGATGAAGATGGTTGAATGTGTGCTGCTTTGTTTTCATGAATCCCATTAAAAACACACTTACACTTCCTCAGACCTGGTCTCAACCATCGGACTCCAGCAGGCTCCACCCTGAAAGGAGGAGGAGGGTCAGAGCAGCACAGTCAGCATGCACACATGGACATTACATGGCTCTCATACACATGAACATTCACAGTGTTCATCAAATTCAAAGCCCGGGGGAATGAATTGTCTGTGGTGTCTATTTTTTTGTTAACAACACTCTGTATCGTCTGCCTGAAGGAAGAAATGTGAACAGTTTATCTCCATGATGTGAAAGGTCTGTAGAGATGTGTTTGTCCCTCATTCTGGACCCTTACAGGTCCTGGATGGAGGAGAGACAGCACAGATGAGCCTCTCTAAAGACCTTATTGTCTGGCCCCGTCATGCTTCATGACTGAAGCCAACCACACACTGATTGATGGAAACAGGACAGACTGGATGATGCCATTTCTCCAGGCTGCACAGGGTTATATCTTTGGATTAGTTCTGACACATTCATCAACACCATATCTCCAGTCATTGGACAAAATATCAGAGGAGAAAAAAGACACATTTTTACTGGAAAAACCAAAAACATGTTTAACCAATGTTAGGGTTCAGAAATTGAAGGAGGAATCCAAAATAATGACCACTGATCCGGCCGGGTGCAATTAGACGAAGATTTAATGAATACACATGTGGAGTCCAACACTGTGCAGATTCAGTATTGAACTGTCTTACAATAGTCAGAACAAAGGTTTTATAGGGGTAAGATAGTACAGCCCCCCTTCTGTTGCCAGGCAGATCCAGTACAGCATACGTCAATCCAAAACCACAAATGTTCAGTTAACTTTTAACACAGTTTAAAAAGAACATTGTCTTCGGCTCGAACCCAGGTGCTTCCCCACAGCTCGCCTTCGCTGTCACTTATCTCTGGGACGTCTGGTGTACTTCCTGGAACAGACTAACATGTACGCACCCAAACTTTGCAAACTTAAGCAAAACACATCTTAACTTTTACCTGCTAAATGAGTCTACAGATGTGTGTGTGTGTGTGTGCGTGTATGTGTGTGTGTGTGTGTGTGCTAGGTACGTGTCATGACCTCTCCTGCACCCCGGGTCACCTCACACCTCTCGTCATCGCCAGACACAAGGCCTGCGCACGTACACAGCTGAAACTATGTGTCTGTATGTGTGTGTATGTGTGTAATAATCTTGACTGATATATAAAATATATAAAACAACTGTTTCACTCTAATACAACTACTTAAAACTTAATCCAAGCTTAATCAGAGATATTAATGCATAATAAAACAGCCTGCTCAAAACACCTTACAATCTGACTCTGCTTTCAGTTTCACTTCTGCAAAAGCATGCTGTTTCCTGTCAGCCTGCAACTCAGTCTCTCACCCACTGAAGACTTCAGTGTAAAAATATAAAAACATTCAAAAGCCTTTAAAATTATAGATTCACCTCAACAGTTTAAAGTGGTTCTTGCTGGACCTGTAATAAAAGCTTAATTGGGTGCCAATATGTTTAAACATCTAAATGCAATATCAATATTCATAATTAATGGAATAGTAATAATAATTATAAAAAATAGCCACAAAAATATCTTTCTCCTCCTTACACCAATGATTTTGTACATTTTTAAAAATGATGCACAACTTTTGCAAACAACAACTCTGCAACTATTTCCCTAAAAATGCAGCCGAGGCCTCAGGCGGTTTTTATATAACCATTTCAAACTATTTACAGAACAATCAGGTGTTCTGCATCAAATAAGAAGCCACACAAATGATTTGCGCCACTGCTAAAAATAGTTTGTGTCACTAAAATACAGAGGAGAACAGCACAGGGATAAACCTGCAGGTCTGACAGCAGGTGGTGGATCACTCCTGTTTCCATGTGGAGACAGCGTTTACACTGCAATCTGCCTTTGGTTACTTTAAGGCAGCAACTGTGACGTTCACTAGTAGAACTGACACACAAAACAACGACTACACTACACACCAACTACACGCTAACTATAGCCTCCAAACACGCTAAACATCACAAATCTCTCACGTATCAAAACTCTCTCTCTCTCTCGACATTACATGGCTCTCATAAACATACTGTTAGACACTGATGAAGGAATAGTCCAACATTTTCACAAATACACTTCAAGGAGTGGGAGTCATGTGAATATTTTCATCTGATTGGTTTGAATCATCTAGTCAGTCACAGAAAGAGGTCCCCCCATCCCCAAAACCCCCCACTGCTAGCTAACAGCAGTCTAATGTCACTAAGCTAATTGTATTGCTGTGGATGATTAGCAGCAAAATATTTTGTCCAACAACAATCACTCTCAGTTTAACTATAGACTTTATTTGAAGTGTTGTCAGGGTTACGGTTACTGTGGAACAGCTCTTTGGGGCCGTTAGTAGTGTTAACTGCTCTGATCAGCAAAGGTTGCGGCTAATACTAACTTGATGTGAATTAGCATTATCTGGTAACACTAATGCCATTTTCCCTTCCTTTTTTTAAATTATGTGAATAGCTAACACTTATACCATTTTGCCTTGCATTATAACTATGTGACAAGATAATGCTCAGTAGGCTGCCGTTAGCAGCTAATATTAATTTCATGTGAATTAGCATTATCCGCTAATGCTAACACCGTTTTGCCTTGCTTTTTAGCATGAACTTAGCAGTATTAGCTTATCAGAGTTTCCAGTATTTAATAAACTTCCATTTCCAAATGTTAGCTACTCCTGTCTACCACTTTTTCACACACAGACTGAAATGATTCACAGCCTTGTTTCATCCTTCTGTCAGTGTCACTGACCGTCACAGTGACTGTGACTGTGGACATACAGCCAGTGTTGCCAACTCCTCAGTAAGGAAAATCGCTATTGGCTGTCCTAAAAGTCGCTAGAAGTCGCTAAATGACGTCATCGCCTAATTTGCATAATTGGTCATACTAATGTAATTGTAACCTATGTTGTTGGAGAGAGAAATAACATTGTGGAAGAGACATAAAGTGAGTAAAAAACGTCCTAAATGCATTTAGAGTTTATTTAGAACTACAAATTAAATTTCTTTTAGCAATTATTGTTTCTTTTAATGTCACAATTCCAACCCTACTCCTTTATCCGGGCTTGGACCAGCAAAAGTGACCCGAAATAGGCGCTCTGGTGGAGTTACTTTGTGTGTGTGTGTTTATAAGTAGTTTTAAACCTTGTGATCCACAAAACAGCATAAGAGTAAAAGAAGAACTGACTGCGTTACAGTCAGTGCGGGAGCAGCGGCTTCGCTCATGCGCGATTCATTTGCAGTTTGGACGCATAGGTGTGAACATCTCCTGCCCTGATAGCAGCTGGGGGAGGACTATCCTCCGCCCGTGAGCGCTTTGGCAGGGGCGAGGTGCCCATGGCAGCACCGCTGCTTGTTTAGAGTAAGAGCGATACGCGCTTTCACGTCAAAAAGTCGTCATAAATAAGTCTCCAATAACACCAGAAAAAGTCGCCAGATTTGTCGCTAGTCGCTTTTTAGAATTAAAGTCACTAAGGGGGTCTGAAAACTCGCTAAATATAGCGACAAAGCCGCTAAGTTGGCAACACTGCATACAGCATGGGAAACATACAAATGGCTGACACTTTATTAGGTACACAGTGGCCACTATCTCGGGTACAGTACACCTGTGACCTAATAAAATGTATCTAAAGTTACAAAATGTTGTCTGTCCAAATATTTATGGACCTAACTGTAGGTCTACTTTTAATGAAACTCTCAACGTGACTTATCAGTTATCATTAATGTTCCAGCAAACAGACTCCTTGGAGACCCCCTACATAAATATCCATGTACTATCCAGCTAGACTAGTGTGTCTGTCCCTGAAAATATTCCTACATGTGTGATTGTTCATGTCTCATCTGCAGGAAACAAACAGGAAGTGAGTGAAGGACACAGGAAATGTTTCCAGCTCTTCCTCCTCTATCAGACATTCTTCATACCTGAGAGTGTCCAGTCTCCAGCCCGGATCCTTCAGTCCAGCCGACAGCAGCTGCATTCCTGAGTCTCCTGGATGATTGTAGCTCAGGTCCAGCTCTCTCAGATGGGAGGGGTTGGAGCTCAGAGCTGAGGCCAGAGAAGTACAGCCTTCCTCTGTGATCAGACAGCCTGACAGACTGCAGACACACAAAACAACAATCTATCTGTCAACAATCATTTTCTCTTTGTCACAATAACATCTATCCATTTACATCCATTTAATGTAACTTTATTTATAAGTGACAATTTCCAACAGACACCAACAGTCATCTGAAGCTGTTTAAAAGTGTAAGGCAACAGCCTCCAATATTAGAGAGAAAGCCCCAACCATCAGACAATCCACTGTGAGCAGCACTTGGCGATGGTGGGAAGGAAGAACTCCCTTTGACACAAAGATCCTCCAAGTGAAAACAGGCTCCAGGAGGAGCATCTACCATGACTGGTTGCAGGGTGAGGGGAAAGGGAAGAGATGAACTCAGAGAGACAAGAACAAAACACAAACTAAAGAGAGAGAAGACAAAAGTTAAGGACATGCAGTAGTGACATATAAAAGCATCAGGAGTGAAAAGAGGGGAGTGGAGAAGAAAGCAGAGCATCATGGGAAGTCCACCAACAGCCTGAGCCTATAGCAGCATAACTAAGGGATGGTTCAGGGTTACCTGATCCAGCTCTAACTATAAGCTTTATCAAAAAGGAAAGTTTGAAGCTGATCTTCAAAGTAGAGAGGGTGTCTGTCTCCTGAACTCAAACTGGGAGCTGCTTCCACACCAAGTCCAACATAGCCAGGCTGAGTCATTAGATTAGTCCAAAGTAAAGTCAGAAAGTCATTATTTGTGTCACATTTTAGTGGAAATGTAGAAAAACTATCCAAAAGTTATTTCTAAATCTGATATTAAACAGTTTAAATGGTGAAAAAAGCTGTAAAGAAAACAGAACGAGTCAATAAAAGTCTCTTTAGAGGGTCACCAGTTTAAAACTCAGACATTTACACTGGTGATTCTCCTTCTCTGCTCCATTTCCTCTCTAGACTTCCTGTTCCTAGGAGGGATTTGATTGGCTGAACGTCCTTTTAGCCTTTCTTTAGTCCTTTGGTGCTAATCAAAGAGGAAAACACACGAGTCATGTGACGTGACATAAGGAGCGCTCTGATTGGTTGTGATTGACAAACTATGGTGCTGTTTGCAGGCTTAGCTTTGCAGTGCCAAGAAGATCTCTTAAATAGGGATGAGACGCTCCACAGTGACATTTCCACACTTTGGAGCTTCTGAAGTGCAGATGTTTGGAAAAGCTGCTCCAACGCGTGGTTCAAACACTCAGATCACATGACCTCAGCTGCCATAGGTGGCATACCTGCTGCTTCCAGGCATTGCCAGGCTCAGGAATTCCCATTTCTGATTGGCTCATCTTCTGGACTGGGCCTTGTAATGACTGAATGATGCTTTTATCACTGCTTCAGTTTATTCCACACACATTCAGTCCTACCAGCAGAAAGAGAGCCACACACTGTCTGTAACATCATTAGAAGATCTCAGTAAAAACACCACCTCTGCTTCAAGGACTAAATCAAACAGGCACCAGTTTTCAGCTCTGTCTGCGCTCTACTTTTTTCTACTGTAAAGAGAAAATAGGATTTACTGCATTCAGGGATATCATCCTCACTGTCAGTCGTTACTCACACACTGTGTGTAGAAATACAGAAAATATTGATCCCATAAAAAGTAAAGCTAGAAAAACACATTGATTGATTCCAGGCTCTATTTTCCTTTTTGATTTCCACTGACGCTTCTATTGTGAGTCTGTCAAATCCAACAGGACTTGTGCAGGTTCACTATGAGCCAAACTCCAGACTGACAGTGAAACATCAGGAAACATCCTGAACTGAAGAGTTCAGGAAAGTTTCTTCATGGTTCAGAAGATGTTCAGCAGAGGACGACTTAAAGATGTGCATGAAATGGACACTTCTTATTGGTCAGAATGAGCCTGTGAAAATGGGACAAACTTTGTATAAAGAAAAGACATGTAGTCTTTTCATGGAAATCTATCTTTTTCAAAGTGATTCCAAATCAAAGCTAACGCCATGCCAGCTTGTAGCTTTGATTGACAGTGTGTAGAACAAGCCTGATGACACAAACTCCCAGAAAACCTCAAAATCAACATAATGCATCCAAAGTTTCATGGCAGGGAGCAAAACATGAGGCCAACAAACAGCTGTAAACCTGTGTGCTTATTACAGGAAACACAGCAGTCTGTTCTGTTTGACTAAACTGATTTATTGTGTGTCTGTAGTTGTGTTGTGAACTGTGCTGGGCTCATCTGTGTCCCCGTTTCACAGAACAGCATCTTCAAGACCGCACAAATGCTTCTAATGTTTAAGTTTGACGAAGCCTCGCTTTGCCCATCGCTGCTTTTAAAACAGTGTTTGTGCTGCCAAGGACATCTTGTATTGGTCTCATGTCATGAATGGGAGTGTTTCAGGAGGCAGACTGAACCTTTGATGAGTTTGGTGTCTTAAACAGAGGAATAAAAGGACACAAGGAACAAACTAAAGAGAATCTAAAAGAGGCCGGCAGCACATGAGGAAAACTGACACTGACATAAAGACTGAGGGAAGGACAGAGCCATTTATACACCTGAGGTCATCACAGGAGGGTCATGTGACACAGCTGAAACTCATCTAGACAACGTCTGACACCAGGGGCCCGTTCTTCGTACCTCGCTTACTACATCCAAGATCAAATGACACATCCAAGATCAAATCATCGCGCTAACTTTGAGCTCGCTAATCCGGTTCTCCGAACACACCTGTTGTTGACGATTAGTATAGCTGGATGAAGTAATCTGAGATCACTGGGTGGCTTAAAAGGGGCTACGCATCGATAGTAGAAACATTGATCGGCAACCCTGTGATTGGTCGGCGAAGATGTCGAAGGAGCGCGCTCAGTATTTGACGGCAGCAGAGCAAGAACTCTTTATTGAGGGATATCAGGAGTTTCAGAGTTTAATCAAAACGCAAGGGAACACTGCAAAGCCTGCAAAAGCAAGGAGAGAGGGCTGGCAGAAAGTTGCTGACAAATCAAACTCATAAGTGATCCATGATATTACATTATATCATGTGATATTATATTATACCACATTATATTATATTACATCATATCCTCTTTCACATTAGAGCCACAACAGGACCCACTAGAACATGGGAAAAAGTAAAAGTGAAATATAAGAATATTCCACAGAATGGTAATATTTATCACTTATATTGCTTTTAGTCTATGACAAGAGACCCTGAAATAATCTGTTTGTTTGTTTATAACAGCAACCAAGAAAATGGCAGAGCGAATAAAGACAGGTGGTGGTCCTGCACCCCTCGTCACACCCCTTTTGTACTGTGACATTTATTGACATTGTGGGTTGTTTTGTGTGTAGTTTGACATAACACTCCATCACTTTTACCTGTTCCCATGCAAGGGGTGACTGAAGCATGCACAGTAAGTCGGGAGTAAGTATATACAGTACAGTAAGTATATATATATATATATATATATATATATATATATATATATATATATAGAGAGAGAGAGAGAGAGAGAGAGAGAGGAGAAGAAAGTAAATAATACCCTCACGGGAGAATCGATATCTCTCTATGAGCACACCGTCGCGCTGAGCTAAAGGATCCTGTCTATCCCGCAATATACGCTAAATTCTGTAAACTCTCCTTATCAATCTTGCACCTTCCTTGCTCGCGCGTACAAACGGACAGGACATGGCTGCGACAGACTTCCCAAATCCACCTTCGCTTTTATAGCCGTGGTCTCTCATCTTGATTGCACGAAGTAATTTACTATTACTACTCTAAAATATGAATTACATCTGACATGATCTACTACATGTAATAGAATGATTAATAGTACATTTCCTTTTTTTTCGGAAATGACCTGTATGTATCTGTATGAAATCAATAAAAGAATCAAATGCTGCATTATCTTTAGTTACATTGATAATATTTATTTATGGTAAAACAGTGGAGAAATATCGCTCTTGCTTTCATATAACTGCAGCGGACATACCTGAGTGGCACGATCTAATCCTGTTTACATAAAGTAAACCTGCTCCCGAGCAGGTTTACGCTTACGGATCTGTTGCTATGACAGCAAGTCCCAGATGAGCTTCGAAGAACCGAACGATCCAAGATCACGTGAAATCGTCAACATTCAAATCCGGCTAACTTACTTAGCGAGGTACGAAGAACGGGCCCCAGAGACCATACTTACCAAAATAAAACAGGTTCTAATGAACAAACAGGAGTTGAACAGCGGAGTGAACTGAGCAGCAGGAGGGAGGGCGTTTCTCCAAAACGTGTCCATCACAATCATGGACAGTCGTGTATAATATAATATAGTCTAATATATAAATAGACTTGTTCAGATTTGTCCAACACTTTTCTCTGTCAGTGTTTCACAGAATATCATCAAAGAGTCATGATAGTGACCATTAGTGTCACTGTGGAGATGCTTATTCCACCATCAGGAAGAAAATGTCAAGTCAGAGGAAGATAAATGCAGTTTATGTTGTCAACTCAACCTGGACAACTGAAAGTGTTTTTCTTTGACAAACAAAGGGCAAGGCAAACTGAAGCAAAATTGGCATAAACCTAAACTGGGAGAACTAAACAAACAACATGAAAAACTTGGACATGACATCGTTCTGTCACAGTCTGACAGGGGCAGACTGTATGGAGTGAGGTAGAGGACCCAAAATGCAGACAAAATGGAAGGTGGAACAAAACTTGAATTAACAAAAAGCGAGCCGTTTAATGACGCTGGGAGACTTAAGCAAACAACATGAAAAACTTGGACATGAAATCTAGAAACATGACATGGAAAACATGGCGTGAACAACAGACGACCTGACAAGGAATGAACAGAAACACACAGACTAAATACACACAAGGGTGATTAGGGGAAGTGGAAACACATGGGGAAACAGCTGACACTAGCCTAACATAATGAAACAAAGGAAGCAAAGCTGACTACACTGACATAGGACACAGACCTTCAAAATAAAACAGGAAACATGAGATGCAGACAAGACAATATAAACTTGACAACATAAGACACGCAGCATGAAATGAAAAGGGCAAAAGGAGACTAAAACACAGGGGTAGAAGACACAAGGGGAATCTAAATAAACAAATGAGCTTAGATAACCTAATGAACTTAAAAATAAACCATAAACATCAAAAATAAACTAAAACTTTACACGCTGGGTCAAAAGACCCAGGATTGTGACAATCACAAGACTAAATAGAAATGAATCAGTCTTTCATTTCTAACTTCTGCTAGACGTCAGCTCTCAATGACCTACCATAACCCATGGAAAGAATTACTGTCCATCCAGGCTCCTGAACATGAAGCTGATGAAGGTGGAGTATTGTGAGGGCTGATGGAGATGATGATGAAGATGTGAATCCAGGAACAGTGGGTGGATGGCAGCATCACCATGAAGGATCAGTGTGAGAATACATCATCATCCACAAAGAAAACCAGTCTGAGTGTCTGACGCTCTTGTTAGAAAGACGCAGTCACAGCTTGCGGCTGCAGTTAGCTGGTTTGCTAGTTAGCTGGTTTGCTAGTTAGCTGGGAGCTAACTCACAAGAACATTGGATGCTAAACTGTCTAAACTGTGTGAGCAGCTTTCATGGCTGCTCTGTGTTACTCCCCAGCCTCTCTTTAACTCAGTGCTCTCAGTTTTTTCCTCGTTACAAACTAGAAAACCTTGTTTTTCAGCTTCTCCACACCTGAACTGTGGCTAAGCCACCAGCATGCAGGCTCAGTCTTTCTCACTTAACAATTATACTCACCAGTCATACTAGCACCACTCCACAAGTTCACCACTAGGAGGTGGTGAAAAGACCACATACAGTGAGATTATCACTAAATGTCTGCTGTGTCTGACAATGACTTGGGTTTTTACTAACTGCCTACATGAGCATGATTAGATATAGTTATCTTTGTAAAAGAGACTCAGCAGCAGTTACAAACAGTAACTAAAAATTACTAGAGCTGAAGGATCAGAATACTAAGAAATAACTGAAAATTAAACCTAACAGGAAAACTAAACTAAGAAACTCTAAAGCAACCAAAGAGAGCAGCTAACAATAAACAAGAAGTCTAAACTACAAAAACACCAAACCTAGGACCGTGACATATTTAGTCTATTCAAATGTCCAGCATGGATATATGAAGAATGTGACACTGCAGTGAAATGGAGCCCTGCTGATGCAGACGCTCTTCTGGTCTTACACTGACCACCTGCTGAAGCTAATGTGGGTAAGCCCCACTCTTCTCACAGCTACTCACAACTCTCATGGCTACACTTTTCACTGACTGGCTCATGTTAGCTTGTGAAAATATAAAGTCCCAGCAGTACTAGCTGCTTTATATACTGTTTATAATAAGCTAAATGTGCTTATAATGTGCAAATAAAGCCTGAAGCAGCTGGCACTGTTAGCATCAGCACCAAGCCCTGTTACATTTATACACTGTTAGAGCTCCAATTTCTCCAATCTACAGCCTTAAAATAATGATTAAAATGCTGTCTGAAAACACAGTGTCATCAGTCCAGATGTTACCACATTAGAGGGAGAGATTAAAAAGAGCGCTGTCAGTCCAGTCAGTCCTTGTATTACTGCCCTCTGCCAAGTTAATAAAGACTACTGATCCGAACTTTGTTTGAATTACACGTGCACACATTCATTCTGACTTCGAAATAGAAAACCATGAAGGAATCTGTGTAGGTTTACTTTTACATGATAGTTGTCTTACAGCTGAAATTTATATGAACACATCCAGTCTTATCCTCTTGAACACAATATGTTGAATCTAAGCAATAAATGCCCAGCATACTGCAGTGAATATAATTTAATAATTCGCATTACATTTTATGCAGATTTTGGACTCAGAGGATCAGACTGGACATTTCAATTCAAATGAAAAACATAAGGGGAACAAATATCACTAATCAATGATTTACATTCAAAATGGTACTCAGTTTTTTCAAGAGTCCTTCATTCCTGTAAAGTTACTGTTTATGCCTTAATATAAATCCAGTTTGACATGATTAGCAGTGAAAAAAATTAAATCCTGACCTGAGAGTTTCCATTTTACAGTGTGGACTCTTCACTCCAGCAGACAGAAGCTTCACTCCTGAATCCTGCAGGTCAGAGTTACTCAGGTCCAGCGCTCTCAGACTAGGGGACTGAGAGCTGAGGACTGAGAACAGAGCTTCATAGCCTCTCTCTGAGAACTGACAGTTACTCAGTCTGAAAAATGAAAGATAGACATTAAACAAACAGTGTTGTTAAAATGTAGTGAGGGTGCACTGAAGTGTTGTTAGATTTAGCAGTATGCAATCCTGTTTCTACAGGAATCCTACATTCCTGATTAGGATACAACAAATGGATGACACTAACAGACACTGGTTAAAATACACTGATCAAACGAAGAAGAAAATATCAAAATGGTACTCAGTTTTTTCAGGAATCCTTCATTCCTTACTAAGATACAACAACAAATTACCTGTAATAGCTTAAATACACTGTCAACAAAAGTACACTTATCAAATTGGTACTCGGTAGAGTGGAGGATCAGTTCTGGTATTCTAGGGCAAATGCCAAATGGGCTCCATGTGCCAGGCAGTGAGGGCAGGGCATTAACACCAAAGCAGCTGACATTAATCAATAAGTCTCTGCTACTTAAACAATCAGAAAACTAGTGCAGATGTTAAACTGACTTGATACTTATACTTATACTTTGATTATTTTTTTTTTACATTTTTATTTCTTTAGGTAGTACATTTTTCTTAGTTAATTCTGCTAATTTGATGAAAAACACAACCTCACTCAATCTTACCTCAGCGTATTCAGTTTACAGTGTGGAATCGTCAGTCCAGCAGAAAGAAGCTTCATTTCTGAATCCTGCAGGTTGTTGATACTCAGGTCCAACTCTCTCAGACTAGAGGACTGGGAGCTGAGAACAGCTGACAGAGCTTCACAGCCTCTCTCTGAGAGATAAGGCACACTCAGCCTAAGGCAAAAGAAAAAAAAGATTTGTGTTCAGCATTACTGTTTAAGGTTAACTAACTAACCTGGAATTTGGAAACATACTGGTAAACAGAAACAAGTGAGGAGCTGGTAGATTTACTGACTCTGATTGTTCTAAATAATTCTTACTGATCACAAACTGAAACTTGCTGCAGCCTCTCACAGTTCATCTGTTTTATTGTGGGTGACTGCATCTCAAATGATCATGGACCTTCTACTCAACCATCTCCAATTTAAATTGCATGGTGGTGTGTGATTTTAGCTTTATATTTCAAATAATTTTCAAGATATGTTGATTTTTTTTTTGTGAAAAATTACCTATCAACCTACTTCCAGTATGTTTGTTCACACTTTTGATCATATTTGACAATAATTTTTTAAAATCCCTTTTCACACATAGTGGTCACTACAGTGGACAGCTATTCAAAGGCTGTTTTCTTGTATTTGTCAGTGTTGATGGTATACTTGCACAGAAACCACTACATTGGACACTGATGTCTCACTCCAGACCCTGCCACCCACTGGTTGTTTCATGTTACTATAGATGCATGATGTGTTTCATTGTAATTATTGTTATGTAACCCTGTCATGCATGAATTATGGCAACCTCATTCAAGATTTTGTTTCTTAAGTATTTTTATTCATCTTTTCATGCCTAAAGAGGAATAAAAATACTCAAGAAAAAAATCCTGATTGAGGTTGTCATGATTCATGCATGAAAGGGTTAATTTTCTTTAAATAAATCTAAAGATAAAAGCATATATTTAACAACATTTTTCTCTGTTATAATTAGAATACCAACTGAAAACAACATTTTTGGTCTATTCAGATAAGACCATTTACTGACATTTTTCTTTTTATGGTACAAATTGCAGTTGCTCAATCCAGCATGAAAGTCATTTACATTTTTTTATTTTGGATTATTGTAATTATACAATGGAACAGTGTTGAGCACCATTGCCTCACAACAAAAAGACATGCAGAGTCCAAAGACATGCAGTTAATGGGGTTAGATACTTTATTCATCCCACAAGGGAAATGTTTGTGTTACTGCAGTACGATAATGAGTACAGGTGAGGTTTGGTTAAATAGTGAACCTAAACTGCCTATAAGTGTCAGTGTGACTGATTCTCTGACTCTCTGTTAGCCAACTGGGATAGGCTCCTTCCCCCTCACAACCCTGAACTGGGATTATACCATTCAAAAATTATCACTTGTTGTCCTTAACAATGTGAAGTTTTTATTAGCATTTGTTCACATTTTTATAGGATTTTACAGGACTGTTCCTTTGCTAGCTGCCTGCTAGCATCTAGCACCCTGTTATAAATGGTAAATGGCCTGTATTTGTATAGCGCTTTAATATGCTGAATTCCTCAGACAGGAGTATCTTCAAACAGCCTGCACCTTAGAAATAATACTAATTTTACAAAAAAGTCTCTAAATGGGTAAGATTGCATCAATTAGAGGTTCTGAATGTTGGTTTTGACAAATTTTCAAATAACTGCCTACCCCTGGTGTCCATTACTCCCAATGGGTCTGAGCAGTACCAAAGACAAAGAGGTGGACTGCTGCAACACTGATGAAACAGGTGAGCTGAGCTGCAGTGATGAGTGAGGGAGCTGACTGACTGCACTGCTGAGGTGAAGCAGAATAACAGATACACTTCCTTTTAAAGGTGGATAGTGGAAGGTTAGGGGAAGATGACTCCTCATTGTATGAACAGGTTATAAGTTTGTAAGTACTCAACAATGAAAGGGTAGGCTGGCTCAGATCCTGTTGAGTGAGGGTTAGTTACTCCAGGATAAAGTCAAGATATGATTGAGAGATTCTGGGAGACTGAACCAGTGAAATTTAATTGAAATTAATTCTACTAAATCAGATATAGTGATTAGTCCTTCCATCAGAGTTGTCCACAAAGCAGTGAGTCTCAAGTCTCAATCTGCACAGTGTAAATGTCAGTGTCCTCTGGTTCCTCACTGATCATTGTTTTCTGTCACAAACTGTCATGGTTCACACACTGTGTACAGTCAGAAATCAAAGTGCACAACATAGGAGAGACTGAAAAAAAATCAAGCAAATAGATCTAACAACAGGAAACCAGAAGAAGCACGAGGAATATGATTTAATCTGCCAGCACAGTACAATCACCAGTACAGTTCTCCAATCTGCTGGGGAACTGTACTGGTGAGGCTGATTGTAACATATACAGTGGGACCTGCCTGATTTTGTTTAAACAATTATTGCCCACTTTCTGTAAATCCTATAACGTTTATTTCACTTCCCAAAAATCACTGTGTGTGTTTCCTATATGATATATTTAACTGACATTTTTTATTGTAACATCCAACGATTTATACAGGAAAATAATGACTATTAACAAGGTTGCCCAAACTTTTGCATCCCACTGTAGAAGTGAACTCCTCTTCAGCTGAGCAGTGCCCTGATGCAGAACAATAAGACCAGAGGAGGAATGAAGGAGTTGATGGTTATCACCATCGGCGGAGAGGGGGGTGGCTTACTGGGCTTAAGCCCAGGTCATTTTTTCAGAAGCCCGGGGTCTTTTGGACTGTAATTTATTTCATAGTTAGATGCCTGACTGACAGCTGTATAAAACAAAAACTACACACATTATTCGAAGCACATAGCGCACAGTCATAAATTCCCGCTAATTTTGGTATGATCCGAGCTCAGGGACTAGGCGACTAAGCACAGCACTAATGCATGTGAGCGAGGGGAGAGAAGCTGCTACCTGCGAGTTTGCTGCAGACAGAGGGGAGCTTAAGTTTGACCACATACCAAAGCAAATCATTCATACTGTACAAATAATGTAAATATGACGGTGTATCACGAATGATTGATATCAAACTGATCACTTGACCCATATTACGTTACTTGCTCTTCGAGTGAATCAACAAATGGCGAAATAAAAAGCCGAACAACAATGCTGTTTTTTTTAGAGACTCTTAGCTTACATGTATGTTTATTTCATGTTTTCAGTTGTTACCCTCCACGGCTAAATAAAGCACTCTAAATCGGTTTCAGTTATGTACTGATGAACACAACAATGGACATAAGGAGCTTCTTTCAAAGAAAAAACTCAGGTAGATGTTATTAAGTGTGCCTATGCCAAGAGGCAAACTTATTACTATTCGTCGGATTTATTATTCTTATTAAGTGTGCCTATGCCAAGAGGCACACTTATTACTATTCGTCGGATTTATTATTATTAAGTGTGCCTATGCCAAGAGGCACACTTATTACTATTCGTCGGATTTATTATTGTGTGGAGGCATCCACACTATTGAGATCCTGTTTCTCATTATTGTGTGGATGCCCTCAAAGGCATCCACACTATTGAGTTCCTGTTTCTCTTTAAACTTTATTCTTCAAGTTGCTCCCCCGTTTTTCGGCACTTAACTACTCCCTCAGTTTTCAGCCGATTTTCTCCGTTCAAACTCTAAACTGTTCTGCTCTTTCTGCTAATTCCAGCTATGACTTTTGGTGTTTATTACTATTATACTTTTTAAAATATTACACTTTTTTCCTTTTTTTTGTCCCATTGAAATGAATGGAAAACTTCCACAATTCTACTAAAACTTGCTTGTTTTTCAAACTTAACTACTTCCTCATACTTTCACCTAGAAACTCCATTCAAACTTTAAAATGTTCTCAACGCATTGGGCTATTCCTGTCTGATTCAGCTTTTTCAGACCTTCTACAGTTTTAATCTTATCCCTCTTTAAGTTTTCAGTTGCAAAATTGTGATTTTTCAGAAAATACATGCGTTGCTATGGTTGCTATGCAATTAACTCAGAGTGAGCGCAGGTCTGTTCTGAATTTTCTCTTCATCTCTGAACAACTTCTTGCTACTCGCTGAATTTCCACTCAACCCCCACAAATTATACATCAAAACGTAGGTATTTTTGCTGGCTTTCAGAAAATTTCACTATCACTGTTGTGGAAGTTACAGATTTTTATCAAATCGCCTCAGAGCAACACAAAGTCTTAAAACTCTCCATAGAAAGTCAATGGAGAGTCTGTTCAAAATCAGCGCTGGGACTCTCTAATGAGAGGCATTTTCAAATCATCATATCTCTTTAACAAAGCAAAGTTAGGACATGAGGCTTGTGCCAATATATCTTCAGACACTGCTGACACTCACAGTGGAAGCAGTTTTTACAATTATCTTACCGTTGAGCAATGAATTACGTTTGTTTGAGGGGTGGAAATCTGTCCTCCTCTCAGTTTTCAAACTCTGAAAATGAAGCCGTTTCTTCTCTCGTCATATCTCCGCGACGGAGGTACAAAGAGCAATGAAAATCGCAGTCAAAGTACACCAAAGTCCGCTGATTCGACCAGTACAAGAATTATGCTGCTAGCCCTCCTAGTTGTTGAGTTACATGACGTTTTGTAACTCCAAAAAACGGCGTTTTTCGCCTCTCACCGCGATCTAATTGTGACTGGTCATCAATCTGTTTTTCAGACACCCACCCCCTGTCCAGGTAGCGCAATCAGTAATGACACGCCTCTGCAGTTCACATGTCGTGGGTTCAATCCCACCTTGGTCCACATGTTGTTTTTTTTTCACTACAAATTTAGACACTATCACAGACCTGTAATTTATATTGCTAATTTTTTTCACTACAAATGAGTAGTGCAAAAACATACTGTGTCTGCAACATCACAGTATATCTGTTATGTTATAGTACTACTACTAAATCACCGTATTTCTGCCAATTCAAGGAGGCTGACTGTTACTAAGTGCATCAGTGTACATAGGTCCTCTGTTGTGTTGGAGTGCCCTCTTGTGGCGCCTTTTGAGTAGTGCCTTAGTAAACGTGAAAACTGCAATGAAGTGGTATCAGACTGGTTTGTAGTGGAGGAATTTGTTGCCAGTTTCTTTCATCTTTAATCCGTATTCATGTTGTAATGTAGTAGTACCACAATATGGCAGAAACACTATGTTTTGGCACAAATACTTTGATTTGGTATACTTTAGCTTCTTCACCCCTTTTCAGCAAAATTTTCATTTTTTTCACCTCTTTTCAGCACAAATTCCAGCTTTTTTGGCTGTATTCAGAAAAAAAACAACTCTTTTCAGCAGAAACTCTGCTGATTCATCTCTTTTCAGCACAAGTTTCTGCTTCTTTGCCTCTTTTCTGCAGAAATTCTGCTGATTCACCTCTTTTCTGCAAAATTTTCAGCCTTTTCACCTCTTATCAGCACAATTCTCAGCAGCTTCTGCTCATTTCAGCAGAATAGTCCGTCTCTCCACCTCTTCTTTGTAAGAATGACTTTGGCTCAGGGAAATGAATAGCCGCCTTAAGACCAGGAGGTCCAGGTTTGAATCCTGCTCAGGGCGGCATTTTTTTTTTTCACCACCATACAACTTTTTGCAACTTTTCATCGTTTTCAGCTTTTCAGCAGACAGCTTCAGCGTTAAGGCATCCACACAGCATTTTTGCAGGAAATGCAATTTTTTCTAGTTCTTTATTCCACTATTTACTAGTTGCTTCCGTACGTTTTTCGGCACCTAACTACTCCCTCAGTTTTTGTGCTATTTTCACCGTTCAAATCTTTAAAAATTCTGCTCTTCCTGCTCTTTCCTGCTAGGACTTTTGGTGCTCATAACTTCTATACTTTTTGAGATATTGAATTTTTTATGCAATATTTTTTGCCCATTTCTGACACATTATCAGTGGGGTCACTAGTTTTCCTTGCCGGTTTGAGCTGTGTTTTAGCTCAGTGAGATGAGCAGCCCTTCTCAGACTGGGAGGCTGGGGTTCAAATCCCGCTTATGGCAACATTTCTTTCAGTTAAC
Organism: Oreochromis aureus; assembly: GCF_013358895.1. Taxonomy (NCBI): domain Eukaryota; kingdom Metazoa; phylum Chordata; class Actinopteri; order Cichliformes; family Cichlidae; genus Oreochromis; species Oreochromis aureus. Next base: position 126,976,068 of record NC_052944.1, on the reverse strand, counting down.
ACGTAAACTTTTTTAACTCAAATTTCAGCTTTTTCACCCCTTTTCAGCCAAATTTTCAGTTTTTCACCACTTTTCAGCACAAATGCCAGCTTTTTCAACTATTTTCAGCAAAAACATCTTTTCAGCAGAATTCTGAAAAGAGTTCTGCAGAACACTTTTCAGCAGAAATTCTGCTGATTGAACTCTTTTCAGCAGAATTTTCACATCTTTTCAGCCCAAATTCTGCTTATTCACCTCTTCTGCAAAATTTTCAGCCTTTTCACCTCTTATTAGCACAAATCTCAGCTGTTTTCAGGAAAAACTCTTTTGAGCAGAAATTCTGCTGATTCATCTCTTTTCAGCGCAACTTTCTGCTTCTTTACCTCTTTTCAGCAAAAATTCTGCTGATTCACCTCTTTTCTGCAAAATTTTCAGCCTTTTCACCTCTTATCAGCACAATTCTCAGCAGCTTCTGCTAATTTCAGCAGAATGGTCAGTCTGTCCACCTTGTCTTTGTGAGAATGAGTTTGGCTCAGTGAGATGAGTAGCTGCCTTCAGACCAGGAGGGCCAGGTTCGAGTCCTGCTCAGGGTGACATTTTTTTTTTCACCACCATACAACTTTTTGCAACTTTTCATCTTTTTCAGCTTTTCAGCAGACAGCTTCAGTGTTAAGGCATCCACACTGCATTTTCGCAGGAAATGCAAATTTTTCTAGTTCTTTGTTGCATGTTCCATTCTCTAGGGTAGAAATACCGTGGTAACTCGTACTTCTCATGGAGGAATAAACCACATACACGTTGTTAGAGTTTTACATCAGAGGCACACGCCTTCCTTTGCGCCATCGTTTATTGAACACACACTTCCGTATTTATACCTTTCAGATTAAGAGCACAACATATATGATAGGGCAACACCCCCACTTGCTCTTAACACTGTACATTACACATTTACATGATATACATATTTACATAACATTCACAGTTTAACATTTATGTTCCAAACAAAATATGCGTAAACTTATCTATTTTCACTTTACTTACAGACTTAGTCATGATGTCTGCTACCATGTCTTCTGTTGCACAATATTTAACTTGTACTTCCTTCTCAGTTATAGCAGACCTAATAAAATGATACTTGACATCAATGTGTTTACATCTTTGACGGTTTATAGGATTTTTGGACAATGCAATTGCACCTTGATTGTCTGCAAGAACAGTAACTGGTGAATAGTGCCTTTTCATGTCCATGCCATTAAGTAGCCGTGAGAGGTATAAGCTTTCTTGTACTGTGGCGGCCATCGCCATGTACTCTGCCTTGCACGTTGACAAAGCTACTGTAGCTTGCTTCCTGGTTTTCCAGCAAATGACTGGCCCATTTTTGGATAGTACAAAACAATAACCCGTTGTACTTCTCCTGTCACTCAAATCTGTGGCCCAATCTGCATCGCTGTATGCTATAAGATTTAGGTTTCCTTCTGTCCTTTTATAGCACAGCTCTTTGTTTAGTGTCCCCTTAAGGTAACGTAACACATGTTTTGCTGCTGTCCAATGATGCTCTTTTGGCTCAGACAGAGATTATGACAGTTTACTCACTATCCAACTCAAATCTGGTCTTGTACATGTCATTAAGTAAATCAAACTGCCCACTAATTCTCTATATTTTCCGGAAACAACTGATTCACCATGTGCATCAAAGTCATTTTTGAGTTCACAAGGAGTAAAACGTGGCTTATAGTCAGACATTTTAAACTTTTCCAGGACTTTTGTGACGTACCGTGTCTGATTTAGTCTTATCTCATGGTTCTCTTGTATACAGTCAATACCCAAGAAATGTTTGAGCTCACCAAGATCCTTCATTTTAAATTTCTCATTCAACATTTGTTTCACGTTTCCAATAGCGTCTTCACTGTTGGCAGCTATGATTACATCATCAACCCAGATGATAAGAATCACTGTCTCACTCGCTGTCTGTCTGGAATATACACAATGGTCTACAGGATTTTGTTTGTAACCTTTTTTCACATAAATGGTCATGTAACATCTTTCTATTCCAGTTCCTGCCAGATTGTTTCAAACCATATAGTGATTTGTTTAGTTTGCAGACCAGTTTTTCACCTGTGTCTGATTTTACTTCAAAACCTTCTGGTTGCTGCATATACACCTCACAATCGATTGGGGCGCAAATAAGCAGTCTTCACGTCCATTTGATGGAGTTTAAAGTTGTACAGTACTGCTAATTGCATCAGAGTACGCACCGATGTCATATCTGCAGTCGGCGAAAAGGTTTCTTTGTAATCAATGCCTTGAACTTGGCTATAGCCTTTAGCAACATATCTTGCTTTAAATGTTTTAGTCCGATTCGGGTTCTCTTTTATCACATACACCCATCTCCCTCCCACTGCATTTTTACCTTCTGGCAGCGTGGTTAGAGTGAATGTATTATTGTCTTTCAAAGATCTCATTTCATCTTCCATAGCATCTGACCAACACTTAGAGTTCGATGACTGCATAGCTTCTTCAAATGTCTTTGGTATGTTATACATCACCCTGTAACAGTAATCTACAGTCAGCGATGTTTGGTCATCTTCTGCAGTTTGGACATAGTCTTTCAGGTAATCTGGCCTTCTCCTGTTTCGTTTAGGATATCGTTCAGACTCTGTTCTGTCACTCTGTTTGTCTGAGTTTTGTGTGTCATTTATGCCATTGTCCTGAATGCCACTTTCAGGTTCAAGGATCATACTTTCATTTGATCTCTGGTCATTCCCTGTTTTGTCCATTCTAGTGGGGTACTGCAAGATGTCCCCTGGAGTCAAAACATTATCTCCATCGTCATCATCCTGAATAGTCTGGGTTTGGTGCTCAACTACACTTTTAGTGAGGAACTTGACCAACCTATGTCTAAGAACTCGTCCTGTTTTAGGGTAGTAGATTAGATACGACGGACTGTTTTATCGTAACCCACAAAACTCCTTCGTCACATCTCGCATCTAACTTCTTTTTGTTGTGTCCGTAACCGTAGCAAACTGATCCAAAAATCCCCATCCTCGACATGTCTGGCTTCTTTCCTGTCAGCATGTAATAAGGGGTTTGCTTTGTGCGTCTGTTGTAACACCTATTGCGAATTACTACGGCAGTCATAACAGCATAAGTCCATAATCTCTTTGGCAGGTTACTTTCAATCAACATACACCGTGCCATTTCAAAAAGTGTTCGCCATTGTCTCTCGGCAGTCCCATTCTGATGAGGTGAATACAGCGCTGATGTCTCATGCTTTATCGTGTTTTTATTTAACAATGTCTGAAACTCTTTAGATGTAAATTCAGTTCCATTGTCTGATTCACCCAGTACAAGAATTATGCTGCTAGCCCTCCTAGTTTTTGAGTTACACGACGTTTTGTAACTCCAAAAAACGGCGCTTTTCGCCTCTCACCGCGATCTATTTCTGACTGCTCAAGTCTGTGTTTTAGACACCCGGCCCCTTTGTGACCAGACCTCATTTGGCTCAGAGGGTTGAGCCGCTGCTGTGAGACCCGGTGGCAGAGGTTCGAATCCTGCTAAGGGCAACAATTCATTAGCACGCCTCTACAGGAATCAAACAACGGTGGACACCACTTGGATTCTGTAATGCTTTTATTCGTGTTTCTAGGTCACAAAATAAACTTTTAAGATATTTTCAGGCGAGAATGTAGGTGTGTAAACTTCAAATATCTGCTCGTTTTATCAAGACATCCCATATTAGCAACAGTTCTCTTACGTGTTGCTGATAGCCGGCTAGCCGCTAGCGACCCTTCGAGCACCCGGGCTTGGCTTACAGTGAGGCGGCTGACGCTAGTTTCATCACCCGATCGCTCAACTGTGTCTCAGCTCGACTTATTTTTCATTTATATGGGCCGTTGATGCTGGTCGATGTGGAAAAAATTACTGAGTTGTTTGGTGGTGGCTAACACGGAGCTACAACAGAGGGCAGCTATCCACCGGTGTATGACAGAAAAAACATGCGGGGAAAGAGATACGAGGCGGCGAGGCGACCGCCGATCGACCGGTGGTGGCTAACACGGTCCCTGGCATTAACAGGGAAAGGGGGACACAACGATATACTTTTCTTTCTTACTCTCATATAAAATATTTAGCTTTTTATTAAATAGTTATCTGCATCTTACAACCAAAGTTTGTATAACAATACACAAGATTGGCTGTAGACCATTGTTAATCATTCAGAACACTGTAAAAATAACAAAAAACAAAAAGTGAATGCAAAAGTACATAAATATTTATTTATTTATTTATTTTTTTGTTATTATTTATTTTATTTTCAGTTGTTACAGATGGGACAGACATGACTGGGGGATAGGAAAGGGAGAAAGAAAGAGAGGAAGGAAAAGAAAAACAGAAGGGGAAAGGGACAGTGAGAAAGGGCAATTACAAAGACAAAGAGAAAAAAAACATCTCCTGGATCACCTGTTGAGAGAAAAACAAGAGAAGACAAGCAAAAAAAACCAAAACAAAAACAAAGCAACATACTAAACACAACACCATCACGTTAATCTAGCTAAGTGTGAACAGCAGTAAATACTAAATATTGAAAGTTGTTGTGCAGCACGCAGGACAGACAGCGCACAATGTGCTTTGAAGTAGCAGCTAAGAAAGGTGTAGTTTATGTCTACGAACAGTGAACACCTGTGTGCACACCTGTGTGGATCAACGCTTGTATACAAAAAAGGTTTCCCCATGTAACGGTCTGCTAGAGGGTGTGGAGGCCCATAGCCCCGTCCCCCAGGGCATGAAGCAGGCATGGAGGAGATCCAGGCTCCAGACATCCAGAGCCCCCAGAGTGCGAGAGCCCAAGGAGTACCACCGGAGGGGCATCCGTGCCACCCTCCTGGGAAGGGCTGAGGAGATCCCCAGGCGAGGGGGTCACCCAGTAGCCATGGAGCAGAAGCTAGAGGGGGCTGCACTGGCGTGCCCGCCGGCTCTGCCGGCAGCCAGCTATGCCAGAGTGAACCGAGTTGCAGGCCCCGAGGCCGGAGGCCCGAGGGCCCCCTTTGCCCCGGAAGAGGCCTGACCGAGCGACAGGCACCAGGCCCCGCCAAGTAGCCACCGGGAGTGAGTTGGTGCATACCTGAGACACCAAGAACCACCAATGCACCAACCCCTGAGGGCATCAGTTACCAGCAGGGAGTGTGGTGAGGGGAGATAGGCCTCCACACTTGGAGGGCCTGGGAGTACCCAGGGAGGTGGAGTCTAAGACCCGACCTGACATATAGACACAGACAAACAGGCACACACAGACATAAACATGCTTTCCCACCCTCATGCACACATATACAAACACTCAGCACTCACCCAACGTAGGGATAGACATACATAGACATGTACACACAATCATACTCCCCAAACATACTCTATGCCCCGGGTCCAGGTACCCTCGCCCCCAGAGGGGGAAACGGCACCCAGACCCAAGAGATGTGACCCTTTCCCCCAGGGTGGAGGCAAGCAGACCGCCCCAGGCTCCGCAGCAGCAGGGAGGCCAATCGGACAGCCAACACCTCCTCCCAGCCCCCGCCCGATGGCTAGTAGAGAACGGGGTGTGTGAAGACCCCATATCTCCTCCTCCCGCTCATGTGTAGTGTTGCTGCGTGTTGTTCTAAAGTGCATTTAAAACAAGGGAGGGCATGGTGCTGCTGCCAGAGAGCAGCAGGTGTTAGCACGGCCCCTCCCGAGAACCCTCAATGTCTACATGGATTTAAAATTGAGAGGTGGGCACAGGCACAGGTGGCCAGAAGGGGACAGAGGGGAGGGGGGAATGCCTCCCCTACACCCTGGTGACACACCCGCACCCCAAGGCCCTACCTGTGTGGGTGGGTGTGGTGGAGCAGGAAGAGGAGGCAGCCGGGATGGGGAGGAAAAGAAAGGAGGGGCAGATGCTCCTCCTTAGGGCCAGCTCCCCGCTGACCCCAGTAGGCACCCCGTCCTCTAGTACCCACCAAGGCAAGGGAGCCCAGGCCCATCCAGACCGGGGCCTATGGCAGCAGCACCGATAAGCCCCACAGGACCTGGGAAGCCCACCCCACCCCACCGCAGAGGAAACTATACCCACCCCAACATTCAATCATCTCCAGACTACACAAGACAACAGACACCCAGGTTAGGTTTATTCTCCACCTCTCCTGTGTCTCTCCCCACCTGCAGAGTGGACTTCTGCAAGGATGGAACAACCTCCTGCCAGTTGAAGAGCCCCCAGTTAGGCCGATGCACCAGAGGCCCCTGCGCCCAGGGCTGAGCCCCGTGCACCCACCCGCCCACAACCTCGGCGACACACCGGCGAGGACCGAAGCCCCCAAGGCCCAGCCAGAGCCCCATCACGGAGACGGCACCCCGAACCCCAAGCCCCCGCCTGCCCCGGATCCACTCAGGGGCAGCCAGGCCACCAGGCCAGTAACCTCACGTCCGCCAGTACAGACCATCCCCAGCCCCGCTGCACGCAGCCACGAGGAGAACACCCTCTAAGAGCGACCAGAGCCACTAAACAGGTTATGACCACAACCCCGGGTTGAGCCCTCCAGGGATAACGTCTCTAGGGGTTCTCCTGGCGCCCTAAGCCCATCCCAACCTCCACATCAACCACAATAGCGAAGGCAGGACCAAACCATGACCCCCACCCCACTAGGTGATGAAGCCGATCAAAGGAGCCCAAAGGGATTGATCAAATGTGGTGGCAGAGGCTGTATCAAGACTAATGTGATCTATTAGATGGTTTTTATATTGATTAGAATTAAGATTATTTTTATTTTTCCAGTTAAGGAGGACCGTTTTCTTGGCAATGCATAGGGCTGTAAAACAATGTGGGCTGTGTTTATTTCTGCAGTGACCTCATCTAAGTTGCTCAGCAAGCACACTAAAGGGAGGCTGGAATGTTACATTTCAGACACTTTGATAAGTCTTCACATATCTCACGCCAAAACTTCTGCACTGGTGGACAGAACCAAAGGGCGTGGATGTAATTGTCTGGTGTATTGCCTTGACAGTGTGAGCAGTTGTTGGAAGATGTAAAGCCCATCTTGAACATCCGATGACCAGTATAGTGCACTCTATGTAGTATTTTGTATTGTATTAATTGCAGACTGGGATTTTTAATCAATTTAAAGGTTTTAAGCATACCTGAGACCACAGGTTTTGGTCTAAGCTTACTGATAAATCTGCTTCCCACTTTGCAATAGGAAGGGATATTGATTCATCTATTTTAGAAAGTGTTCTGTATATTTTAGATAATAATTTGGGGGATTTAAGAGTAAGAAAGTGCACCGCACTTGGTGGTGTTTGTAATTCAGCTTGACTGAGGTTAAATCTCTTTTTACTATGGATTTAATTTGTTGATATTCTAAAAATCTTTTCTTGTTGATCCCATATTGTGTAACTAGTCTGTCAAATGGAATAAATTCTGTTCCCTCTAATATATGTTCTAAGTATTTAATTCCTTTACAACTCCATTCTGGAAAATTAATCATATTATTGTTTTGTAATATGTCAGGGTTATTCCAGATAGGTGTATGTTTGCATGGGATTAATGAGGACGCTGTCATTTTTAGAAACTCCCACCATGCTGTCAGAGAAGAGCTGATGTTGATGCTTTTAAAGCATTCATGTCTTTTGATGTTTGAGCTGATAAATAGTAGGTCTGAAATTTCTAGATTATTACATAGTGCCTGCTCTACATCTAGCCAGGGCTCATCTAAGAAGCTGTGTTTAAACCATCTAGAGATGAACTGAAGCCTGTTGGCTAAAAATAGTGATTAAAGTTAGGCAGATCTAATCCTCCTTTATCCTTGGTCCTTTGTAATGTTTTTAAGCTGATACGTGGGGTTTGTCTTTCCAAAGGAATTTAGAAATACATGAGTCTAGAGATCTGAACCAATCTTGTGATGGCTTATTTGGGATCATTGAAAACAAATAGTTTATTTTTGGCAAGACCATCATTTTTATAGCGACAACCCTTCCCATGAGTGATATGGGTAAAGATTTCCATCTAGCCAGATCGCTTTCTACTGTCTTTAAAAGCGGGATGTGGTTTAATTTAGTTAATTCTGAAAGCTTAGGAGAAACATTAATACCTAAATATTTTATATTTCCAGATTGCAGTGGTGTAGGAGAAGAATTATGGAAGGAGCAATTAATCGGAAGAACTGTAGATTTTGACCAGTTGATTGAATAATCTGAGACTCTTGAGAAGTCAGTCCCCGGCCCCCTTCCTTCCGTTTAGCGTACAGCCTCAGGGTGCTGGACTTGGGATAAAACCCTTCATGCATGGTAAGGAGCTTTCTTGTCTTTATGTCAGTGGCTTCTATCTCCTCCTTTGGCCAGCCTATTATCCCAGCAGGGTACCTGATCACGGGCAGGGCGTAGGTGTTGATGGCCCGGATCTTGTTCTTACCGTTCAGCTGACTCCTCAGGACTTGCCTGACCCTCTGCAGGTACTTGGTGGTTGCAGCTTTCCTAGCGGCCTCTTCATGGTTCCCATTCGCCTGTGGGATCCCCAGGTACTTGTAACTGTCCTCTATGTCTGCAATGTTGCCTTCTGGTAGTTCAATCCCCTCAGTTCTGACTACCTTCCTTCTCTTTGTTACCATCCGACTACACTTCTCCAGTCCGAATGACATTCCAATGTCATTGCTGTATAGCCTGGTAGTGTGGATCAGTGAATCGATGTCTCGCTCACTCTTGGCATACAGCTTGATGTCATCCATGTACAGGAGGTGGCTGACAACCGCTCCGTTCCGTAGTCGGTATCCGTAGCCAGTCTTGTTAATGATCTCACTGAGGGGTTCAGGCCTATGCAGAACAGCAGTGGGGACAGAGCATCTCCTTGGTAGATCCCGCACTTGATGGTGACTTGTGCTATGGGCTTGGAGTTGGCCTCTAGTGTTGTACGCCACATCCCCATTGAGTTCCTGATGAAGGCTCTTAGGGTCCTGTTGATCTTGTACAATTCTAGGCATTCCAGTATCCAGCTGTGGGGCATTGAGTCATAGACCTTCTTGTAATCAATCCAGGCTGTGCACAGGTTGGTCAGTCTGGTCTTGCAGTCTCGGCTGACTGTTCTGTCTACCAGTAGCTGGTGTTTTGCGCCTCTGGTATTCTTGCCAATCCCTTTCTGTGCCCCGCTCATGTATTGACCCATGTGCCTGTTCATCTTAGCCGATATGATGCCTGACAGGAGCTTCCATGTAGTACTGAGGCAGGTTATTGGTCGGTAGTTGGATGGGACCGGTCCCTTCTTGGGGTCCTTGGGGATCAGGACCGTCCGACCTTCGGTTAGCCATTCCGGGTGTCTCTCGTTAACTAGCAGCTGGTTCATTTGTGCTGCCAGACGCCTCGTGGAGTGCAGTCAGCTTTTTCAGCCAGTAGGCGTGAACCATGTCGGGCCCTGGTGCTGTCCAACTCTTCATACTGGAGACCCTTTCATGGATGTCTGCCACTGTGATGGTTACTGGACCCTGTTCAGGGAGGTCGCTATGGTCTGCCCTCAGATCCACTAGCCACTGAGCATTGCCGTTATGGGTTGCGTCCTTCTCCCATATGCTCTTCCAGTATTGCTCCGTCTCCAGCCTTGGTGGTGCTGTTCTCTTATTGTTCCCTTGCCACTGAGAGTACACCTTTGCTGGTTCTGTGGAGAACAGCTGGTTTATTCTCCTGCCAAGGCTGTGAGTCTTTGCTTGGCAGTTTCCAAGGCCTCAGGTATGGACAGCTTGCTGTATTTCTTATGCACCTTCTTTGTCGCGCCTTTCTGCAACTCCGTTAGTTGGCTAACCTCCCTCCGTCATTTTTATAGCGGCAACCCTTCCCATGAGTGATATGGGTAAAGATTTCCATCTAGCCAGATCGCTTTCTACTGTCTTTAAAAGCGGGATGTGGTTTAATTTAGTTAATTCTGAAAGCTTAGGAGAGACATTAATACCTAAATATTTTATATTTCCAGATTGCAGTGGTGTAGGAGAAGAATTATGGAAGGAGCAATTAATTGGAAGAACTGTAGATTTTGACCAGTTGATTGAATAATCTGAGACTCTTGAGAAAGAATTTATCAATGCAATCACCCCAGAGATATTGGTTTGTGAGTTTTGGAGAAAAAGTAACACATCATCCGCATAAAGGCTGATTTTATGTTCTACATTCTTGCATTTTATGCCCTTAATTACTGAATTCTGTCTAATTGCTGCTGCTAGTGGCTCAATAAAAATTGCAAACAGTGAAGGGGAGAGTGGACATCCCTGTCTGGTGCCCCTCAGGAGACAGAAGCTGGAGGATGTTTGATCATTTGTTCTGACACAAGCTGTTGGGGAATTATATAATATTTTAACCAGTTGATGAAAGAGGTTCCAAAACCAAATTTGTGTAAAGTTGCAAACAGAAATTTCCAGTTAACTCTGTCAAATGCTTTTTCTGCATCAAGAGACAATATTATGGTTTCAATGTTTTTACTGCATGAGTAGTCTATTAAATTAAGTAATCTACGTGTATTTGTTGATGAGTGCCTACCTTTTATGAAACCAGTTTGGTCAGGATGAATTAAAAGGGGGGTCATTTTCTCTAATCTCTTTGAGAGAGCTTTGCAGATTATTTTAAGGTCTACATTAATAAGCGATATTGGACGATAGCTTGAGGGATATACAGGGTCTTTGCCTGGTTTCAGTAAGAGACTGATATTTGCAGAGTTCATATTTGGTGGTAGTCTACCATTTTCTTTGATTTCCTGCAACATTCTGTAAAAACTGGTGCTAGAATCGTCCAGAATTCTTTGTAGAATTCTGCAGGAAAGCCGCCTGGACCTGGAGCCTTATTATTGGGCATACTTATCAGGGCTTCCTGGAGTTCACCTGGCGTCAGTGGCGAATCCAGTGCCATTGCTTGGGTGTCTAATAATTTTGGAAGAGTTATGTTGTCCAGAAACTGATCAATTTCGTTTTTAGATGGGTTTATTTGTGGTGTATATAAAGTTTCATAGAAATCCCTAAAAATTTTGTTTATTTTTTTAAGATCATATATTGTATTCCCAGATAAATCTTTAACAGCACATATACTTGTTTTTTCCTTATTGATTTTTAACTGGTTAGCAAGAAATTGTCCGGATTTGTTACCGTGTTCATAATTTTGCAGGCTTTGTACTAAGAATTTAGTCTTTTTATTAATAATTTCATTTAATTCTAGTTTTGTTTTGCATAAATTGTTTAATATTTCTTGATCTTGGTGTGATACACAGGCTTTTTCTAAGGATTTGATGTTTTTTCCAGTTCTTGAATATTTTGTTTTTTCTTTCTTCTTATGTGATGAGAAAGAGATTATTTTACCTCTCATCACGGCTTTCCCTGCTTCCCAGAGGACAGATGCTGATGTTCCAGGAATGTCATTAAAGTCTAAATATGACGTCCATTCTTTTTTAAAGTATTTGATAAACTCTTCATCTTTGAGCAGCGATGTATTAAATCTCCAGTTTTTACTTGGCGTAGTATTATTCTTGTGCATTAGTGTTAAAGATACAGGAGCATGATCGCTGACAGCTATAGGGTGAATCTCAGTGTCTGAAATGTCACTCAGCAGTGAGCTGCTGACCAAAAAATAATCCAGACGAGTAGGAGTGATGGACATGTGAGAAGAAAGAATATTCCTTACTGTTAGGGTGGAGGGAGCGCCATGCATCGCAAAGACCAAAGTCGCTCATATACTGTTTGATTATATTTGTGGACTGCCAATTACGCTGAGTTCCTGTTGTATTGAGCCTATCCATTTCTTCCTTTAGTCCCAGGTTGAGGTCTCCCCAAGAACAATTGTGCAATCTAGGTGTTCGGAGAGTGCACTAAAAAACCGTGGAAGAATGAGGGTCATCAACATTCGGACCATATATACTTACAATACCTAGCTTTTGGTTAAGTATAGATAGTTTGACTATTAGGAATCTGCCCTCTGGATCTATAACTGTATCGAGTACTGTGAAATTAATATTTTTATGTATTAGAATTGCTACTCTTCTTTGTCTAGAATTATAACAGGCTGAGAACAGATTAGGAAACTCATGTGTTTTAAGTTTATTCAAACCTGTGACAGGCATGTGGGTTTCTTGTAATAAAACAACGTCTGCCTGTAGTTTTTTAAGTTGGTTAAGTATTTTTAGCCTTTTTTCCCTAGAGCCAGCTCCATGCACATTCCATGAGACAAACCTTAGCGTGCCCTAGTTGTGTGTTTGTGGCTAATGACATATGCTGTGTGTCTTGCTTAGACGGGTGAGGAAAATGGAAACACATCTTTTTTTTTTCTTTTTTTTTTTGGGTGAGTAAAGAGAAGAAAATGCGCGGTAAGAAGCTCCATAGGTCTGACTATGTGTGTGCATAATAACTAATATGAGCAAATGTACATAAATATTTATTTTACGTGTTTGATGTGTGTGGCGGGGCGTGGTCTGCAGTGCCCCTGCAGGGGAGGTGGACCCACCTGAGCGGCATCTGCAATCACGCCTCTCGGGCGTAGTCTGTGCTCTGTCGGCTGTTTTGGGGTGTGTGTCGGGCTGTGAGTTGAAAAGCTACAACTGGCTGTGTGGGTACACCAACCATGTATGAAAAGTGGTCCATAACGTAATGCTTCAAAGTGTGTTCATGCAAACATTGTCGGGTCTGCCGTGGTACAATGGGTCTTCTGCTCATGAACCTTCTGCTCCTTCTGCTCATGAACCTGTGTGCACAGGTCTGCAAATCGGCGCTGTACGAAGTAAATTCATCTTACAGCTTACACAAAACTGTAAGCTGTCATCTGTGAAGCGTGAGCGGTGTTTGTTTTTACCATAGTTCATGGTGGAGAATGGCTGCTCTTCTGAGTTTTGCTGTCTGTAGCCGTATGAATGGCAAACTACACTGATTAGCAGCGGCATAGGCACACTTAAAATTTCTTACGAAATTTTCGCTTTCTAGTTTTATATATTATGCTATGTATGTTGTTCAGTATATTTCTATGCAAAACAAGAGGAATTTCAATACACAGCAGTATATTCACAGCTGAAACCAGATATTTACATACACTTTATGGAAAACACAAGAACATTTTTTTACTGTTAAACATCAATTTAGAGTAAAGTTTTTTGTTTCAGGTAAATAAATATTGAAATATCTTTTGAATTAGTTAAATGTCAGAATAAAGAGAGAGAGCTGTCTATTTTTGTCACTTTCATCAAATTTAGGAGAACATATACACTAAGTTTATTGTTAATTAATAATAAAACTCCAGAAGATTCCATTCTGAGCTGAAGAAGTTTCTGATAGGTTAGTAGAGTCCATGTGAGTAAATTGGTGGCACACCTGTGGATCCATATAAGGCAAAACACAGAGCCTGTTTCTGTGACATGGGAAAATCAAGAGATGTCAACCAAAACACCAGGAAAAGAATTGTGGAGCTCCATAAGTGTGGCTCAGTTTTGAATACAATTTGGTGCCATTTGCAGTTGAGAAATACAGAGAGTTTCTCTCTTTACTCTTAAATTTAACAAAGATGTTTTTTTATATTTATCAATCTAAAAAAAATAAACATTTAGTCTGATTTGATGTTACCATTAAAAAAGTGTTTGTGTTTTTATCTGAAGATTATGTAAATATCTGGTTTCAACTGTATATTTGATGATGTTGGTGTTTGGCTTGATTGTCAGCACAAAGAGGGAGAGAGAGGAGCAGAGAGGGAGAGAGAGGAACAGAGAGAGAGAGAGAGAGGAGCAGAGCGGGAGAGAGAGGAGCAGAGCGGGAGAGAGAGGAACAGAGAGGGAGAGAGAGAAAAATGAGGACAGAACAGAGATGGAACAAGAGCAGACACACGTGTTAGTCAAATGGATATTTGCCAAAACTCATCAGAACATGTATCTAGTACCTAGTGCAGGGGTCTGCAACCTTTAACACCCAAAGAGCCACTTGGACCTGGTTTCCACGCAAAAAAAAACACTGGGAGCTGTAAATACTTTTTGAAATCTAAAATGAAGATAACACTGTATATATTGTGTTTTACCTTTATGCTTTGTGTGAACAACTAAAGTATGTAAGTAAAGTTTATTTATTAAGCGCTTTTCACAGACAGGCAGTCACAAAGCGCTGTACACAAATATTAAAATAAACAATACAATCAATAGACATTATACACAATGTAAAATATCAAATGTAAATAATGTAAAGAATATAAAATACGTAGATCAACAAAAGGCTTGTTTGAACAGAAAAGTTTTTAACTACTTTTTAAAAGAAATCACAGAGAAACTAAGGTGTGTTCCTTATGAAATCCATGAAGTGCTACAGAGAAAATTACATTTTATTTATGTAATTAACGCATTTTGAACTCTTAAAGAAATATAACAAAAGGAAAGACACCCAGCTGAACTAAAATGATCCATGTAGCAAACAAAAACTGTTGTGAGCGCCACCCTTATATCGCCTTTGGGCTTTTGGAGCCTTGACCTGACTTTTAAAAAGTAATCGGAAAAAAAGCATTATGCTGCTAAAAAATGAAAAATAGATATTTGCAAAATTCTGCCTAAATATGTATTTTACCTGGTTAATGTGTGTGGCGGGGCGTGGTCTGCAGTGCCGCTGCAGGGGAGGCGGACGCACCTGAGCGGCACCCGCAATCACGCCTCGCTGCCTTAAAGCCTGTGCTCTCTCTGCTGTTGTGTTGTCGGGCTGTGAGCTGAAAAGCAACAGCTACGCTGTATGCGTACAGCAACCGTGTGTGAAAAGATAAATAAATAAATAAATAAAGAGATGCTGAAAAGCAGCGGGTCTGCCGTGGTACGAAGTCACTTTCATCTTTACACAGGACTGTAAGCTGTCATCTGTGAGGCATGAGCGGTGTTTGTTTTTAACATAGTTCACGGTGGAGAACAGCTGCTGACATAATGTGGATCCGAAGATCCATAATTGGCCTATCTGGGGCTGAAAGTCTCGATAAATGCACGGCGTTTCGGCGGGTACACCGGCTTTTTATATTTCAAAATCACAATAATCATCCAATTTAGAACTACAAGTTACTACTGGTGATGGCCAGAGACGGAGATGCCATGGCGCAATATGGCAGCCTCACTTCTGTCAGTCTGCCCCAGGGCAGCTGTGGCTACAACTGTGGCTACAACTGTAGCTTGCCTCCACCAGTGTGTGAATGTGAGAGTGAATGAATAGTAGAATTGTAAAGCGCTTTGGGTGCCTTGAAAAGCGCTATATAAATCCAATCCATTATTATTATTATTATTATTATTAAAAAAAGAACTAAACATAAATAAAATACACTTCAGCTAAATACTCCTAATTTATTTTCCCAAACCACGCGGAGCCGCACCATAAGGACTAAAGAGCCGCAGATTGCCGACCCCTTGACTAGTGTAACTTTTTAGGTTTATTATGGTATTTCTGATTGGTCTGTGAGCTACTTCGTGTCTGTCTCATCAGACCTCGTAGGAGAGTCTGATTGGTCTGCAGTGAAAGACCCAGGAGGAAGCGGAGGAACAAATCCAGGCGTCCATTTGGACTCTGCAAGGCCTTGTTCACAGCACTCTGGTGGAGAGATTGGAGTTTTGGTTTGTTAAATAATTTAGAGAATATGGAGGTTGTTTGTTTCTCTTCCAGCAGATTGAGTCCAGAGTTGATGAAGGTCAGATGGACATGAAGAGCAGCCAGAAACTCCTGAACACTCAGATGGATGAAGCAGAACACCTTGTCCTGGTACAGTCCTCTCTCCTCTTTAAAGATCTGTGTGAACACTCCTGAGTACACTGAGGCTGCTCTGATATCGATGCCACACTCTGTCAGGTCTGATTCATAGAAGATTAGGTTTCCTTTCTGCAGCTGAGCAAAAGCCAGTTTTCCCAGGGACTCCATCATCTTCCTGCTCTCTGGACTCCAGTGTGGATCTGTCTCAGCTCCTCCATCATACTTGACCTTCTTCACTTTGGCCTGAACCACCAGGAAGT
Source organism: Oreochromis aureus (assembly GCF_013358895.1). Classification (NCBI taxonomy): domain Eukaryota; kingdom Metazoa; phylum Chordata; class Actinopteri; order Cichliformes; family Cichlidae; genus Oreochromis; species Oreochromis aureus. The sequence goes on along the minus strand of NC_052944.1, from coordinate 126,960,110 downwards.
GGATGTACATCTCAGTCAGGGTCTTGGGCAGCTGTCCTCCCTCTCTGGTTTCCAGCACATCCTCCAGAACTGTAGCAGTGATCCAGCAGAAGACTGGGATGTGACACATGATGTGGAGGCTTCGTGATGTCTTGATGTGGGAGATTATCCTGCTGGCCTGCTCCTCATCTCTGAATCTCTTCCTGAAGTACTCCTCCTTCTGTGGGTCAGTGAACCCTCTGACCTCTGTCACCATGCCAACACAGTCAGGAGGGATCTGATTGGCTGCTGCAGGTCGTGTGGTTATCCAGAGGTGAGCAGAGGGAAGCAGTTTCCCCCTGATGAGGTTTATCAGCAGCACATCCACTGAGGTGGACTTTCTAGGGTCAGTTAGGATTGTAGTTTTGTGGAAGTCCAGAGGAAGTCGACACTCATCCAGACCATCAAAGATGAACACAACCTGAAGTCTTCAAAGCTGCAGATTCCTGCTTCTTTGGTTTCAGTAAAGAAGTGATGAACAAGTCCCACCAAGCTGAACTTTTCCTCTTTCAGCACATTCAGCTCTCTGAAAGTGAATGGAAATATGAACTGGATGTCCTGGTTGGCTTTGTCTTCAGCCCAGTCCAGGCTGTATTTCTGTGTTAAGACTGTTTTCCCAATGCCAGCCACTCCCTTTGTCAGCACTGTTCTGATTGGTTCGTCTCTTCCAGGTGAGGCTTTAAAGATGTCTTCTTGTCTGATTGTTGTTTCTGGTCTGTCTGGTTTCCTGGATGCTGTTTCAATCTGTCTGACCTCATGTTCATCATTGACCTCTGCAGTCCCTCCCTCTGTGATGTAGAGCTCTGTGTAGATCTGATTCAGAAGGGTTGGGTTTCCTGCTTTAGCGATGCCCTCAAACACACACTGGAACTTCTTCTTCAGGGTGGATTTAAGGTTACGATGACAAACTGCAGCTGGAAGTTCTGAACAAAGGAAGAATATCATTTTATTTTTTATAACGCCATATAAAAACTTTTTGAATACATGTTGATACATTTCTTCACAGATTAGTAAGTGTTCCACTTATTACCAACATTTTAAATCTTTAGATAAATCCTCTTACTGCTCTGCAGACGGTCAGCCAGCTCCTCCTGCTTCAGTCTCCTCAGGAAGTCCACTGTGATCTTCACAAAAGCCTCTCTGCTGCTGCTCCTCTGACTCTCTAAACATTCTGGGTAATCTGCACTCAGAACCTTCTGGATCTTCTTCAGCTCGTTCTTCACAAAAGTGATGATGTTGTCCTCCAGCAGCTGGAACAGAATATTTATGAATGATCCAATCAGACTGAAATCATGGAGCCAAACATCAGATCCATGTTGGACACACTGACACTGGTCTACAAAGAGCAGCATGGAGATGACTGTGAACAGAATAGATGTAACAGTAGTTGTTGTACATGTACAGACCATAAATATGGAGTCCAGCTGTGTTTGATGCTGCTGGGCAGACTGACCACTGGGAACCTCTGAGCTCTGCTGGTCCACTCTGTGGAGGAACCATGAAGAATTAGATCAAGCACAGGATAAAGATCCAGGAGTTTCTGCTCAAATAACTTCATCTGAATCAAGTTTGACAAATTTTAAACTCTCAGATTGTGAACATATCAGAAATTTTCAGTCTGTTTTCATGGACGTCCTTTCAGTGGTGATGTCAGGGATGATTTTGAAGAAGCTCATTAAACTGAACCATCAGCAGATCACTGCTCCAACACCAGAACATGATCCGAGATCTCTCCACCACCAGAACACCAGCTTTACTAACGTGGTAGATCAGTGTAGTACAGATCAATAACTGATGAGTCATTTTATCAAAATCACTGAGTGCTTCACATCTGACCCTCTGATGCTTCTGTAGACATTTTACATATTTAATGAATGTCTGACAGTTTTACATTCATTCTATGAATACAGTGGAAATGTTGTGTTATAGTCTCCATGTTTTTTCCAGCATCATAAATTCTTAAGTTCAGAAAATTAGATTCTTTTTTCACAGCTGAAAAACAACAACATTTATTCTCTATTGAAATCTGCATCGTCCACTCCAAAGGTCACAATCTGAAGGTAACATCTGGTTTTGTTCCCTGTGATTAACTCTGAGCATCAGTATGGTGGGATTTATCCACTACATCCACACCACTGTGGTTCAGTGTTGTCCTGATGGAGTAACAGCAGCCAGTATGATCCAGGCTTTAGCTGCTGGGTCTCTGTGTGACCTCTCAGACTGTTTAACAGATCAGACACAAAGAGAATCAGAGCAGCTCTTTAAAGACAAACATGAACCCACTCAGGTCACACTTTCCCCACAGATATGAGCATCACTGTCCTCAAACAGCAAATGACCAAGTCTAACATTTGGATCTTTTCTCTTTCATTGTTTTCTTTTTAATGAATCTTTGTAACAATCTGAGGATGTTTCAGGTCAGATTTATCCAGGAAACACAAACATGTAAAGGAGTCATCACAGCTCTCTGACCTCGTTGGTCCAGGTTCACCACTGAAGGCTGGAGGTTGACCTTTGGACCGGTCACTCCTCACAGACGGACAGCTGGACCCTGCAGACTGTGACCTCTGACCTCTGCAGACACAAACATGATTGAAGCAGCTGTGATCACACAGACTGCAGATGATGCAGCTGTTTCCTGTTAGTAACATCCTCTTAGATTAGAGTTCAGCTTTTTACAGGAAAACTGAACAAAACTGATTTTGGTTACAAATTCATTTTCATTTCCTCTCAGCTCACAAACACAGTCAGAAAATCAACCAGAATCAACACTGATTATAATGTCAGAGCAGAATTATTTCTGTTACTCAGAGAGTTCAGCTCTCTGACCTCGTTGGTCCAGGTTCACCACTGAAGTCTGGATTATGATCTTTGGACCCATCACTCCTCACAGACGGACAGCTGGATCCTGCAGACTCTGCTCTGTCCTCCTCTTCCTCCATCATCATCTTCTCGTGGACTTCAGTCAGTCTGAGAGGTAAACCACAAACACTCAGTGAGTTCACATTAACAGGAGTAACTGAGTTACAGTCGCTGACCTCTGACTTATCATGTAAACTAGAAACCAGGTCAACATGTCTGTGGGTTCTCAGTCATCCAGGTCATGTGATCTAAGGAGCTTAGAAAGAAAGAAAAGAGACGTCTTTAAGTGAAGACGTTCCATCTGAGAAGCTTCTTCAGCACTATAACCAAACAGTGGGGAGTCCCAGATATTTAAACCTGAGAGGGAAAGAAAGCATGTCGCTGACCCACCATTGATCATGTGATCAGGCACATGATCAATGGTGGGTTTTATTGATTCTCATTGGCTCTGCTTTGACAGTCACCACCATCACTGAGCAGCATATCAAAGACATTTGTGCACATTAACTGCATGTTGTGGGTCAAATGTTTGTTGGAGGCATTTCCTCTTTGTTGTGATCAGTGTTGTTCATTACTCAAAAAAGTCATTATTACACAAATACTTCATTATACTGCTGTTACTTTGATGTTACTGTGTAAAATGCACAGTCTCATAATGACCATGTAACAATATAAGCTGAGGTACAGCCCCACACACCAACACAGAGCCTGATGAGGTCACGTGATCTTTCTCTGAGTGTTTATGAACACAAATCAAAGATGAAACAGCACAAAGACACTTCAAAGTGATTCTACTGTAGAAACATGAACAGGTAGAAACCTGCAGCCTGACTGCTCATCACTTTGTTACCTGTTCAAGTTCAGCAGCAGCACTTTATCACGGTGCTGGTCTGGGGTCAGTGTTTACTCAGCTTTAACGTCATTCTGGGTTCTTGACTAGCTTCGCCTTAGCTTAGCTTTAGCTTGGTGTTAGCATGCTGTCTGGCTAGCTTAGCATCAGAGCTCTGCAGGTGTCTCGTGTGTAAATAGGGCTTTGGAGCGTGATGTCACGGGGGTGGGCGTGGAAAGGATTTTGGCCCGATCCGCCATTTTGGGGGTCTAGCGCAAGTGAAAAGGGAGCGAAGGCACACACAACAGCCATGGTTCGTATTTGCTGTGTGGTCGGCTGCAATGTTCGATCGCACGACCGGCAAGAGAATTAGCTTGAAAATGGTTTATCTTTTCATTCTTTCCCAACCTGGAAGCAACATGAGGCAGCTCGTGTATCGATGTTACCAAACGAAGGCGTCTAGCCTGGATAGCAGCTGTGAGACGAGCTGATATCCAGTTCTCTTCCATCTCCAAATATCTGTTGGTGTGCTCCATTTTCATTCCGGTAAGTTCTAAATATGTTCATATCACTCTTTATAGGCTATTAGTTTTATTTTCGATGCACTCTGAGCTCATAGCAAATTAGAACAAACATCCTACTGAGTGATTTTGCAGAACTACCTTCTATTTATAGAGTTGCTAATTATTTGGCATTATTGCAGCAAACCAGCCTATGAAATGGATGAAACACATCGTGACTGGGTTCCAGCGCTACACAAGGGACCTGCTTCAAACTTACCACCATGCCAATCAGATTACTTCTTCCATGTGAGGGTGAAGAGGTGACCCTTCTGGATAAGATGGTGAAGGTTTGCTGCGTTTGTTGAACAGTGTTATAGTAAAACCAGGGAAAATGAAACTTGCTCCTGTTAAATATTCTTAAGTCTTTTGCTGTTTAAATAGCGGTAAAAAAATTTTCAAAAGATACAGTAAATAATGTTAGTAGTGTGTGATATCATGTAAACACTGTCATGATTTTGTGTAAACATTTTGTCATTTGTAAACTATAAATGACATGGATTCTACATTGTAACTGATGTGATGTTCTATAAAGTGTTTTTAATATAAAAAAAAAAAGAGGCAAAAATTTGTTTGTTTCTTTATTCAATTTTTGAACAGTGGTAGTCAGTACATATTCAGTAAATGCAAATTATTTACATGGCAGTGCACTTCAGGCATAAATCTGGACCCCTATATAAAACATTATGGCATTATAGCAGTGAAACTCCTCCACAGTAGCAGGTGGGATTTTTCTTTTTTGAGGACGGCTCCTTTTACCTTTCACTACGGATGGTCTGTTTATGTTTTGATCAAGAGCCTTTTTTTGGGCAGCTGAAGAGGAGAAGTCTATCTTATGGCCAACCTCTGGCTGTATCTTGGTCATATTACCAGGCAAAACCCAGTATGGAGGTTCATCTGTAACAGGCCTTGTGCCACAGATCCGCACTGTTGCTTCTAGATTAAACAGAAGAGCAGCGACATGGGTGCAGGTCTCCACGACTCCGGCCATACAGGTGCAGTGGGCGGCTTCAACCTTCCCTGTGATGCTCACAGTGACCCATGGCTGCAATGCTGGTTCATTCAGTCTTTGAGAGTGCAGCACCTGAAACACACACAGACAAAGTTCATTTAAAGACAAGAACTATGAGCCAAGGCCGACACAAATGTGTTTTATCTACTTTATCATAAATGTAACAGTGTTTAGAAAGTTAGCACATACATGTAATTTTTCATTTCTTTATGTGTCCATCTATAGAACGCTGCATGTTATATTCTAAATCTGCCTGTTTTCTGTCAGAAACTTGCCTGCAGAAAATGAACCTAAAGTATGTAATGCAAGGATGTAATCACTTTAGAGATGGAGAAAGCATAAAGTGACAATTATGAATCACTTAATATGATAAGGAGATTCTACAGGTCACTAATCAATGTATAAAACTAAAGATGTATTTTTAGTGACACAGGATACAAATATTGAAGCAAGATCTATAATTAGAATTATTTATAATAAATATGAATAAATCATTGCAATTTCTTTAACCATGAAGAATAACTAAATCCTTCAGGACAATGTCACATCAATGCACTGAACTCACTATGTTATCCCTCTAACAGCCTCCACATGTTCTCACTGTAATTTCCCCCTCATGAATGAATTTATGCTGCACTAATCTGAATGTTCGGGGGGAAATCAAACGCATTTTACTCGCAGTACTCGAGCTGACTTACCTTTGTTTGAATGACGACTTGTACGCGCTGATTCCACAGATAAGGTAGAAAATATGTCAGGCTATAGCGGTTGGTCTTCAGGGTTTCTACTCCACAGCCATATTTCATACGGGTCCACATTTCCAATGCACGCTATTTCTGCAAGTACCGCCGCTTCGCATCTGGACGCAATCGGTCTCTATACAGTCCATTCTCTTTTGAGCTGCTTTTAAGCATCTTGTAATCGTCGTTCCAACACAGTGTGTTTGTTTTGATTCGTAGACCCCGAAAATGGTGCTGCGCTGCCACAATGCATTGCGGCGTGACGTCAACTCCAAAGCCCTATATTAATCACAGTGACAGTAAAGGAGGTAAAGAGCTGTGACGTCATCACGTACGCTGCGTCCTCTGTGGGCTCTGAGTGAACTCACAAGTACAAACTACAAGAACACAAACAGGAACATAGTTTAGAGTGGCGTACACACTCGGCCTCGTTGGTCCAGCTGTGAGTCCGTTACCGTGAACTATGGAGCGGCAGATTTGTGCTGAACTAAGCTGCACACAGCTGATGTTAGCCAGGAAAACATTACACACTGACTTTAATGGAGAGACCGGAAATACAAACACACACAGTTTGTTGTGTGAAGAAATCAAACATGAGCTGAACAAACAGTAAAGTTCCTAAAGACAAACTGTTAAAGAAGGAAACAAAGCAAACTTACAGTTTCTTCACACCAACAACAAGCTCCACTCCACAGCTGGACACTAAACAAGGACACACAGGTGAGCTGCTTCCTGGAAGGAGGCGGGACTCCACCTGAAACTCAGTACAGGTGGGAGGGGCTCAGCTGTGTGTGTGTTGATGTGTTAACTTTAAAAATATGCAGTCTGACTGCTCAGACTGAGTCAGAGTAAAGTTCACATGCTGACGTGTGGAGACATGAAACCTTGTTGTAGCTGCAGGTGTGAACACACTGATCCCAGATCAGCTCTGCTGTATTTATAACATGAACATTTCTGCTGCATAGCTTCAAATGTTCAACATGTTTCTCTGTTTCCAGTCTATAGATCCAGACACACTTTCTACCTTCACCTGTGCAGTAAAGACTGAGAGCAGAGCTGAAACCAACCGTCCAATCAGGGAGCAGCATCAACACCTGAGCTTCATTCAGACTCTGTTATTCAATTCAATTCAATTCAATTCAATTTTATTTATATAGCGCCAAATCACAACAAAAGTCGCCTCAAGGTGCTTTATATTGTACAGTAGATCGTACAATAACAGATACAGAGAAGAACCCAACAATCATATGACCCCCTATGAGCAAGCACTTTGGCGACAGTGGGAAGGAAAAACTCCCTTTTAACAGGAAGAAACCTCCGGCAGAACCAGGCTCAGGGAGGGGCGGGGCCATCTGCTGTGACCGGTTGGGGTGAAGAAGGAAAACAGGATAAACACATGCTGTGGAAGAGAGACAGAGATTAATAACAGATATGATTCGATGCAGAGAGGTCTATTAACACATAGTGAGTGAGAAAGGTGACTGGAAGGGAAAAACTCAATGCATCATGGGAATCCCCGGCAGCCTACGTCTATTGCAGCATAACTAAGGGAGGATTCAGGGTCACCTGGTCCAGCCCTAACTATATGCTTTAGCAAAAAGGAAAGTTTGAAGCCTAATCTTGAAAGTAGAGATAGTGTCTGTCTCCTGAATCCAAACTGGAAGCTGGTTCCACAGAAGAGGGGCCTGAAAACTGAAGGCTCTGCCTCCCATTCTACTTTTAAGATGTTGAAGATGAAGATTGATTGAAGATGTTGTTGGTACAAAGTTCATCTGCTGCTCACATGAATCCTGTGATGAAAGATTTATTTCACTGAATGTTTCTTCAAAGCTCATTTCAACCTGTTGAAGTCATGAATGAAAGTGCAGACTGAGAGTGGATCACATGATGTTTAAGGTGTGTCATGTGACATGTTCAGTATTGTCACACATGTCTAGATTGTCCCTGATATCATAACTGCTCAAACACTGATGGTTATATTTGAAGAATTATTACTGATGGCAGCAAAGTTTGAATGGAGCTCTCTGTCTGTGCTGATTTGTCGCCCTCTGGAGGTCAAAACACAAACTGCACGATGTCACTGTAACCACCACAGTGACAGGAAGTGTTTTTAAATGATGAAATATGTCAGTGATGCTGATAGTGTGTTCATCACAGACGTTCAGGCTTCATGTTGACATGAATCAAAGTGAAAGCTGAGAAACGGGAATGAATCAGGTGTTGTAGAAGATGGAGAAACAGGGTGGAGAGAGGATGCTGCTCCTTCTTTGAGATCAAACATGTCGTGTTGTTCACGTGCTGTCAGCGTGACGCACAGAAACCATGGAAACAAAGTGTGAGTGAAATCAGTCCAAAGTAACAGAGTGAAGAGCAGCAGATGAAGCACAGAGGACACAAAAAGGAAGGAAAGAAGGAAACAAGGTCCATCTGTGTCCTTTCAAACAAACAAGCATCAGCGTCCAGAAACATGAATCCACATATTTATACACATATTTATTTAATGAGAATAAAACAAGAATATTTATAATCCATCACCAATAATCAGGCCTGGGATCCTCCTGGTTACAAACAGGGTCCAGGACTGGGACACTCAGGTGGATCCTGCAGGGTCTGGTTCAGGAAAAGGTGGAGACCAACAGAAACAGTTTTAGTAGAAAGGTATGATTTCATTTATTTGAAGAGATCAGAGCATTATTCTGATTATTAAGCTTCAGTCAAATATACTAATGCGCACGGCGCCGTGACACTTAATGATCTGTTATTGTACATTTGTCACATGTGTGTATTTGTTGTTGTATTGTTGCTGCCATGATGCATCACATGGGACCATCACACTACCACCACCATATGTGACTGTTGCTATGAGGCTCCTTTTCATTGATGCTGTGTTAGTTTCAGATGTAACAGGACTCACAGCTGTCAGAAAGCTTTTGTCTCATCAGTCCACAGAGTCTTTCCCAAACGGGATCATCAACATGTTGTTGGACCATGTGAGACCATCCTTTGTGTTCTTCTTGGTCTGCAGTGGTTTTCTCCTTGGACTCCTCCATGGATTCTCTTTCTTATTGTTCAATGATGACCTTAACTGAGGCCTGCAGCTCTTTCATGTTGTTCTGGGCTCTTTGTGAGCTCCTGGATGTTGATGTGCTCTTGGAGTCATGTTGGTGCCACTGGCTCCTGGGAAGGTTCCCACTGTTCCCCACTTTCAGCATTTGTGTCTAATGGCTCTCACCGTGGTTCAACAGAGTCCCAAAGCCTTAGAAATGACTTTGAACCCTGTGCAGACTGACAGCTGTGACTCTGTCAGCTGATTGTGTAGATGGTGGCATCATGTGTTGCTGTTTGACATCTTTCAGCCTCTTTCTCACACGGGTTCTGTAGAAGTTGATGAGTCTGTTGATCCAACAGGTCTTCTAGTAATCAGGCTGAGTGTGTTTGTCAAACTGAACTCAGCTTTAGAAACAAATGTGCTTCATCACAGTTCATTCATGATTGAAGCAGAGGGACAGTTACTTTTGCACACAGCTCAGGTAGGTTGGGATCACCTTTGTGCCTTAATCAATGACATCATCATTTATTTACTTGTGTTATCTTTGTCTAACATGAACATTTGTGTGATAAAAACAGTCAGAAATGACTGAGTGAAAAGACTTTTTCACACCACTGTGTGTGATCGTTGCCCCTGGGAGAGTTCACTTATCTGCAATGAGAGGTGTGATCAACACGAGTGCACGAGTGTCACATGACTCACAGCTGTGCATGCAGTGGCAAAAGGCTGAGTGTGTGCCATCAGTCTGTACTCAGTCCTCACTCTGAGCCTCAAATCTTCCTGCTGATTCATGAGAGCAGAGCTGAACTTCCTGCTGTGGGAGAGACGAGAGGATCCTGGTGCAAGAAGCACAAATGATGCAGTTTGTTTCCTGTTTACACTCAAAGTGACTAAAACCAGATTTATGAAAGTGTCATTTCTCTGAGTCTCACTGATGGAAACATCAGCTTTTATGAACTGTTCAGTCTGATGGATCCTCTGAAGTGTGTCAGTGAGCTGTTGGAGTAAAGCTTAGTCAGACTTGGACCTGGTTGGTAGTCGTCATAGATCTGGACCACGGCTGGCTTCAGGTCGTCCACTGGGAGCTCCTGGATGATCTCTGTGGTTGATGGTGTGTCCTTTGGTAACTGGACGAGACAGAAACAATCGCAGACACAGTTTGTACCAAAGATCATCATCTGGTGTCCCCACTGTGGACTTCTCTGACCTCCTCTAAGGACACCAGAACAGGATCTTCCTTTGGTTCAACACGACTCACCAGGAGGCCACGTTTGAGCTGTGAGGAGATGACATCATCACAGTGATCACATGACGTGTTGGTAGAGTCTAATGACTCACACTCTGGGGAACATCCAGGACCACCATGTTTGTAGTTTTCTCCTTCCCACTGTAGCTGTGTTTGAACAGTGTGTGCACACATGCTCTTCATCCACCCACAGTGACTCCACGCTGGTACAGACTCTCCTCTAACCTGTCACATACTTACAGGGATGTATTTCCACAGTCAGTCTGGCTCTGGCAGATCCACCTGTGGGCTCCACCTCTGTGTGGACTTTCACACTGAGAGTGGGGACATCAGCAGGTGTTGGGATGTTGTAGGTGCACAAATCTGGGAAACAAACAGAACCAATCACAGCTCAGTGCAGCCTGCTGTCACTTTTCTACACCGTGACACTTTTATATTTATATCTCTATATTTATCTATTTATCTTAACATTTATCATCAATATCTGTGTTTCTCATTTTCTATCAGTGTTTGATGTTTGTTGTGTGTTTGCTGCTCCGACAGCTCAGTTTCCCTCTGGGATGAAGAAAGTTTCTCTGATTCTCATGTAGACACAAAGTGACTTTATTGATTTTTAATTTAGTGTCAAACAGAATTGTACTGTGTGCAGTTCTTACTGTCAGCTCTAATGTTGTCTATGAAAACACATTTATTACATGTGAAAATGCTTCTTTAGCGTTTTATAAGTACAAAGAAACAAAGAAAGCCTGTTTGACACCAACCAGGACCTGGTCACATGATGCTGTCACTGAGCTGCACTGAAGCAGCTTCACCTCCAGCCTGGATTTTCCTGACACGTCCTGCAGCGCCTCCTCCTGGTGGAGCAGTTTGTTGCCCTGATTTCCATCAAATGTCAGCTGACTGCTGGAGCCTGAACTGTCCCTGTGCTCCAACCTTCAGGACTGAACACCAGGGTGGAGCAGAGAGCCTGAAGAGCCTCCACTGTGTCCTACAGGATGGATTCATGTTGACATGAAGTTCAAACTGCCTGTGTCACTTCAACACACTCTCACAAAGAGTTTCTAACCTTCACTTCCTGGTTAAATAAAGGTTAAACAGGTTAAATCTGTTTAACAGAGATGATCTCAGAGAAACAAAGTAGAGAAATCACAGGTAGAAACTTACAGACTGCAGCTGAGCTGTTATTTACAGGCTGTTACGTGTAGTTGGTGCACAGAAGGCTGTTCTGTTAAAACAACACATTTTTAGACCAAAGTCAATTTCATCTAGTAAATAAAGAATAAAAACATCCCTCCCTGCTAAAACAAGTCTGCATATCTGAGAGAAAAGCAACAACATGAAAGCTTCAGGATCATTTCTTCTGATTTGGTCCAAGACTGTAGATGAACTCAAAGATGAGCTTCATGCTGTTCGGGTGGTGTCGTACCTGAGTGGAGGAGAAGCCTCCGTAATAGTTCTGCTGCCCAGTCAGCCACCTGATAATACCAGAGGCATATCCCAGATCCTCAGCAGTCGGGGAGGCGCTGAGTTTGGCCAACAGCACATAAGAACTGATCTCCACTGACAGGGAGGCTGATGTTTCTGCTGCTGTCTGAGACCAGCAGAGGAAACTCCTACAAACACAATAACAGTCACAGTGATGCTAATAAAGCCTGAATGATGTCCTGCTAAAGGACGACTCACCTTCCCTCACTGCAACTGTGTCTAAGTGCTGCAGAAGGTGAGCGCGGGTCTCCACGTCTCCTGCAGGTGAACACAGAGGCCAGCAGAGCTGTAGTGTAGGTTAGAGTTGGATGTCTCAACACCGGCCTTGGTCTCGAAACCAAGGTTGAACTTAATATGTTCTCTGACACTGTCGTTGACAGGTCAGGGGGTTTTTTTTGTGTGTGTGTTTCCTTTTGTATCTTCCTTTTGATGCATTGCAACGGATCCTGTAATCGATGGCGAGCCAATTGAAGGACCAATTGACTTTGTTCTGTGCTGGACAGCAGAGTGTGGTAGGCCAGCTGCAACAAAACAAAAACACACCACGCCACTTTGAACTTACTGTTCCCTTTCTTCACACACATCCCCCTGGACTTATGGACGGTTTATTTTAAGGAATTTTTACGGACTCTATACACGAACAGGAAGATCTTGTTGTTTCCTGTGGATCCGACACAGAGAGTGGACTTCAGACAGAAAGCGTGGAAGAGATTTTAGAGGCCGTGTGTGGCAACAGGAAGTTTCTGTATGTTTGCTGATCTTACATGTGGAAAACAACACGTGATGTTTGTGAAGCTCTACAATGATCATTGTTCTGACAGCATTTTGAGTGGGAACAGTTCAAACTGAGAGTAGTGGGAGTTATTTACTGATTGAAACAAGCTGAATGTTTCTGTGCACGATGAAGATCAGCAGCAGCAGCTCAGCTGATCAATGAATTGACATCTATCAGTCATTTCATGAGATGAAGTCATCAGCAGACATTTGTTCTAACTGTGTGATAAATGTCAGAACGTCAGGGCTCTGCTTTAGTCACTACTTGATGATCATTGGCTCATTGTTGAATCACGTGGCCCAGTCTGACCTCTGACCCTTTGCTGCAGGTCTTCTGTGTTATCTCCACTTTCATGTCTGATCTTCTGCTGTATCGTCCAAAATAAACATCTGAATCATTTCCAACACTTCAGCAGATCTTTAGTTTGGGCAGCACAGTACAAAATAACACATATTGTACTATACTGCCCACTTCCTGATCTTATTGGATCTGTGTGTGAGGTTGGTGAAGGAAACACATGTTTACTGAGTGAATCGCTGCCATCAGGAACTAGTTTTTATATCACAGCCTAGAAATCACACAGGACCATTTCTGCAAGTGAAAAGTCCTAATTGGAGGAAAATCATTGTGTAGTTTGTGCGACTGTTGTTTGTAAATGAAGAATTGTCCCAACTACATGTGCTACTGACCTTTGACCTTTTCTTTAAGTGCACAGAGGAGTCTGTGGAAACATCCAGAACTGAGGCAGTGCTACAGATGTCTTCAAATAAACTGGACTGGACTCATAACTCAGACGCCCTCTACAGGAAAGGGCAGAGCAGGCTGTACCTGCTGCGGAGACTCAGGTCGTTTGGAGTGGAGGGCCCACTCCTGAAGACCTTCTATGACTCTGTGGTGGCCTCAGCCATCTTTTAAGGTATGATCTGCTGGGGCAGCAACATCTCTGCCAGAGACAGGAAGAGACTACACATGCTGATCTGGATGGCCAGCTCTGTTCTAGGATGCCCTCTGGACCCAGTGGAGGTGGTGAGTGACAGGAGAATGGCGGCTAAGCTGTCATCCCTGTTGGACAACATCTCCCACCCCATGCATGAGACTCTGACAGCACTGAGCAGCTCCTTCAGTGGGAGACTGCAGCACCCACGGTGTGGGACGGAGAGATTTCGCAGGTCTTTCCTCCCCACTGCTGTCAGACTCCACAATAAAGACTTTAACTGATCAAACACACACATGTGCAATAAGACTGCTATAAGTGTAATTCTTTTTCTGACAAAGTTGTATGTTGTGTCTGTGTTTCCACATGCCCCACTAGTTTAGAGACTTATTCCTCATGAAGAACACAAGACATAACAGAACATCTTCAACCGGTTTCTTAACTCGCTAATGAGGGAAGCTTTGGAAAAGAACCAGCTCTTGGTCTCTAGCCCAAATCCTTCAAAGAGCAGCTGTCCTCATAGCCTTTTTATTGACATGACAGTTGCAACACAACACAAGCACCTCCCTCCGTAAAACCCCCCTTGGTTACAAAGACAAGGCACTATGTGTGTGTATGTGTAAGCACCTGTATGCATGTGCAAGAACGTGTGTGTGTGTGTGTGTGTGTGTGTGACCTTCTGCTCACCAAAAGGGTCATAAAAGCAGGAAGCTTACAACACAAGAAACAGATCTGTCAGATAGGATGTATGTACAATAAAACCTCCCCCAGCACAGAGTGGCTGGAGAGATGGTCAGAGACAAAGGAATGTCTTGATTTTTACTCCTTGGCTTATGACACGGTCTGACCCTGATTTTATTGTTTTAATCTAATGTGCTGATTTTATTGTTTTAAATGTAATTCTCATCATCATTTTTATACTATTTTATTATTGTTTTTGCTATTTGTGCTAATTTTATTAATTTAAATGTCATTTTAATAATTATCTTATTTTTTTATTTTTTATAATTTTTTTTAATTTTTTTTATATAATTTTTTTTATATCTTATATATATTTTTTTTAAACATGTTCAATGTATCATTTCTGGCATGTCGAGTGTACAGCACTTTGTGTTTCAGCTGGGGCTGATCTGAAAGTACTATATAAATAAATTGCTTGCTTGCTTGATCCTATAGTTTGAACCAAGACTTTACAAATTTAAGAAACACAATGACAACATTCAACAATTAGACTTAACATTGTACTTTTGTATTTTCTTACTCAGTTGTATATAGCATTTGTATTCTATTTTATTCTATATATATATATATAATAATATATACATATATATATATATATGTATATAGTATTTTATTTTATTCCCTTCCAGTGTTTTCTAATTTCTGGTACATAACTTTGCACTTTTGCTGTAACGAAACAAATTTCCTATCTGTGGGACTAATAAAGGTCATCTTATCTTATCTTTGACATCAAACACTGCAGCATTCATTTGATGCTGCTGATGTCTGCTGCTTTGTATTGATGAGGATTTTTCATTGATATCCAAATAAAGACGCATCTTTAAAGCCCTCCATGGTCAGGCTCCTGCCTGTATCAGAGACGCTGACTCCATGAGCCGCTCGCTGCCTCAGACCTTCTGGCGTGGCCTTGTTAGTGTTCCCAAAGACTCGTTTAGGCACTAAAGCTGATCCGGCCTTTGCGCTCCACATCATGACTGGAATTCCCAGCCTGAGGATCCCAGAAGATTTGAAAGCTCTCAGCTTCCATTTGTTTGGCTTTTTCTAAGTGCTAATGCCCTTTTTCTGTTTGAAGATCCAGGATTGTTTGTGTGCTGGATTCATACTGTGTACATATGTACAAACTGAGACAGCTTTATTCAGAGCACAGTCTGTCCTGTGATTGGCTGGAGCACACAGTTGATGCTTGTTTGTTTGAAAGGACAGAGATGGACCTTTTTCTTTTTCCTTCTTTCCTTCCTTTTTGTGTCCTGTTATTTCACTGTGTGCAGAGAGGAAATCTGTTCCTACTGATCTTCCTGCTGTACAGGAAGGAGTTTCATCAGCACAGTTCATTCCTGTGATCACAGTCATGACTCTGTTATGTTGCTAAGCTACTGTTCCATGTACGGACTTTTTAGTTTTCTTTCTGTGACCTCTGCCCAGAGTGGATTTTTCCACTTTATCTGTGACAGTTACACAAATGCAATTCTTCACCATCACTCTGACTCATTGACTGTTTGCAGCAAGATATTTTAAATGGTTTTTCTCATTTGTACATGTTCCTAATATATATACATATATGTATGTATATATTTATAATTTCTGTAATATTTACTCCTCTAATATTCACAGCTCTGCTCCACAAACACAACACGTCAGGAGTTATTCTTTAATTTGTGTAGTCAGATCTTTTCTTCCGGGAGCGAAATCAAACCTGATCCTGCTGTTTGTTCCTCCTGACACGTGTCTGAGTATAAATGCAGTCTTTGCTCATTAACTGCTGCTGTCCTGCTTCTAAGTTCACCTGGTTTAGTTTAAAGGTGACATGAATCCATGTGAAGCTATCATTGAGAGTAAACACTGAGAATCAAAGCATCAACATGAAGATCAGAGTCTGAGAAAGTGAAGAACTGCAGCGATGATCTGTGTCTGATGTCTGCTCCTGATTCTGTCTCTGTCTTAGTTTTGTATTTGAACACACAATCAGTCCACCTTAAAGACTTTCATCTCATACAGCTGCACATGGATAAAGAGTTTGTGACTCTGGCTGAACAGTTGAAGTGCAGTCGGTGAGGTGAGTTGTGAAACTGACTGTGACAGTAAGATCCACTGACGCAGCACTGATCGCTCTGCTGTGTTTGCTGCAGGATTTTCAGCCTGAGCTGATTCTGATGAATGAATCTGTGTGTGAACTTTAAGTGAGCTGCATGAGGGAGTTTCTCGCTGTTCTCCCAAATAACTCAGTGATGTCAGCGCTGCACAGCTGCAGATCCTCATCATTTATACCAGGGGCGATTCTAGGATCAGAGCTTTGGGGGTGCTGAGCACCCAGAGAGCTGCCCAGCCAGGCAAGATAAACTGTACTCCTCACGATGAGACTTCTTCCCTGTCTCTGTCAGTCCCTGCATCCTTAAATGTCTCCAGTTGTCCCGAGTTCCCCTCTGACTGTCTCCTTGGTGCATTTAAACCCCTGTTCCTCCCTGTCCTCATCGTCTGTTGTCTTCATCTCCGCTATCAGTCATCATAATTTTACCATCTCTGTGCAAGTCTGCAAATTTCTTTATTAAATCATAAGATTCTTAAATTCATCAAGTCTCTCTGTGCCTGGGTCCTCGTCACAAAACATGACATCATTGTTTTGTACATTTTAACACAATTTAATCCCACATTTGTGAAAGAAAAGCAAAACACTTTTTTTTAAAAGTCTGTAACAAAACCATCAAATCTGATGAAGGTTATTTAAATGCTGTAAACGAAGAATGGATAAAAAAAATACATATCCTAACCTTAATTACTGGGTGAAAATGATGCTCATAGTGAGTAAGAAGTAAACTGAGTGCATGTTTTGGACAGAGATTCACTTTTAATGTGTATGAATAATACAATACAGATGTATAAAAATACACTCCAAAAACAGAGAAGAGTCCTTGAAATATACAAATGTACAAAATATTGATAAAAAAATTGTGCCTATGGTGCAATGTATGAAAAGATGTTTACTGCAGATACTACTAATATGGCTCTGCAGATTTTTTTCTTTTATTTTAACCTATGTCGCCTCAGCTTGAGGTTGGCAAATCTGTCTATCACTTTTTGGTGGTCAACTCTCTCAAGCCGTTAAACAGTTTCTGTTGTGCCTGTCACTGTTCCCTGTCTGTTTTCTAACAGGGTTCTTCCTGACCTTGTACTTTCTCCTCACGTTCCCCTCTTTCCTCTCTCCCTCTTTCGACTGACAATCATACACAAATAGATTGTATTCAATTAGATAAAAAATTACATTAATATGAAAAAAAATATTATTAAGATCACTAATAAAAAAGTCCTCTCTCAGTGTACTTTCACCAAAAAGCAAATAACCAAACCACATGCACATCTAATAAAAGATATAAATATTGAAACACTGATCCAACATTATCCTTTATTGATGGATCATTTGCTCTTACACTTTTAACTGAATGTGGTTCCTGGGATTAATATCGCCACATGCACATGCATAAGTCTTGATGCATTCTCAATCATCCAGGAAAGTAAATCTCCATAAGTTGATTCTGTTCATCTGGACGTAGCGTTTTGTGGGAGAAACGTTTCGTCACTCATCCAAGTGACTTCTTCAGTCTCAGCTGACTGCAGGTTTCCCCAAACCTTATAAACAGTACATTTGCATAATGACTGAAAGCAGCCCACTGAAGGAACAAGTGGGCTGGGAGGTCAGTTCCCTGATCCTTCCGGCAGACAAGGGTAGGTGCACAGTATTGCTAAACCAGAAAGACTATCATGAGAAGATTTTGTCACTACTCAGTGATGAAAATACTTATGAGCCCCTGAAACGAGACCCAGGAAGTGGTTACAGGAAGAGGGTGATAGACTGTCTGAAGCAGTTAGAACAAGACAAAGCTATTGACCAGACCTCATACCACAGGCTACACCCAGGGGAGTCTACACCAAGTCTGTATGGTTTACCGAAAATACATAAACAGGGTGCACCTTTCAGACCGATTGTCTGCATGATCAACTCGGTCACCTATAACATCTCCAAGTTTCTGGCTTCGATCCTCAACTTGCTGGTGGGCAGCTCTGAACACCACATCAGGAACACCCTGGATTTTGTTGAGAAGGTGAGAGATGTCATTATGGAGGCAGATGAAACCATGGTCTCGTACAACGTTACATCTCTCTTCACTTGCATCCCAGTCACGGAAGCATTGGAGGTAGTCCGTAAGAGATTACAGGATGACACCAACCTCAGCAACAGGACCACTCTCAGCATCGACCAAGTGTGTTTGCTTTTGGAACTGTGTCTTCATTCCACCTACTTCACATACAAGGGTCAGTTCTACAGGCAGAAACATGGGTGTGCCATGGGCTCCCCAGTTTCACCCATCGTGGCCAATTTGTACATGGAAGAAGTGGAAAACAGGGCTTTGCTATCCTACCCTGGAACACCACCAAGCCATTGGTTCAGATATGTGGATGACACCTGGGTGAAAATCAAATCTCAGGACATACTACATTTCACGGATCACATTAACTCGGTGCCAGAATAATCCCTGCTAAACCTGTCAGTATCACTCGCCCAGTTATTATTTCCACCCCTATCAGCCAGCCAACACCCTCACCTGTGCCAGCTCCCAGGACAAGGGCAGCTATGACCCAGTCCACTCCTGCACCCGTTCATGTTCCTCGGGTAGGGGTGACTGGTGTCCAGCCACCCCCTGTGCCTGTCCCAGCGCCCAGGCTGAGGGCAGCCAGAATCCAACCTGACCATCCTAGAGGCTCAGCTGAGGCTCTCCAGCCAGTGCCCTCATGCCCTGGAGGCCGGGAAGAGCTAGCCTGTTCACCCATCAGTCTACCACTTCACCCACCTGCTGATCCAGCCTTTCACGCCCTAGCTCTGTCTCTGGTTAGGCTAGCTGAGCTCTTCCCCGCTCAGGCACCTGATGCGCTAGCCCAAGCTGCAGCTTTCTCTCCTTCACTAGCACAGTCTTTAGCTCATCCATTAGCCTCCCAGTCCAGTAAGTTCACTCACCTGCTGTTAAGCTTCTAGTCCAGTCAGTTAACTCGCCTGCTGTTCAGCTTCCAGTTCAGTCAGTCCTGTGCCCTGTAGCTCAGTCTCCTGTCCTCCAGTCCCCTGTAGCTCAGTCTCCTGTTCTCCACTCTCCTCCTTTCCAGTCTTCTCTTGTCCAGTCAGCCCAGCCTCCTCCTGTCCAGTCAGCCCAGTCTCCTCCTGTCCAGTCAGCCCAGTCTGTCGTCCAGTCTTCTGTAGTCCAGTCAGTTCAGTCTGTAGTCCAGTCTCCAGTAACTCAGTCACCCATTGCCCAATCTCCTATCTAGTCTCTGGCCCAGTCACTCATTTATCATCCTGTTCTGCTACCTGACCTGCCGCCACAGCATTCAGAGCCAGCTGTGAGCTGTCTCGCTCCTCAGCCAGGGGCGTCCGCACCCGCTGGCCCGGCCGCTCCTGAGCCAGGGGTTCCCGCAACTGCTGGCCCCGCCTGCCTCCAGCCAGAGGTTTCCGCACCTGCTGGCCCTGCAGCTGCCGCTCCGCCGTCACCGCCGGCTCCCACGCCGTCGCCTTGACTCAGTGTTTTCTGTTCTTCACTGTTTATTTCCTACATGTTCCATTTCTTTTTTCATTATCTTCAGCCGTGTACTCACCTCTTGCCAATTGTTGTCATCATCCAGTCTGTGTATTTAAGTTCCTCAGTTTTACCAGTTCACTGTCGTGTCATTGTCGCAGTTAGGTTGTCGCTGTTCAGTTACGTCAGTCAGTCAGTCAGTCAGTCAGTCAGTCATTAGCCTTTCCAGCCAGCCAGCCATTTCCTGTTTCTTTTCTGTTCGTTCACTCCGTCTACATTAAACACCAACCTTCACCTACCTGTGAGTCCAACGTTTGGGTCCTCCTTCCCTCATTCACACTACAACTCCTGACAATGACTGACTAAACATGGGACATGTACATAGATAGGGGCAGTCCTAGCCTGTTTGGTGCCCTGGGGATATCCTCCATATGTACATTAGCTACATTAGAGATTTTGAAACTGGGATTTCATTTGCTGCAAGCAATAATCATCAAAATTATAAAAAAATAAAGGCTTGAAATATCTTGCTTTACATGTAATAAGTCTATTTCATGTGTGTGTGTACTATCTATCTGTGTGTGTGTACTATCTATCTGTGTGTGTGCACACATGCTTAAACACACACACAGATAGATAGTATGCATTGGCTAACAAACAGCCATTGTAATTCGTCCGTGTGATCTAGGATATTTTTTGTCGTACCATTGAAAATTGGTCGCACTCTAGAGCCCTGCATAATACCTACATAATGTATGTTCGATAAGTGGCACAAAAAAGGGATTAAGGGTAATTGGCGATTTGTTTCAAAACAACACACTGATGAACTTTGAGCAATTGCAGTCAAATTTTAGTATTCCTAGAGACCACTTTTTTTGGCTTTCTCCAGGTTCGTAACTTTGTGCATTCTAAAATTCCACAGTCTTCAGAAATAGTTATATATGATGATATTGAGACATTTCTTATTAAGCGAAAAGAGAGAACTCATTTTATCTCAGCCTTTTATTCTCTCCTATATACTCTCAGTAGCAACACATTGAGTGCTATTCATAAATGGGAGAGAGATCTTAATAATCAATATACCGAAGAGGAGTGGAAAGGAGCCATTAACATAGGTAGTTCCACTTTTACTTGCAACCGCTATGAGAAACCCAATACAAAATCATACATTGCCTTTACATAGCTCCTAATGTCTTGCATAAGATTGCACCTCATATTTCCCATTTTTGTAGTAAATGTCAAAAAGAAACTGGCACTTTTTTTCATTACTTTTGGGAATGTAAATTAATCAAAAGCTTTTGGAGCTCCATATCTCAAGAACTAAGTAATATTTTTAACAATCTGCTCCAAAGGGACCCCGGGTATTTTCTTCTTGGCCTACCCTCAAAAGAACTAACATTAAATCACTACAGCGCAAATTATGTGACAAACTATTGCTGGTAGCTAGGAAATGTATTCTCATTAATTGGGTTAAGGATAAACCTCCTGTGTGAGTTTGTGGTACAGAGAATTATTTAAAGTTATTCCTCACAAAAGAACTGCTGCTATTTTAGGAGGAAATGAGGGTCTCTTTCTCAATGTTTGGTCCCCTTTGGTTTTTTATTTGCCAAATGATTTGTCCCAACTGTTGAGGGGGGGTGGTTGCGATTAAGATGTTCTCAGTTAAATAGGAAGTAAGCGTAAAGGACAACAATTCACTCTTGGGTTTATCTTTTTTTCTTTCTAAATCTGTGGGTAAATGAGCGAAAATATATTTCCTTTTTTTTTCTCTCTTTTTTTTCTCCTCTTTACCCCATATGTGTATTTGTACAGATATATAATGACTTTAATATATTCCCTTTGGGTTTTTTTTCTTGTTTGTTGTTTGTCTGCTTTGTTGTGTTTTTATGCTTTTCTTGATAATGAATAAAAACTGTTCAATTTTAAAAAAAAAGAAAAGAAAATTGGTCGTACTCTAGAGCCCTGCATAATACCTGCTAATATCCAAAGACAAATCTGCTTACATTTTCTTCTTTTCTCTTTTTTCTAAACTGAGCACCAGATGACCTTTGACCTTTTCTTGTCCATCTTCCATTGGTGTTATTTTGTATTCCAGTGTCAACACCCATCCCCTAACCCGAGAATCACCACAACACAACCAGATCTACATCTTAGTGCACAGATTCAGTTTGTTTAGGGTTTTTTTTTTTTTCTGGGATTTCACACAACCCAGGAAAAATAATTAATATATAAGGGGCTTGGATTGACAACATTATGAATGAAATGTGCTGTATTTGGAAGCAGCCAGACCCCTCCCCTTTCGACAGGTTGTGTGTCAGACACAGTGTCAGACAAGGGCTCTCACACTCACTTTACACATGCATATATAAAACACATCGGTGTAAATGATGATGGAGGAAGAGGAGGACAGAGCAGAGTCTGCAGGATCCGTTTGTTAAACAGTCTGAGAGGTCACACAGAGACCCAGCAGAGCCTGGATAAAGCCTGGATCATACTGGCTGCTGTTACTCCATCAGGACAACACTGAACCACAGTGGTGTGGATGTAGTGGATAAATCCCACCATACTGATGCTCAGAGTTAATCACAGGGAACAAAACCAGATGTTACCTTCAGATTGTGACCTTTGGAGTGGAGGATGCAGATTTCAATAGAGAATAAATGTTGTTGTTTTTCAGCTGTGAAAAAAGAATCTAATCTAAAAAAGAATTTATGATGCTGGAAAAAACATGGTAAATGGTAAATTAGATACATATTTATGAATAAAGTTGGAATTACAAGTTGGTAAGAAGGTTTTTAACAAAGGTTTAATTTAAGCCTCAGGTTTAAAGGTGAAAGAAATTTCAAGGTTTGATCAAGGAAGATGAAGGTTTATCAAGGCTAACAAGGAAATAGGTCAAAGGTTACAATAAGGTAAGGTGATAATATATAATACACTGTAAAAAAGAAAATGTTGAGAAAACGTAAAATTTCAAGGCAACATGATGCAAGAGATTTTTGAGTTTTCTCAACTTTTGCCAACTGTTGTTGACTCAACTAAGATTTACAAGTTCTGCCAACGTGGATCTTCTTGTTCACCTAATTAGGATAATCCTGGAAGTCTAACGAAGAAATTCTGGTTTCAATGCCATGTATTTCTGCCTTCACCAAACACAAATATTCTTGTTGAGTAATCATACAATTCTTACTCCAGTGAGTTGAAAATTTACCTATATAAACAAAGGAAAATGTATGTTGTTATTATACTTGAAAAAACACTTAATAAATAGATATAGAATAAAACAAAGCACAATTCAATGTTATCTAAAAGCTTATTTATTTTGTTCAACAGTCTTTTCAGTACATTTCAGAATGTCATGGGTAGTAGGGTGAATTTCTGTTAAAAAAAAAAAAAGAAAGAAAGAAAAGAAATAACAAACAAACAAAAACGTGTTGCCAGTTTCTTTTGGGTGCTTTGAGCACCCCAGCAGAGACGTTAAAATTCTAGAGTCCAGAACCAAAAAGAAAAGTGTCCAGCAACTTAATAATTCATGCACACACACCCTGACCGTCTTGTAAAAGCTGAACATAACTATTGCACATTAAATAGGGTAGTGCCACAAACGATTGCCTATGTACCCAGACATTGACATTTTACACAGGCTTACTATGATGAACTATGGAAGTTAAAAGTTCTTAGAAATGTTACCATCAATGAAGAGGAAACTAACACTATAACAAATCTTTTAAAATACTACAAGACAAATTTTCACCATATATTCTCAACAATACAGATTCATCTGACTAAAATTTACATTTCGAATAATGATTTATCCACTTCACCTTCATATTGTCCGACCAGGCCAAAATAAGATGGCCTGAATTGCTTCAAAGGTAAAACTCATCTGCTTTGGATAATCAATGTTGAGGGCATACAGAAGGCCAAAGAGGTGTGCCAGGGCAGTAGAGATCTGGAATGTTATGTAGCACAATGTCCCCTTCCAACACAACTGCATGTTCTCGCACAGACGTATCAGCATCGTCATCTTGTAGGATGGTGAGGATGGCAACTGATGCACCGTTCAACACTGGTTCCAAAATGTCAGTGTCCTGAAGAAAAGTAAAATATGAATTATTGAAAGCTAAGAAAAACTAAAGACAAAACAAATTTCTAAAGATTTTAACTTTAACCTCTATACCATGCTGGTCGTTTGACCCATGGAGGTTTTAAGAAGAAAAGCTTATTTTCTTTTAACTAATGCCACCTTGTGAGTTTTGTACAAAAATATTTTCTGCTATGGAACAACCACTAACAATGCCCAGCTGCTGCTCAGCAGAAAAAAAAAGGAGTGAGAGTTATGACAACTGCAATCCCCACTATAAAATTGTCTGGACTGCACTGAGGAAGTGTACATTTCCATTTTGGATAAACTCATCCTTTAAAAACATCTCATAGCAATTAGTTTTACTTGCATTATTTTTTTGTACTTACTAAGCACTTCAGGAAAACCTCTGTTGCATCTTCTCTTGAGGAAAATGGGCAGGCCTCTCAGTGCCCTTTGGACACAGTGTTGGATGTCTAAAGAGTATTCAGTGGAAAACAAGAATTTCAATTAGTGAAGTAACATGGTGTACTATACACAATGCAAAATCAGAACTCTCATAGTAATGAAAGTAAAGCACAGGTCAGACCCAGCAACACGCAAAAACGTACAACCCCCAAAAAAAAAACAACAACAACACCATGTTAACAATTTTACTTTCGTTTTACAAATTAAATAAAATACTGCCAAATAAGAACAAAGCAATGACTCATGACATTCATTTTTACTGACATGTCCACTGATGTGTTTTGTTTGAAGCCAACATCTTTTCAGTTTCTGTTAAGAGAAAAGTATACTCTCTTCTAAAATGTCAGATAAAGAAGCACTTCACTCACCTGTTCATCAAGTTTATCCAGGAGGTCTTCCATCTCCTCACCAAGAGCTCCCTTCTTAGACCAGTACAGTTTCAGCAGGCCAGGCACAACTTTGTCAAGGGACGCATTGAAGGTCCCCAGGAGGTCTTTGCTTGTGATCCGATGAAATTTTCAGATATCTAAACAATACATTCACCAAAATATTGTCATTTATTCAGCACAGAAAATTCCTGGGTAGCTGTCTTGGACAGTCTGCACCATGTTATATGCCTGACTGTGTCATCAACAGCAAAACCTACCTACTTCAAAAATCTCTCATGAATACGTCTTTTGCACAGGAATAGAAACACCCCCCACAAAACCCAGTATCAATATGAAAATACATATTATGTTCTAAGTTGCACCAAAATCTGTGACCAATCAGATTCTGTGACCTGTCTTAGTATTCTTTCCTAACAATCTCAGACTATAGAAGTCCTATTTCTAGCACAAAAAAAAAAAAATACATGCTAAGTCAAAATTATGAGATTGCCCCAGCAAATACCGTACTGCTTCAATATAAGTATAAATAATGGCCAATTTGAATAATAATTAAATTATAAATAAATTAGGACAGTCTTACCTCCTCAGAGGAAAACAGCAGCGGAGTCATCTCTCCTGGACCTCAGATACCATAGGCTGACACTCCACGACCTCTCTCCGCCTGAGAGAAAATGTTTGCAATAATGAAACATTTCAATATAATGTAGAAAAAAAAAAAGCGAGAAAAAAAAACGGATCGGACTCCCGATCCTTACTGCGCATGTGCAAAGTCGGACCGTACAGATCGCGTCTACCCGTGGAATTGTACATAAAATCAATACTCCACCAACAAAAAGGCTCTCAAAACAACACAATACTTTCCACAGCTTTGAAGGATGGGTCAGGTGTATCCTTCGTGGCCCACCCTATGCCAGAATTCATAGCGCGGCCCAGCCGATTCTAGTTTCAAACAATGGCGGCAGCCACTTAGTTTTAATATTACTCTTATTACTCTTTCTGGGTCACAAAGTAAACTTTTAAGGTATTTTCAGGCGAGAATGTAGCTGTGTAAATTTCAAATATCTGCTCAGTTTATTAAGACAACACATTTTTTTGCAAAATGCTTCTACGTTTTCGGAGACGTCTGTTACCACCAGCTTCGATAGCTAGCTGGGATTCAAGGCTCGCTAGAGCAGCGAGAACAGCGAACTCCTGGCATATCATTTTCAACCCCAGCGGTCCTTCGCTAGCTTAAACATGATATATAAGTCCCTTAGATGACTTAAATATGTTATTGTTTGGCTTTTTTTTCAGTGCTTTACTCGTTCCACCCTCCTGGGTCCTCAGGAGGATGCAGCCTAGCGCTTGTAGAAAATCCTAATAACAGATGTCGTTAGCTTACCTGCTAGGGCAAATGGCCGGCAGCTCCGCACCTGTCCAAAAAATGGTCAAATAATACACTCCAATTTCAGACCAGGTAAAATCCGTAATGGTCGAAAAATTTTAATTTTCATCCAACTTTGGCCACGTTTGTTCAAAGTTTCTTAGCAGGTTTTCAGTTCAGAACACATCGACAAACCACTATCACACAGTCTGCTCAGACTCGTTTGGTCTAGTTCAAACTTATTCAGACCACGACGTGTGCCAGTCACCTACGGGTTTCCACGGTTCCCAACTCGACTAAAAAAATCTACTCAAAAGTTGATAATCTTTGTTATGCTCGCTAGAAAATCTTAGTTAGGACAACAATGGAAGAAATTTGTTGGGCAGACAAGCTATTTTAGGTTGTAAATGGAAAGTTTTATTTCTAAGTCAGTTTAATTTGAAAACTTTACTCAAATCAACAATTACTAGTTATCGTTTTTACAGTGTATATAAATTTGGCCAACGATAGAGATTTTGACTATATCGCTCTATCGCGATAGCGCATGTTGATGATGTCATCAAGCTGCGCCTGTTTTGGTCTAAAGCATCGCAGCGGATAAAACCATTATCATCTGCAAATTATGGCGGGCGACAGTCATGGCAAAGAGATGAAGCACTTTTGAAATATGGGGAAAGCCAAAAACTGTACTTCCTCCACTTACGTAACATTGATTCATTAATGTTGAATTCTCTCACAGCTGTTCTATTCCCATGTTGTTGCAGTATATTAATGACTAACCTCATATTGTGGATGAATAATCTCAGTTGTTCTCCTGACTGAAGTTTGGCCCGTGTATAGCATCCTGCTATACGATTGCATTTGTCCCTAACCACCAGAATCCCGCACGTTAACTTTTATCGAGTGGAAAGATGTTGGCGTTCATCCTCCAGCTTCACTGTGCTAATGTTATGCTAACATAGCTGCGTCGCTAGCAATCACGTAGCACAACATTATATACCAGGTAGTCCAACTTCAGTAACCCTACAAACGCCACTGCTGTTTAGTTTTCTGTCTTCATTTATGTTGGAAGTAGTAGCAGAGCTGTACGTTTTAATTAGTTTCAAAAATCTCTCAGTCAGAACATGGTATGAAATGTTTAGGTGTAAACTAGCGAGCTAACTTCCTGTTTTCATGGATGCATGGATGTTAAACTTAATTGTTACACCCGATAAAGCAGCAACGCTGATGATTTTATTAAAGATGAAAGAATTTAGACCGTTTTTAACTCTTTTAGTGTTCGTTTGACTTTGGGACCTGAAGGGGACGGAGTTTTGGACCCAGATTACTCCGCGAAGCTCCTCACTATGGCAGCCGTAATGCTCTGATAATCCATCAAGCAGTGGGGCTTACCAAAGTTGTACTAGAACATTTTTTAACAGATTTCTGCACGCAGAAATCGGTTCGAGGTCAATAAGCACAACCAGAATTCATGCATAAGGCACGCTCTCGATTTTTGAGAAAATTAAAGGATTTTAAGTGCGCCTTATAGTGTGGAAAATACGTTATACAGAAGAAAAGAATATATCGCTATATATATCGTTACTGCATGTGCTTCAAATTATATCGCGATATGAATTTTAGGCCATATCACCCAGCCCTAATTGTCAGCACTTACACTCAAATACAGTTTGCAGAAAATCTGTCTTGTTCCTTATTTATGGTTTGTTTGTTTGTTTTTTATCACACTTTAATTTTTTGGATCATAAAAAAACAACAAAAAAAGAAAAAACAAAATATAATATTAGACAATGACAATTCAACCAAATACAAAATGCAGTTTTTGAATCATGACTTACTTGAGCTATGATTCTGGGAACAGGTATGCATAAACTTCATACATGTTCCTCAAAAGAAAACAGTTTAGTTAAATGTCTTGCTAAAACATAAGACTAATAGTACTTGGATAGAACATAGCAGAGAAGACAGGAGGAGAGACAGGGAGACAGAGCTGTTGGCAGCTTAGAGTTGAAGCTTTTTAAGCATGAATTCTATTGCACACCAACCTTTTTTCCTATTTAGGCTCAAGATTAAAAGTGTTGTATTTTGAACAAAGATTTTATTTGTTTTTTCTGTTTTCAGACAGAGTGGCTGTTTCCACTTAGACATTAAATGTTGACAAATCTAGTAGATCCTCACTGCACTTTATATCCGACCTTTATATCAATGCACTTTAATCAAGTGGTTTTCTCTGTGTTCCTTGTTTCTAGACTGAGTGGCTGTTTGCTCTCAGAGAGAAGCTGTGAAGCTTTGTCCTCAGTTCTCAGCTCCCAGTCCTCGAGCCTGAGAGAGCTTGACATGAGTAACAACAACCTACAGGATTCAGGTGTAACGCTTTTGTCTGCTGCACTGCAGAGTCCACATTGTACCCTAGAAAGTCTAAGGTCAGGATTCAGTCTTTTCCACTCAGTATTATCTTGAATCTGTGTTCCATTACTAAATAACAGGCAAAAACATGTCACATACCTTTTATTTGCTTTTGGTTGCATTATTATAGTGTGAATTTCATGTCTATAAAGGGACACCAAAGCATGCACTAGCAAATGTGACATCATTTTGACACACACCATCATGTGTAAGGTATGGAATGAGCATTAAAGTCTTATTTGTGATTCCTGGATTTTCAGCTTCCATATCCCTTTCCTGTGGAAACAACTCTGATTTTGGGTTAGGGAGACAGACAATGTTCATGTGTTTAAAATAAGACAAGAAACAACATTAAATATGCTAAATCTGGCATCTCATCACTGCATGATCAAAAAACATTTTTGTTTGTTTTTTATTTCTAGATTAAGTGGGTGTTTTCTTTCAAGGAAAAGTTATGAAGTACTGACCTCAGTTCTAAGCTCCCAGTCCTGTAGTCTGAGAGGGCTGGACTTGAGTAACAACAACCTCCAGGATTCAGGAGTAAAACTTCTGTCTACTGCACTTCAAAGTCCACATTGTACACTGGAAACTCTGAGGTTAGACCAAAGGATACATTATTTGTCATCAAATTACATATTTAATATGTTGAAAATGTAGTTACTAATGGTAAAATCCTTCCATTTGTAGTTGTGTCTTACTATTTGTCATTATTTTTAAGTCACTGTAATGTGCCATGTTTTGGATGTGTTTAAAATAAGGCAAAAGCTGCTAAGATAGTAAATCTACATTACATTTTGCAAAATCTAGTAACTTATCACTGCAGCATCACTACACTTTATAAACAGTGTGCTTGTATTTGTGTTGTTCATTTTAGACTGGGTGTTTGTCACCTCTCAGAGAAAAGTTGTGAAGTTCTGTCCTCAGTTCTTAGCTCCCAGTCTTCTACCTTGAAAGAACTGGACCTGAGTGACAATGACCTGGAGGATTCAGGAGTGAAGCTTCTTTCAGCTGCATTGCAGAGTCCACATTGTACATTAGAAAGTCTTGGGTCAGGTTTCAATTTTCTCCACTCTATATTATTTAGAATATATATTAGATAACTGATAAAATAGTAAAATGGTTATATTTTGTTTACCTTTTGGTTAGATTCTCAGACTCTGAATTACTGTTTGTAATTTTCAGAAACTTGAAAATTTTTAATTGAAAGACTTGGAGTTCTTTTAGATGAAGTTATGTCATTCCTTCCTTGATCAATATTGATGAAATGTTTAAATAATCTAAAAGATGCTTTCGCAGAGTGTTTTTTTTTTAAATTGAGTATCACACTTATTGCTTCTAGGTTGTAATCCAATTTTTAATCAGGTTGTTTAAAACTGCCTTAAAAGCCTTCAGTTGATCCAAAATGCTGCAGTGAGAGTACAGACAGGAGCTTCTCCTTTTATGCTCCCTGTTAAATCCAGAATCAAAGTTAAAAAATATATATATATATACAAACTCCTGAATATTCAGGACACATCTTACATGGAAGACCTCATAGTAGCATATTATTCTATGAGGTCTTTATAGACTCTCAGACTGCAGGCTTAAGGTGCCAATAAACCCTATGGATTGGTCACCTTGTGTTGCAACAACTTCATCACAGTCACTGCTGTGATCATGTGCCGCCTTATAAAGCTAACTTGAATTGAATGGATGAAATGAATGAGGATCATTGTCTCTGGAAAAAAGGCAAAACAAAGGCAAGCGTTCAGTGAAGTGTCCATGGATGAATTGTTTTGTGTGTCTGCAGTTTGTCACACTGTCTTGTCAGAGAGGAAGGATGTACATTTCTGGCCTCAGCTCTGAGCTCCAACCCCTCCCATCTGAGAGAGCTGGACCTGAGCTACAATCATCCAGGAGACTCAGGAATGAAACTGCTGTCGGCTGCACTGAAAGATCCAGGCTGGAGACTGGAGACTCTCAGGTATGGAGAGAATGTCTGATAGAGGAGGAAGAGCTGGAAACATTTCCTGTGTCATTCACTCACTTCCTGTTTATTCATGCATTCGTCTAGCTGAATAATAAACAGTTATTAATGTAGGGGGTCTACCAGGAGATGCTTTCCAGGAAATGTGCCTTTTGCTCACCATTTATTCACCATTTGTATAGATCTGTGTACATTTAATTGTATAGACACTCTAAGTTGGTAGTTTTATCACCGCCCAACTTCAACTGGATTTATCATCTCAGATGTAACAGTTTAGAGATGTAGTGCTACTTAATTATAGCTACTTATTAATTGAATTCACAATAACACTTATCATTCCCCTGTCAGCTTCTACTACACATTGCTTTGACAAAACTTTACTAACAACTTATCATTTATCTTTTGGTCAAGCTAGTCTAACAGCCTCCAACCGTTGTACGAAATCAGGCTGCATTCAAAACTGCGGGTTGAGGATAAACATAAATTCAGTAAAATTGTAATTGACATCGGCAGTAATGACACCTGGTTATGTCAATTGGAGGTCACTACAATAAATATTGAATTGGTGTGTAACTTTGCAAAAACAATGTCGGACTCTGTAGTTTTCTCTGGTCTCTTTGCCAATCAGATCAGGACTGACATGTTTAGCCATATGTTCTCCTTAAATTGCTGGCTGTCTGAGTAGTGTAAAAAAAACCCAATGTGGGCTTTACAGAAAAGAGGAGAGACAAGATCTATTCCAATTTGGATGGAGCAGCTGTCATTTCTAGAAAACTGGCCCTCCCCGAAAACACGACTATCCAGAGTTGGGACCAGAAAGCAGAGTTGCAGTCTTACAAGCCTCTCTGCCCCCCCCCAAAAAAAATCACAAAGAAAGAACAATACAGTATCCACATCTGCACCAAAGAGTAAAACAGTGAAATGTGGATTATTAAACATTAGGTCTGTCTCCTCCAAGTCTCTGTTGGTACATGACTTAATAATTGATCAACAAATTGACTCATCCTGCCTTACAGAAACCTGGTTGCAGCAGGATGATTATGTTAGTTTAAATGAATCAACACCCCCGAGTCACTCTATTCAATTAAATTCAAATCAATTTTATTTCTAGCGCCAAATCACAACAACAGTCGCCTCAAGGCGCTTTATGTGTGGCAGTGTGGCAGCAATTTTTCATTCCAGCCTATTGTCTGTGAAGGTTCTCAGTCATCCAGGTCATCGTAGTCAAAGGACTTTGCAAACTCCTTTGATTCCAGCCTATTAATTAACGAAAGACCAAGACAGACTTTTAATTCATTTGAAAGCCTGATGCTTAGCCTTGTCCACCCCAGCTGTAAAACTCAAAAACCAGTCTTACTTGTTATCATCTATCGTCCACCTGGGCCTTGTAGAGAGTTTTTGATTTCTCAGACTTTTTATCTGATTTAGTGCTCAGCTCAGATAAAATAATTATTGTGGGTGATTTTAACATCCATGTAGATGCTAAAAATGACAGCCTCAACATCGCATTTAATCTGTTATTAGACTCAATTGGCTTATCTCAAAATGTAAAAGAACCCACCCACCACTTTGATCACACTCTAGATCTTGTTTTAACATAGAAACTGAACATTTAACAGTGTTTCCTGAAAACCCTCTCCTGTCTGATCATTTCCTGATTATGGCTTTATTTTAGTGCCTCTATTCTGAGCGCAGGTAAAAAATTTACGTGCAACAAATGTTGCAAGTTGGGGAGAAATTTTTTTGAGCAAACAAAAGTTTAATTTAACAACAAAATTAATTTCTGCGTGCAAGAAAAGAATTTAAGTGTTTGCGATTATACACTCACAATAACCACACCTCTCGCTCGGTTGTTGGCATTTGCTATTGCTCAGATCTCTGTTCTGTGTGCTCACAGACATCTGCAGACCTGCGCTCAGTGTGTCGTTCGCGCTCACAACATCTCTGGTTCGTGCGCGGTCAACTCAATCACAGACTTGGATGCAAAATTTCTGATTGTTTCTGCTGTTTTGTTCTTCAATCAGCTCGCTAGCTAGTTTAGCTAAGCCCAGGAAAACATCCCAGAATGCATTCGTCCACAACTTAAACGAGGCAGTGGTGGAAGAAAGAGTGGCGGAGTTTGACATATTACTCTTTCTGGATCACAAAATAACATTTTAAGACTTTTTTTTAGGCAAAACTGTTGCTGTGTAAACTTCAGATATCTGCTGGATTTATCAAGACATCACATATTTGCAAAAGTGCTGTAACATTTTCAGAGATGCCTGTTACCCACCAGCTGACCGCACAGCTGGACTGGCCATCGAGCATACCGGGCATTTGCCCGGTGGGCCAATGGTGATTTTTCGTTTTTATGTTTGTTTGTTTTTGTAATAGTATAATAAATGAAAGGTGGGGGATTGGCCAATATACGTGCTTCCCTTAGGCAGTATCATCAGAAGGCATAGCATACATTTTCATTGCTATGCAAATGACATCCAACTTTCTATTCATGAAGCCAGATAACATACACCAATTAGTTAAGGTGTGAGGTTAATTATGGAGTTCCACAGGGTTCAGTGCTAGGACCAATTCTGTTTACACTATACATGCTTGCCCTAGGCAGCATCATTAAAAGACATAGCATAAATTTTCACTGTTATGCAGATGACACCCAGCTCTATCTATCCATGAAGCCAGGTAACACACACCAATTAGTTAAACTGCAGAAATGTCTTGAAGACATAACGACTTGGATGGCCGCTAACTTTCTGCTTCTTAATTCAGATCAAACTGAGGTTATTGTACACGGTCCTGAAAATCTTAGAAATATGGTATCTAACCAGACTCTTACTCTGGATGGCATTACCTTGGCCTCCAGTAATGCTTTGAGGAACCTTGGAGTCATTTTTGACCAGGAAATGTCCTTCAATGTACATATTAAAGAAATATGTAAGACTGCTTTCTTCCATTTGCGCAACATCTCTAAAATTAGAAATATCCTGTCTCAGAGTGACGCTGAAAAACTAGTTCATGCATTTATTACTTCTAAGCTAGACTACTGTAATTCATTATTATCAGGATGTCCTAAAAACTCCCTGAAAAGCCTTCAGTTAATCCAAAATGCTGCAGCAAGAATACTGACAGGGACTAGAAAGAGAGAGCAGATTTCTCCTATACTGGCTTCCCTTCATTGGGTCCCTGTTAATTTATCTCCGAACCCGTTGCAGATTTTTCCAACAGTTCTTAAAACTGCCGTAACTCTTGAACGGTTTGCACAATCTCTAATATTCTAATGGTTCCTGAATGCAGCATAGCTGCACTTTTTAGTAGACTCATTATGGTAATCCTAAGCACCACGTCACATCAGCCCCAGGAAGATGTAGGTTGAGAGAAACTGAGTGAGTACGAGGGAGTCATAAGCCATGTCTCAATATGTGTAGTTCTGTGTACTTGGGTTCTCCTGGACTTGTGATACATCATCAGTCGGAATCCAAGTACCTTTCCAATTCAAAGTACGCATCAAGCCGAGAATGTGAAAAATTCCTGTATGTGTTCTCGCTCTTACCATTTTATCGAGCATGCATCAGTGGTACCTTGATTGGACTTGGTACAGCTAAATATCCCAGAAGGCATTTTGTCCAAAACTGAAATGCGGCAATGGCGGAGGAGTGTGGTTACATTTTTAACTATTACTCTTTCTGGGTCACAAAATAAACTTTTAAGATATTTTCAGGCGAGAATGTAGCTGTGTTAAGTTTAAATATCTGCTTGATTTATCAAGACATCACATATTTGCACAAGTGCTCTGACATTTTCGGAGACGTGTGTTACCCACCAGCTTGATAGCTGACCTGGAGGTCAAGGCTCACTAGAGCTGGCGAGAACAGCGGACTCCCGGCACATCGTTTTCAAACCCTACATGATATATAAATGTGACAATAACTCAGAATGGAAATAATCTTAATGAGAAATGAATTTTCAGACTTTCAGAGGACAGAAGGAGACTGACAGGTGTTTCTCAGTGATGTCAGCTGACAGCAGAACGATTCAGTGTACTAACATGAGGATCAGAGTGTTTGCTAAGGAAATACACTGGTCCCTTAATAGTTTCAACTACTAAGGGGCCATATTCAAATATTCAAAAACAAATATCCACTGTTTGTGTGACAAAGGCAGAAATTTCTCTGTTTGCATGTGGAGAAATCTGCTGTTAAATCAGAACATGAACAGGTTTCAGGTGGCATGAAAACACATGAAAAACAAGCCTGCACTCACTCAGAGGTCAGAGGTCATGTACAGTAACCACACTGACACCAAGAGGAGAAAAACAGCTGGCAGCAAAGGCAGGGAGGTGTCCTTTCCAGCTAAACAGAAGTGGGATATAAAGATAATGATGGTGACAGTTTGAATCAGTCATATTTCATTCAATACAGTGATGTACTGACAGATCCAGGATCAGTCCAAATCATCAGCAGTTTGATCCACGTATGGATTGAAGTATATTTGTGAAAATGTTGGACTGTTCCTTTATCAGTGTGTAACGTTGGGTTGTGTTGCGTGGTTGAGAGGAGGCGGCAAAACACCTAGCAGGCTAGTCGGAAGAACACACACCCACCCTGGTATCGGTAATCCACGGTGGTTATTTAATACGCCTTCTTCAACAACCATATAAAAGCCCAGCTGAACGGCTGCAGCTCAACAACACAACGCCCAGCGTTCATACAACCCAAGCGTTGCAAACAAAGAAGGTCTGGAGAAGAAAACATAAATCCGTCCCAGTAATTCACATCAGACATCCTCTTGGAGATGCGGTAGGGACCCGTGTAAAGGGGGGCCAACTTAGCAGAAAAGTTGGACGATGCATCTGATTTTGGGTGCGACTTTACTCTGACGAGGTCTCCAACTTCATAAGAGACTGTGCGACGTCTCAGATCATAGTAGTGCTTTTGCCTTTTATGACTCTCTCCAAGCACCAAGTGAGCATGTTCATGAGCATCCCGAAGTGAAGCTCTCAGGTTATCTGAGTAGGACGTTTCAGGGTCGCTCAGTCCCTCCCAGGAGGGTTGAGTGACAAGGTCCAAGGGCGTGTCCAACTCTTGCCCATACAGCATCATGGACGGGCTCAGGCCTGTGCTCTCATGAGGCGCAGTACATAGTGCAAAACAGATCTGGGGAAGATACTTGTCCCAGGAAGTGTGCTTATCCCCAACATATGCTCGAATAGCTGTTTTCAAAGTGCGATTTACATGCTCAGTTGCATTAGTTTGAGGATGGTATGCAGTCGTTAGTCTGTGTTCAGTCCCAAGAGTCAACAAAACATGCTCAAAGAGTTCACTGACGAAAGGTGTTCCCCTATCAGAAATAAGGTAGGAGGGATACCCATGTCGGGCAAAAATGTCAGTAACGAACTTGTTCGCAGCAACTTGAGCAGTGGCTTCTCTCACAGCACTCACCTCGACCCATTTTGAGAAATAGTCCACAAAAACAAGGATATAAGCATTCCCTCTTTGCGTGCGGGGCAGTGGGCCAACATAGTCCACCCCTGCGTACTCCCATGGTCTTTGTGGCTGGATAGGGACCATAAGGCCTGCTGTTTTTCTTTGACTTGGCTTAGTGGCTTGACATGAACAACATGACACCACATACTTTTTCACATCAGAGTTCATGTTTGGCCAGAAGAATCTGAGACGCAAGCGTGCCAGCGTTTTTGCAATGCCCAGATGTCCGGCTGTAGGATGATCGTGGTAATACTTGAGCAGATAACCACGGAGTGTAGTAGAAGCAAACAGTTTAAGCTGCTTGAGTGGGTGGAGACCACATTTCATTTTTGGGTCGAGGAAATAGAGGAGACCATCATGGACAACGTACTTTTCCAGATTTTGACTATCCTCCCCAGTTTGTTGGTCACTTTCCAGCTGGTTGAGCAATGAGCCTGTGACTGGGTCCTCAAGCTGCAGTTGACGAACATGCGGGCGGTCTGAAACAATTACAGAAGGCAGGGCACGAAGGTCCATGCTCCCAATCACGGCATAGGGAGGGAGAAGATCAATGGGGGCATCCGCATCTGGTAGAGGATTACGTGAAAGGGCATTGGGCACCTTATTACGTTCTCCAGGTTTGTGGATAATGCTGAAGTCAAAGTCGTGAAGGCGAAGAGACCACCGAGCAAGCCTGCCAGAGGGATTTGGTCGAGACATCAACCACTTGAGGCTGCTGTGGTCAGTGTAAATGGTTACATGCAGGTCTTCGACGTAGGGTCGAAAATGTTCCAAGGCCCAGATCACGGCCAGACACTCCTTCTCTGGAGTCGAGTAGGGCTTTTCCGATTTGTGCATAGCACGGCTAGCAAATGCTACAGCAACGTCTTTGCCATCCTCATCTTTCTGCATTAATGCTGCTCCAAGACCAGCATCGCATGCATCAGTGTGAATGAAGAATGGACGCGAAAAATCTGGGAACCTGAGGACTGGTGCTGAGGTTATAGAATGTTTCAGAAAGTCCACAGCTGCCTGGCACTTGTCATCCCAGTGAAACTGCATGTCCTTTTTAGTGAGGGCAAAGAGTGGCTCTGCATGGCGGGCATAGTCCTGTACAAAGCGGCGATAGTAGCCAGTTAGGCCAAAGAACTGTCACACCTGCTTTGTTGTGGTCGGCACTTTGAACT
Organism: Oreochromis aureus; assembly: GCF_013358895.1. Lineage (NCBI taxonomy): Eukaryota > Metazoa > Chordata > Actinopteri > Cichliformes > Cichlidae > Oreochromis > Oreochromis aureus. The sequence continues at coordinate 126,922,985 of NC_052944.1, read as the reverse complement.
CAGTCACAGCTCTCACCTTGTCAGGGTCAGGATGAATGCCAGCCGGCGTAACACGATATCCAAGGAAGGTGAGTTCTGAAAGGCAGAATTGGCATTTGCTCAGCTTTAAAGAGAGGCCAGCTGACTGAAGCCTACCAAGGACCTCTTTTAAGTCAAGCAGGTGTTGCTCAAAGGTCGGTGATGCGACAACAATGTCATCGAGATACACCGCGCAGGACTTATAAATCAGGCCAGCTAGAACATTGTTCATAAGCCGCTGAAAAGTCGCAGGGGCGTTACACAGGCCGAAAGGAAGGACTCTGAACTGAAACAGGCCACAGTGTGTGATAAAAGCAGTCTTTGGTTTAGCTTCTTCAGCAATGGGGACCTGCCAGTAACCTCTAGCAAGGTCTAGTGTTGTGAGAAACTTCCCTCTCAACAGAAAGTCTAGTGATTCATCCACTCCCGGGAGTGGGTAAGAATCCTTCACGGTCAATTAATTTAGACCACGGAAGTCAACACAGAACCGTGGTTCGCGGGGGGGTTTGTTCACAATGACCACGGGGGCTGCCCATGGTCCTGATGGAGGTTCGATGATGTTATCCTGTAGCATTTTTTTCACTTGCTCTTCTATGATTTGCTTTTTAGCTGGTGAGGTGCGGTATGGTGGCAAGTTAACAGGCTTTGCATCCCCAGTTACAATGACATGTTCTGCCAGAGAAGTGCGACCAAGGTGGCCATCAAACAGGTCACCGAAACTATTTAACAACTCTAACAGTTTTTCCCTCTCCTCAGAATCCAAGTTAGCTTCTCCAGCCTTATCATGGAGGGAAAGCTGCGGGGTGTTCTGCAGAGTCATTGTTCCACACTCAAGATCAGCTTCAACAAAGCCATCTTCACAGAGTTCATCAAGACATGGGGGGTTATCATCCATAATTACAGTTCTTGTTGGGACATGTATTGTTAGTGAAGTGCGAGTCATAAAGTCCATCCCAAGAACAAAGGGGGATGACAGGTCCTGCACTATCACAAACCGCTGATAGACTCGCTTGCCCATAAATCCAATGGTTAACCAGGTTATTCCCAATGGACTGCAGTTAGTGCCATTGGCCAGTCTTATGGGTGGAGAATCCCACGGATTCTTTAATGACTGTTTTTGGTTTTTCTCAAGTAACAGTTCTGCATTTACTGCTGAAAGAGATGCCCCTGTATCCAGTGTGGCATCCAGAGCTGCCCCATTACAGTTCACTTTAACTCTGAGAGGGGTGTTCCACGATGATTGTGAAGTTCCATCTTCAACGTGATTGAGCACTGGTGGCACACTTTGATCTGACAAAGGCAATGAGGGCTGAGTTATTGGCTGGGGGGAGGGTTGCCCCTGTGAAACACTCTCCCCCCCCTGAAGTTTCCCTGCCTCCTGCCAGCTGCTCTCGTCTCCCTGACAACGCCAGTTTCATCTGGATCCGCAGGCTGAGTTACTGGATGTTGGTCAGGAGACAGCGTTTGAGGAAGCTCTGGGGCCATCCTGGGAGAGTGTCGAGCTCCCTGAAAATCAGTGGAACAGTTAGGGCACGTACAAGATGTAACACCAGGCATGGCACATTTGAAACAGCGGGGTCCTCCCTCAGCTCTGTTTTTCAGCTGAGCTCGGGAAGGCTGTGAAAGGCTGGTGCCAAGAACAGAATGCAGCTCGTGGGCACACAGCACTAGATCAATCACTGACCTTACAGACCCTACAGTGCTACTCTGTACTTCTCCACTGCGTGTTTACAGATGAGCTCAATTTGCTCCTGTTCAGATGGTGGGTTCCTCAGTCTCCTAAATTCACTGAGCATATGGGCAACAAACGTTGGCAGAGGCTCTTCGGGGTGCTGGAAACGGTCCAGGATGCCTCTCAGAATCTGCTCCTGGTTGTCAGCAGGCAAGAAGACAGTTCTGAAAAGTTCACAAAACTTAGCCCATGTAGATACATGAGGAATGAGCACATTAAACCACTTTCTTGGCTCCTTAGCTAGGAAGTGTGGTAGCTCTCTGAGGATTTGGGCGTCTGTTAAGTCTAAGGAGGTTTTATAAGCATTAACAGACTGTAGCCATTCTTCTGGGTGAAGACTGCCATCATTAGCGAACACAGTGGGCTCTAATTTAGCTTGGTGCAATGCTGCAGCAAGGACTCTGGTTGTGTTAATTAGCTCCAGCGAATCTGACTGGGATTGGGACAAGGCCCTGGCGGGCTGCGCAGGGCCAGGTGTTGAGATAGATTGCTCCGTTTCCCTGGTTGGTAGGCCTGGCACATATGGAGTAGAGGAGGCCTGAGGAAAAGCGTGAGTAATCTGGGCAGCTGGTACTTTTGGGACTGGTCTCTTTTGTTGAGTCCACTGCTCCAAAATATTCCTCTGGAGGTCCAAAGAGTCATGAAGGCACTGCTGAAGCATATCAACTTCTGCTTGTAGACTGCACTTTATGCCCAAGGTCAGCAGTACTATGTCTGGCAGTAAGTCGGTTGGGGTGTAACATAAAGTCTATATCATCACACATGTCAGTCAAGTCAGGATGAGTAGCCATAATACACACTTATCAAAAACCCAAATCTATATAAGGTAGCAGTTACGCTGAAACCAACTTCAGTTGTGATCACACAAAAATATCCAAACCATGTGAATTCTTAATTTTAGCAGCAAATGTTTTATCTGACTTTGAAACGTGGAGGCAGAAGAAGTAAACACCCTGAATCAAAAGCGTTTTGCTGCAAAATAGATCCAAACTTATGAGTAACTGTGTATGAGTAACACCTTTTCAAGTCAAATGCACATAAAACGGCATCTCAGTAAGAACAGTTAAGTCAGTGAGAATCAATAGTAAATCAGTTTGAAATATAGACAGCGTTTTTTTTTTTTGTTTGTTTGTTTGTTTTGTTTGTTTTTAAATATATACACTCACAACATCAGTACGGTGATTTTCCAGTCGACTCCAAACTTGTCCAGTCCTGACATGGCATAGAGGTTTGTCCCGTGGAAAAGTTCCCACTGGCAGAGACCGTACGGATGAAGCAAAGTCTGCAGCGTGAGCTCGGCCGGTCAAGGGGAGAGAAAAAAAAATCCGGTGCCCTTCACTCCGCATACATGCACTTCAGAAACTATGAAGAAGCGGCATCCGTCGCGTGTCCAAGTAGCGTGAATCCACGTTAATCCAAAAATGTCGCAGTAAAGGCGTTCAGCAGATAATGATAATACATCCCGAAAACAGCGCTGCGGCGGCTTCACTCGTTGCCGTGGAAACACACCTCCATGATCCGGTGAATCGGTGATCTTCCCGACGTCCCCGTCGAGGCCAGCCTGGTCTGTTTCCGCGAAGTATCGCAGACTACTACTAGATCTACTTTGCCGCGATGTACCTTTTAATGTATCAATCATCAGCTGCTCGAAGATACTGCATACTGAGGTCCAAGAGAAGATGTTCGGGCGCCATTTTGTAACGTTGGGTTGTGTTGCGTGGTTGAGAGGAGGCGGCAAAACACCTAGCAGGCTAGTCGGAAGAACACATACCCACGCTGGTATCGGTAATCCACGGTGGTTATTTAATACGCCTTCTTCAACAACCATATAAAAACCTGGCTGAACGGCTGCGGCTCAACAACATAACGCCCAGCGTTCATACAACCCAAGCGTTGCAAACAAAAAAAAAGGTCTGGAGAAGAAAACATAAATCCGTCCCTCGTTAAGCACAAGCGTGCAAGCACGTGTCCTCATAATCCCAGAGAGAGAGAGCAGTGGCACAAACTGATGACACCATCAACCCTCGACTTGGGTGTCTTAAAGGGACACCACACCATTGTGACTGTTACAAGTGTCTAAAAGTATGTGTATGAGAGCCATATAATGTCCATGTGTGCATGCTGACTGTGCTGCTCTGACCCCTCCTTCTTTCAGGGTGGAGCCTGCTGGAGTCCGATGGTTGAGACCAGGTCTGAGGAAGTGTAAGTGTGTTTGTAATGGGATTCATGAAAACAAAGCACCACACATTCAACCATCTTCATCATGTCATGAGTCATCATCAAAGTGTCAATCAATGAACAGATGATGGATCAATAACTGCAGCTGGATTGTGTTTGTTCTCTCCATCAGATTCCTGTCAACTCACAATCGACACAAACACAGTGAACACAGAGCTCCAACTGTCTGACAACAACAGGAAGGTGACACAAGTGAAGGAGGTTCAGTCATATCCTGATCATCCAGACAGATTTGATGTCCATGAAGAGCTGCTGTGTAGAAATGGTCTGACTGGTCGCTGTTACTGGGAGGTCGAGTGGAGAGGAAACGTTTATATATCAGTGAGTTACAGAAGCATCAGAAGGAAAGGAGGCAGTGATGACTGTGTGTTTGGAGAGAATAGTCAGTCCTGGAGTCTGTGGTGCTCTGATGATGGTCCTCGTTGTGTCTGGCACAATTGCAGATCCACATCCATCTCCTCCTCCTCCTCCTCCTCTGTCTCTAACAGAGCAGCAGTGTATGTGGACTGTCCTGCTGGCACTCTGTCCTTCTACAGAGTCTCCTCTGACACTCTGATCCACCTCCACACCTTCAACACCACATTCACTCTAACTCTTTATGCTGGATTTAGGTTTTATTCCTTATTTCCTGGTTCGTCAGTGTCCCTGTGCTGAGTGGAGTGTAAAGAGTGTCTCCTGTTAGAGAAACACTCTGACTATTAACCAGATAGTTCAGTCTGTACATGTCTGTCTCTTTCATTCAGAAACATGTTTTTAGATTCATGGATTCAATTAGTTGATGTTTTAAACTGCTCTAAATTGGATTCACAGGTTACCTCACAATTTTTGTTAATTAATACACCCTCCACGGATAACCTGTCGCTACTCTGGCGTAGACAAGCGTAGACAAGCAGAGCAGAGAAAGGTTTTGGAATCTAAGCTAAAACACACAGAAGGTTTTTTAAGATAATCTCCTTCTAAGGGTAAACTCAAAGAAATTTATGCTCTGCATTTGGCATTTGACTGTCCACTGACAAAAGATGCAGAGACTAAAATTAGATTTGTGTGGCAAAGGCTATACGAACATGGTGACAAACCTGGGAAAAACTTAGCATACCTGACTAAGAAGAAATCAGGCTCTCAGAACATCACTTCAATTAAAGATGTAAATGGAAAACAATATTTTGACAACACCAGTATTAATGATATCTTTAGAAATTTCTATGAAGACCTTTATAAATCGCAAATTCAGACAAATACAGCAGATGTATTGGATGTATTTCACCCCTCTTAACCTTCCCAAGTTGTCTGAAGACCAGAACCCCAAACTGGACTCCCATATCAAAACAGGAGATATTAGATGTCATTAAAGAGCTGAAGGTTGGCAAAGTAGCGGGACCAGATGGACTATGTGCCGAGTTTTATAAAGAATTGAGAGATAGTCTAGCTGGCTCGCTGTTGAATATGTACAATGACTCCTTTAAAAAGGGTCTCTTGCCCAGTTCTCTAAGGGAAGCCAATATATCCCTTATACTTAAAAAGGGTAAGCTACCTGAAGATTGTGCCTCCTACAGGCCAATCTCTTTATTGAATGTGGATCTGAAAATCCTCTCCAAGATATTAGCAAAACATCTGGAACTTTTACTCCCCTCGCTTATTAATGAGGACCAAACAGGTTTCATTAAAGGGCACAATTCATATAATTACATGCGTAGGTTGTTGAATATGATCCAGTTCTTCCAACAAAAATCTCTGCCTGGTGTGGTAATTTCCCTTGATGCCGAGAAGGCATTTGACCGTGTTGAATGGTTTTACCTGTTTTTTACGCTACACCAATTCGGTTTCAGTGGAAACTTTATAAACTGGATTAAGTTACTTTATAACAATCCCTGTCCTGCAGTTCTCACAAACGGGGTGCGGTCCTCCAACTTCCAAATACTGAAGGGAACCAGACAAGGCTGTCCCCTCTCCCCTTTGCTCTTTGCCTTAGCCATAGAGCCATTGGCAGAAGCAGTACGAGCTCAGGCAGACATACATGGTCTATCCGTAGGACAAAGACAGCATAAGATCTAAACTGTGAAAAGCAGATATTTTAGGCAAATCTTAGAACTTCTACGTAAATTTGTTAAGGCCTGTTAACAGAATTTGGTGTCACGAACACAACTTATGTGAAGAGGACTTGGGAAAAGGAATTATATAGAGAGATTAGTGACGATGTATGGGACGAAGTCTGGGAGAATGCTAAATCTCTGAGCGTCTGTAATAAAGTAAAGGCAATCCAAATTAAAATTTTACACAGAGTTCACATATCACCTTCTCAACGCCATAAATACAATTCAGACCTTTCTCCGCTGTGCCCTAAATGTAAAATGGAGGTGGTAAACCTCACACACTGTCTATCGACCTGCCGGAAAATACAAGAATTTTACCACGATTTGTCGTAAAGTATGAACTGGATAAAATCTTCACCAATGACACTGAATGCAATCCATTGTGTATGCTACTTGGAGTGGCAAACAACAAAATCAGGGGGAAGTTTGGAAAGCTGCTCTACGCACTGTTAACGTTCTGTGCAAGGAAATGTGTCCTTTTGAACTGGATCACGGACACAGCTCCATCTAAGACTCAATGGCACTGGACGGTACTGGAATATGTGTCACTAGATTTCGTAACATGGAAGTTACATAGTAGGGACAAAAAGTTTCATAAAATATGGGACCCATTCATGGCGTATGCCGGTTTGGATATTTCTGCTATTTTCTCACGGGCCCTGGTATAATACAAGAGTGTCACTGCTATTTTACATATATGTATTGTTAATTGTATCTCATTATCAAAATGTCTGGATTTTCTATTTATTTATTTGTATTCTTGAGCCGGTGTTCTGGGAATCCATCCTACCTGAAAAAACATCCTACCCAACGTTTCTGCGCAGACGCGGCGCATGCGCACAAAACCAACGCCGAATTAATTTCTTTTTCTCTCACCCATCCGGAATACTTCTCAAGGTTATGGTTATGGTTATGGTTATTGTTAGGGTTATGGTTAGGGGTAGGGTTAGGTTTAGTCGCAACTCACCGTCAAATTATAATACGGGTAGGACGTTTTGTCAGAGTAGGATGGTTTCTCAGAACACCGGGTTGTTTTTTTGTTTGTTTTTTTGTCTGTTTTGTCTTGTTTTGCTATGTTGGTTTTGTTTTGTTTAATGATGGTATCAGTGTAAAGTTTAAAACTCAATAAATACATGGAAGAAAAAAAACTGTTCTAAATAATTCCTTGTAAACTTCTTTGTCTTCAGTCCTTTAAAGACTGAAGCCCATGTTTCTGTCATTCCATGAAAACAGCTGCTTTTTAAAACTGATCCAATCACAGAAACATGAACTTCCATATTGATCAGATCAATACGTACAGCTCTGATGTCACTAACATCTCCTTGAGCACTTCATTGATGGTGATTTGTGGCCCTCTGCTGGTGAGAAGATGAACTGCATGATATCAGTTTAATGAGCACAGATGACATGAAATGTTTTTAAATC